>NC_133951.1:5019095-5346595 GCF_031877795.1 Strix aluco
TGACACCCCCTGGCCTCCATGAACCCCTTTTTGGCCCCTGACAGGGAGCTTGTGGCCCCCAAAAGGGTCTGGGGGAGCCCACACTAAAGCAGGAGGATGATGACGCTCCGTTGCTGCTGAAGGTGGTGGGAGATGGGGACCGCGGTGGGAGATGGGGACCGCGGTGGGAAGGGTGGCAGCAGGACATGGCTTTAACGCCGAAAGGGAATCCCCCCCCCAAGCCCGCTGGTTGGCTATCGCTTATCCCGCGGGATGAGCATCACTGAGCAGGTTTCCTTATCTGCTCATGGATTGTCACCCCCTTGTCCCTCTTCCAACGCTGCCATTGATGGAAAGAGGAAGGCACAGACCTGCCATGGTGTGTGCTTGGGGGCTGCCCTGTGGAAAAACTGCTCCCCTGGTAGATCTTCTCCCCAGATTCGGGCGAGGGGGGGGGAGCACCCAAACCTCCCCCCCACAATGGCAGACCCCAACCCTGCCCACCCCGCTGCAGTCTCCAGGCACCTTAGCCCCCAGGGAGCCCCCCCTGCCGGGGATGTTTCCCCTGGTGGGTTTGGTTTTTCAGGGGAAAAATAGGTGCTAAATACCCGCGTTGGGGGTGCCCAGGTGGATCCAGCAGGATCTGGGATTCCCTCAGTGCCACCTCCAGTGGGATAACTGGGAGCACTCAGAGCAAACTGGTCACCACTAGAATAGAGCCAGCAGAGGACCATCTTGTACCCCGGGAGGGGGGGTCAGGCATTGATGGGCTTAAAAACACCCCCCCACCCCCTGGGACTAATTGCATTTGCAGGATTTGGCCCACCTGGGGCTGAGCCCTTTGGTGCGTGTGCGTGTGTGTGTGTCCCCAGCTCACCCCCTCTCCCACCCACTGTCCCATTTGCTGCTGCTGGGACCCAGCTGCACCCTATAAACACCAACCCCCCCCCCCCCCCCCCCATGAGCACCCAGCCCCATGTCCCTTTTTGGGTGCTGCCTGTGCTGCTGGAGCAGGTGAGTAGCCCCAGCTGGGGCATTTTTTCCCTTTTTTTCCTTTTTCCTTCTGGGGGTCTCCCTGTTCCCTGGGGGATGATTTGCTGTTGTGCTTTGAGCCCCCCCAGCCCTTGCTGCCATCTCTGGAGCTGCTGCGTTCCCATTTTGGGCTTTTTTTTACCCCAGTTGCTTGGTGTGTGAGCAGTGTGGCAAGGGGGGAGCCGTGTTCTTCTTCAATTTTAATTGAGTTTGGATATTTAAGCACAAAGCCAGGGGCTGGTGCGTTGTTTGGAGTCGTTAGAAGGGGGGGTGGCACAGCAAGTGGCTTGTGAGGTCAGGGCCTGGGGCTGAGCAGTGTCCTGGGCCTGGGGGGAAAGGAGTTGGTGGCCAGCGAGCCCCCACCCATGGCCCTCCTGCAGTGGGGGACACTGAAAAGGCATCACCCCCCCCCACCTCAGAGCAGGGTTTGCCTAAAAGCCTGGCAGCCCTGAGTATCGCAGGGCTGAGGCCTGGGGGGCTCATCACATGGGTGGGTGATGGCGCTGGGGAGGGGGACACAAGCTGCCGGGGGGTGGGTTGCAAACCGCAGTATTTTGTGAGGGTGCAGGATGGGGTTTGGGCTGCACCCCAGGACAATGGGGGTCCTCGCTGTGCTCACATGGCCCCCCCATGGCTCCGGGGTCTCCCCTTCCCTCTGCTCCCCCCTTCGGGGATGGCAGCGGCGGCTTCCGCAGGCAGAGCGCAGGCAGCACGTGGGACTCGGCGCAGCCTCCTGGGGGGGGCCTGTCCCCACTGGTAATGCTGCGGCTTGGGGGGGGGCTCACGCCCGTTCTCGGTGCCCTTGCAGGGATGTGCTCCCAGCAAAGAGAAAAGGCAGGGGCTGTGATCAGAGACATAGAGTATTTGTTGATCAGATAAAGGGTGAGGTGACAAGAGACATGTGGTATTTGTCAATCAGATAAAGGGTGGGAGCCTGGGTGTGGGCATGTCTGTCTGATGGGATTTACGACTGCGATCAGAGGCAAATGGCATTTGGTGGTCAGGTAGTTCACAAAGGGTGAAGGCCTGAGTGTGGGCACGTCTGTCTGATGGGATTTAAGCCAAGTCCGCAATTAGCGATATCCTGTGAAGTAGGCACAGAGATGAGCTATGCCATGTAAGGGCCAAACCCGAGAGGGTCAGCAGAAGATAACGCAGAGGAAGACGACGACCCCCCTAGCAACAAAAGGCGCAGCCGCAGCTGAAACCGAAAAGGCCCCGTCAGCCCAGAACCTGAAGCTTCTAACAAGAGACTGCCAAAGAGGAGGGGCGCGCGCCGTTGGCGGAGCAGCGACTCCCCGGCCGCCCAGCGCTGCTTTACTTGCTCAAGCGCTTGCTGAATTAATAAACTTTATAAGTCACTTGATTTGGCTTCTGAAAGTGATTTTCCCCAATTTATAACAGCTTAATTAAAGCAGCAGGCTTCTGCACCTGGGAATGCTGTTTCTTCCTGCCAGTGATCATCTCGCCTTCACCATGTGGTACTCGCAGCGACGTAAAAGTGCAGGACAGACTGTTTGGCTGATGAACTTGCTTCCCCCCCACTCCTCGGTGTTCTTTGATAGTCTTGTTTTATAAAAATTGTGGTTGCTCTGTTTTTTTTTTCTCTTTTTTCTTTATTCCCCCCCGCCCCCCCCCCAAGCTGCAGATACTACAAGCAGCACTTTGATGGATCACTCGGGCTCGAAGATTTTTCCCAGTGTTTGAATACTTCCTGGGGCTGTCTGGATGCCTGTGTTTAGCTGCGTTTCTTTTTCCCCCGCTCTCACGGCTCCTTTGCTTCGGTGCAAGGTGCGAGAAATCTGTGTGTTGATGCAGTCAGCAGCAGCCTTCCACCATTGCCACGTCTGAGGGAGAGGGTAAAATCTGTCATGCTTTTGACACCTCAGCCAATAACTCAATGGAGGTGCTTCCTTGCCGGGACTGGGCTTGTCTGGGAGAGTTTCAGGGGGGAGCAGGGTGCCGGACGGGCAGGATGGTCTCTGTGCACGGCGCAGCCACGGGCTGCAGGGAGCTGCGTCAAAATATTCGACGTCACCAGTTGTATTTTGTGTCGTCACAGTGGAAAAGGCAGCGGGGAGCCCGGGCCCTGCCCGCCGCCGGGGCCGCCGCGTCGCCTGGCAACGGGAGGCGCTGCGTTATCCCGCCCTGTAAACACGGGCACGTGGGCAGCGGGCTCGGCCAATGGGCAGCGAGCAGCGGCGGGTGGTGGCCAATGAGGAAAGGGAAGGGGCGGGCTCAGGGCGAGGGGCGGGCCTAGGGGAGAGCAGAGCGGCGGCGGGGACGGACGAGTAAGGTTGGGGGTGCGGGCTCGGGAGAGGGGGACTGGGGGGACTGGGGGGACTGGGGGGACTGGGGGGCCCGGGGCGCCCGGGGGGCTGGTGAGAAAGTGAGGCGAGGGGCAAGGGCAGGGGCAGGCAGAGCTGGGTATGAGGCTGGGGGTGGCCGGGGAAGGAGACACCCCTCCCTCTCCCCCAGACAGCCCTGCCCTCGGGGGGTCACCGTGTCACCCGCCCCCCCGCCGCTTCGACCACTTTCTGTGGTGAGGAGGAGGAGGGCGGCTGCCCATCCCTCCCAGACGCCCAGGTCCCCTCCAGGCAAAAGGGGTGCTGTTCGTGTCCCCCCCGCTCAGGCTCTGTGTTTTCGGGCAGGGCAGCAGCCATGGCCGCACTCAGCCTGTCCCAGCTGCTGGACGTCGCCATCGGGACGCCCCAGGTTGGGGCTGTCAACTTCCCGGCGCTGCACAGCCTGCTGCAGGCCATGCTCAGGCACCTGGGCCTGCAGGACCTGCCTGCCCTGGGGCGAGGGCACAGCCCGACCCCCCTCCTGGGGCGGGACCAGCCCCCCGAGGCACCCCCCAGAGAAGAAGGGGGACAGGGCGGAGGCCAGGCACAGAGTCGCTCACCCCTGCGAAGGACCCGCTGCAGGGGACCGTGAGCACTCCCCAGGACGCCTCCGTGGCTGCTGACGTGGAGCAGATGAAGATAAAGATTGAAGAGAATGAGAGCAGCATCTCCAAGGTAGAGGCTCTTCCCCGTTCCCTGGGTGCCCCCCCCGTGAGACACCCCCTCCTCTGGGGTCTGCACCACCATTGTGGTGCCCTTAGGTCTGGTTTAAGCCTGAGCTCGAGGTGGTATGTGGGGCTTCACTGTGGGAAAGGGATGGAGTTTTGGCGAGAAAGAGCTGGGGCTGAAATGCTGCTCCAGTTGCTCTGGGTTCTCCCCAAGTTGCCATCAGCAAGTCGTGGGTCCAGTACAGCACCCGGTGCCCTCGGCTCCAGCAGCCAGAGGCTCAGCACCTGTGGAGATCCAGCCCCACCACTCTCCATCCCTCCCTTCCCCACTCCTGAGCCACAGCCAGGTACGGCACCCGCTCCTCAGGCAGCTGAGAGGCTCCATCAGCACCTCATGGGCCTCATCTCCAGCCCAAATCCCCTTGGCTTGCCCGAGGGCTAGACCCAGCACTGGTGCGGACCGGAGAGGGGCCTCATCCTGCACAACGCTGGGCCGTTTGGGGCTGCGAGCATCCCCAGTGGGAGGAAAAAAGCTCAGGTTCAAGGAAACGGTCACCTTGGGTGCTGCAGGGCCGGATCCTGCTGGGGCTGGGACATGTAGGGAGAAGGCAGCAGGGAGGGTTTCCCCGGGTGGCTGAGCTCACCCTCCTCGGGGCAGGCCCCTGCTTGATCGCTCCCCGCTTCGTTAGCCGCGGTTGCCGCTGCCCTCGCGGGCCAGGCTGTGGTTGAGAGGGTGGCAGCAGCTCTTTGCCCTCTGGATCGGCTTCAGTAGTCTTGCACAGAGCCCGGTGTGGGGGGGCAGGGCTGGATCTGTCCCCGCTTACTTGGGCTGTGCAGTGGGCCCCCCCCGGGGCAGGGTTGGGGGGAGTCTCTGGGGAGCTGCTGCCCCTTCTTGGCTGCTGAAGGTGTGATGAATGGTAAGTGCTGCCCGCAGTGCCCCCGGTCTCACCCCCGCCACTCCCCTCTCCTCAGGCCGTGGCGCTCTCCCAGGATCTCCTCGAGGAGATTGGCGGGATGAAGGCGGCGCAGTCCCGCATGGAGGAGACATTCGGATGATCCGGGAGACGCTTGGCATGGTGAGCTTGCTGCGGTGTCCCCAGGAGGCAGCTGGGCCCTCACCCCCCTCCCTGCCTCTGTGTCACCCTGCCACCCCTGCCCCACGGCCCTGGGTGTCACCCGGCGTGAAGGGTGCCAGGAGGGAAGAGCAGGAAGGGTGTCCCAAGGCTGAAGAGGTAACTGCATGCACCAACCAAGGTGACGCTAAGACATTTTTTAACTAAACAGCTGTAAAGAAAGAAACATGGGTGCTAAGAAGGAGAGGAGATAAAGATCTACCCGTGCAACACAGCCACAACCCTGCCTGGCATCCCTCTGTCCTGTGCCCAAGTTAATTTTCGGATGCTCCTTTTCAATCCTGCTCCTGTGTCTGGGCTGCCATCCCTCTCCTTGTCCCGCTCCAGGGGAATCTCCAGGACGCTGCCGGCCAGCTGCCGGCCCTCCGTGACCAGACGGCGTCGGACAGTGACATGGTACGGCCGCGCGCACGCCCGGATCCTGCTCCGGGACGGAGGCGGCTGCGTGCCCGGGGCACCGGTGCACCCAGTCCCTCGGTGTCAGGGCACGGTCCCAGCAGGGCTGGGCAGCGATGCTGGAGGGGGTCAGTGCTCCTGTGGTGCCATCTCACCCGGCTACGTGGCCAGGGTTGACCCCCTAATCCCTTTTCTCCCCAGAAAAATCTGAAGGAAAGGCTGAGCCTCTACCCAGCCCCGGAGGAGGTGAGCAACATGGTGCGCTGGGAGGTGCTGGAGGATTGCCTGGTGGGCAGCAAAGCAGGAGGAGGAGAAGGAGGAGGAGTAGGAGGAGGAGAAAGCCGAGGTCTGTCCGTGGTGAGTGCTGGGCATCCCAGCTATGGGAGAGGGACTCAGCAGGACCGCAGCCCCCGGGGCCTCGGCGGAGGTTTGCTCAGCACTTCTCTTCCCTGTGCATCCCGCCGGGAGGCAGGACGTGGCACCAGCAGAGCCAGGGCAGCTCCTCGCTGCCCCAACAGAGACCTCCTCATCGTCTTCATCGTCTGTGCCACCGACAGCCCCCAACAGCCCTCTGTGGGGCAAGGGAGCGCCCGAAACCCTTGGGGTGACCGCACAGCCCCTGTCCTTGCTCAACGTTGGGCAGGACCACGGCTCCCTGCCCTCCTGGTCTCTCTGGGGCTGGTAGGTGGGAGCCGGGGACAGCGGAGGGACATTTTGGGGCAAACCCCAGCATTCTGCACCATGAGATGGTTTCCAAATCCTACCTGGGGCTGCTGCTCCTGAAATGAAGGCGCAGCCCATTAGGCTGGGAAGCGGGTCTGGTCCAGCAGCTCTGGAGTACAGAATCCCATTGCTGGAGAGAAGAATGCCTTGCTGTTGTGTCAGGTGGCATCAGCAGGGGGTTTGCTGATCTCCAGGATCGGCTGCTGAAATGACTCTGCAGGCACAGAGGTGGCCAAAGGACTAAAGGGACTGGGGAGGGGCCGTGCGGCTGGGGCGCCCGGGGGTCCCTGTGGGTTGGGCAGTCTCTGCCTTTGGGGTACTTGAGTTTGGCTCCGTGAGCTGGGGGGTTTGAGGACAGGGCGGGTGGCCCTTGCCGCTGCACTTCCGCCCATAAACCTGCTCCCCTTTGCCTCCTCTTCGCAGGATGGCAGTGAGGGCCAGGCTGCCCCCGCCGAGCCCCCACTGCAGACATGGACGCCCCGCATGGGGCAAGCTCAGCGCTGGGACTGAAGGGACCAGGGACACAGCCTGCACCCAGGACCAGCAAAGGGACCAGCAAGGGGACTCCACAGGGGCAGCCTGGCTCCCCGGGGACGCAGAGAGCACCAGTGGCCCCTGAGAAGGGGGCAGGTGCTTCCTCAGATGAGGCAAAGAATTGTGATGCCCGTGCCACCACCCTGGAGACACAGCCAGGATCCCCTGGCATCAAGACCACTACGCTGGGGACAGAGTCAGGGGCCCCCGACACCCAGACCTCCACCCCAGGGGCACAGCCAGGGGCCTCTGACACCCAGAGCGCTACCCCAGGGGTGCAGCCAAGTACCCCCAGCACCCAAACCACCACCCCAGGGGTGCAGCCAGGGATCGCCAGCACCGAAACGGTGGAGGCTCTCTGCCAGATCGGGCAGCTCAGCCACCCCTGTGCCAGCCTGAAGGAGCAGGTGGCCCAGCTGGAAGCCAGCAAGGCAGACCACGCCGAGCTTGAGAAGCTGCGCCTGCTCTTCTCGGAGGGAGGTAGGAGCCCCTGGGGGGGCTGGCAGGGGGGTGTTTGGCATGGGGACACCCTGGGCTGGGGGCTCATTGTGCTCAGAGCCTGGCCTCAAAGGCGAGACCCCCTCACTGACAGCATGTCCCCTCGGACCACATCTAGACAAGGAGAGCATCACCAGCGTCCTGGCCGACCTCCAGGGCCGGGTGTCCTCGCTGCAGGGCCTGACCAGTGACCTGCAGGGCGAGAATGGGAAGGTGAGCTGGCAGCAGTCCCTGGGGGGGCTGCGGGGATGCCAGGGGGGAGTTGGGCAGGGAGGAGGCAGCTGAAGGGCCCCTGGGCTGGGACAACAGAGGGGGCTGTGCCCTGACTCATCCACCACTGCCTTTCCCAGATCAGGCAGCTGGAAGATGCCGTCGGAAAGCTGGAGGTAGCTGGAGCCAACTGGAAAGGGGATGTCAGCGAGCAGATCACCCTGCAGCTGGGGTAAAAGGACGGGACAGGGTTTCCTACCCTGCAGGAGGAGCCCGGGGGGACAAGGGACACCCCCTGAGCGGCCCTGTGGAGGCTAAGCCTGCCTGTGCCCCTGTCTCACTGAGCAGGTCCACGCTGCAGGAGATGAGGGGTAAGCTGAAGGAGCTGGAAGAGCAGCAGGAGATGACCAAGGCCACGCTGGAGCGGTTGGTGGCCAAGACGGCTGACGAGCTGCAGGAGCAGGTGAGGTCCAGGGGCAGCGCTCCCACCGCCACAGCTCGGTGGGGTGGTCCTGGAGGGGTTTCCAGCCACATCCCCTGGCTGGCTGGGGCCATCGAGCCTCCACAGCACCCGGATTTGTTGACTGCATCCACCTCATCTCAGAGCCGACTCCTTCTCCCCTTCCTGCAGCTGGGCGAGCCGAGGGCGATGGTGGCGAGCACAGGGCAGGAGCAGGCAGAGGCGCAGGCAGCGTGCCCCACCTGCAGCGGGGACATCCGCAAGCAGGTGGGGCAGCTCCTGCAGCGCTACGAGAAGCTCCAGGAGGTGGTGGACAATTTCATGTCGCAGCAGGCAGTGGTCAAGGTGGTAAGGCGGCTGCCAGGGAGGAGCCAGGTAAGGAGATGCTGGCATGGGGGGCTTGGGAGGTTGCCAGCATCCCCCCAGCTGGTTGTGCTTCGCGGTAACGTGGAGGAGCCCCTCACCGCCTCCCAGGTTGGTTCGTACAAGCGAGCAGCACGGAAGGAATTTAAAGCCTTGATGCAAATGTCCTGTTGGCACTGAGAGCCCATGGCCACCGGGCAAGTAACCCGGGTCTGTCCCCACGGGGGCAGCCAGCCCCCCCTTGCACGGCACCACCTTGTCATCTTCCTCCCTGAAGCAGGACGAGGAGCTGCTGAAGCTGCTGAAGCGCATCCAGGCCACCGTCACGCAGGTGCAAGGGGACTACGAGAAGCTCAACTCTGTCACCGGGAACCTCCTGAATGACCGTCACCAGAAGGAGAAAGATATCGAGGTAGGTGGCTGAAACCCCCTCGGGGTCAGAGCATCCTCCAGGCAGACCCCAGGCTGGGGACCACAAGGGATTTGTCTGCACCCCCCCAAACCTTGCAGCCCTGTGGAGGTTCAGTGTACCTTTCCTGGAGGTTTGGGTGAGGTGGGGGGAGCGGGGGTTGCTCAGCTGGCCAGGAGGCAGCTCCAACCCTGCCGCGGTGTCATGGGATGCTTTTCTGTGTTGGAAGGCTCTGTTCCGGTCCCTGGAGAGGCTGGAGAAGGAGAAGGCGAACAAGGAAGACCTGGTGCTGGGAATTGATGTGGTATGGCCTTGGGGGGTCCTGGCACCACCCAAGGGGGTGCTGGGCAGGGTGACAAACACCCCTTGTGCCTTGGGGGCTCAGTGTCAGAACTGGCCTGGGGGAGGGAGGATTTCCAGACTGGCTGTGGCTCCTTCCCCAGGTGCCTCTGTCTTCCCCTGGGTCCCTTCAGCTGGTGTGACCAGCCCCACGGGGGTGATGGGGCGAGTGGGGCCACGTAGCCACTTCTCCCTGTCCTCCTGCCACGAGCTGGCCCTGCCCGTCATCCCTCCATCCTTTCCTCACTGCTCTCCTGCCTTTCCCCGCTGCTAGAAAGCAGACAAAACCGCCCTGGCCGGCAAAGTGAGTCGCACCCAGTTTGACGCGAGCATGGAGCGGCTGAATGAGAGGATGCAGGAGACGCTGAGCCGGGTGGCGGGGCAGGAGCAGGGCTGGCACCAGGTCCAGCGGCAGCTCAGTGAAGAGATGGACTCCAAGGTGAGGGGTGGCACGTCCCCGCTGCGCAAAACTGGCACCTTCGGGGCTTGGCAGCCTACGGCAGCATCCCTCTGAGGATCCCCCCTCCTGGCTTTTCATGGGGAACATGATGTCCCAGCCCGGGGCAGCTGGCTGAGGGTGTGTGTCTGTCCGTAGCTGGACCGCCTGGAGCTGGGGCCTTTCCGGCAGCAGCTGGAGGAGCACTGGAGGAGCATCCTGGAGCAGCTCAAGGAGAAGGAGCCGCTGACGGAGGCTGACGATGCAGCTGGGATGAAGAAGTGAGTGCGATGGGGGTGGCGATGGCTTCTCCTCCCACCGGTAGCAGGTTCCCCATGTTAAAGGAGGCACGAGGAGGGGGACCTGCAGGATGGAGCCCTCCCGAACCAAAACTGGGATGTGGGTGCAAAGGTTTTCTGGAGCAAGGGTGGGGAACGGCGACTCGTCCCCCTGGGCAGGGGTGTGACACACGGCGCCGCAGAGCTGGGTTGTGACCTGCCCTCCTGGCGAGGGGCAGGGGGGTAATTAGCGCTGACGAAGTGATGAAACCGGTGTGAGGGCTGGTTGGGATGGCAGCTACGGGTGCCTGCGCCCTTCGCCTCCCATCCCTGCCTGCCCTGGGCAGCCACAGGCAGCTGCCAGGTTTCGGAGGTGCCCGCAGGGCCGAGGCGAGCGTGTCCCTGTCCTCGGGGCAGCTGTGACAAAACTCATCATCCTGAAAAATGTGGGAATCCTGCACCCCCCAGGCCCGGCGTTTGTACCCCAGCAAGAGCTACAGGAACAGCCCCGTTCTGTCCTTGCTGGTACCCCCAGTTCCCATGGGACTGGGGTGCTGTGTGTGCCTGTGGGCGTAGTTCCCATAATGGTGGTTTTTGGTGCTCCCCTCAGTGGATTCTCCGGTGCCTAATACGAGGTGGAGCTTTTTCCCAAGCGGGAGCCCACAACCAACTGCTCTCCCCCATCGTAGCCCTTGATTTTGTAGTCAGCCGGTGGGTTGTGACCTGGGTGGGGTGGGGTGGGGGGTAAGCCAGGCTCAAAAGCCTGCGGTTCCCCCCGCAAATACCATAACTCATTACAATGAAGTGCCCAGCACCTTGCTGCTGCCTGCCAGCTGCCTGCCTGTGTGCAGGCAGGGCTGTATCCCCCCCAGGAACTCACCCAGCCCTTTCCCCCCCCCGCCAGGCAGCTGCTGGCCCATTTCCACTGCCTGTCCTGCGACCGGCCCCTCAGCATGCTGGCGCCTGGCCCGTGAGTACCGTCCGGCACCGGTGCATCGGGGGGTGCGTGGGTGATTCGGAGGGGAGATGGGTGCTGGCAGTGCCCCGCTGTGCCCGGCACGGGGGTTAGGGTGTCTGCCTGGGGGGGTGCAGCCCTCCTGAGCCCCTCCCTGGGGGCAGTGGGATGCCAATGGGGTACAAGCCTGTGGGTTTTGGGGCACTGCCCCGAGCTGGGGTGGGTCGTGTGTCCCCTGTCACCCACCCACGCTCCTGCCCTCCCCAGGCACATCGCGGCCATCCCGTACATGCCACCGCTCCCCCCCCACCTTGCCGGGCGCTCCATACTGTCGTGGAGCTGGAGCAAACACGGCAGCACAGCCCACAAGTAGGGGACACGGGGACCCGGCCCCTGGGGTGCAGGTTGGCCCTGCCCTGGAGAGGGAGAGCCCTTCCCAGGGTGGGCTGAAGGGATGCAGGGGCGGCCTGGGCAGGGCAGGGGAGCAGAGATGTGCTGCAGAGGGGTCAGCTGTGCTTGTCCCCGGTCTGTGGCGTTTTACAGCCCTCCCTGCGCTGCCCTGTCTAGCCCAGGTCTGTGTCTCAGTGGTGCTGAAGCCACATGTGATGAGCTGTGTCTGGTCTCAGCCTGACCTCAGGCTTCACTGGGGAGTCAGCTGCCTCTGTGAAACAAGTCACCGAAATTAAACACTGCAGCTGGGACAGCCCAGCTCCTGCCTCCCGGTGTCCCTCGCGTAGGGTGCAGGGACCTGCCATGGCCATGACCAGCTCACCAGGCCATGGGGAAAGAGCAGATCCAGCACAGCTGGACAGGCGTGGGTCTCCTTCAGCAGTCGGAGGGCACCCGGGAGGGACATACCCCAGCGGGGAGCACCCGCAGCCCCCTCCCTGGCATAGTAGGGTGAAGCACGGAGTGCCACGGTGCTGGGTGCTGAGCATCCCTGTGCTCCGTCCCACAGGGAGCGGGTGGGCGAGTGCAGGTACCCCCACGTGCCGCGGCAATGCGGGGGCCGGCACACCGTCACCCACCCGCTGCAGCGCTGCCCGCACCCCCAGCCCCACCCGCCAGCACCCCGCGGCCGCTCCAGCCCCGCGCCCTGCTCCCCATCAAGGTAAGGATGACGAAGGTAGGGATACAGCGGGGGCAAGCGAGGCTGGGAGGGTGATGCTGAGCATCCAGGGTGGGGGTGGGGGATCCGTGCCTCAGTTTCCCCAGGGGGAGCTGGGTGGGGGGGTTTGCCTGGGCATGCTGATTTGGGCCCCGTGTTTCAGCCAACCCCCTCTCTCCTTCCCAGCACGACGAGACGGAGCTGTCGGGCCAGGATGGCCACATCTACAGGGGCCGGCGGGTCAGGCAGCTGCCTGTGCTCGTGGGCAAGGAGGGTACGGCTGGGCCACGCTTGGGGAGGGATGTGGCGGGGGTGAACTGGGCAGTGGAGTGGGCAGGGTGCCCGCGGGGGTGCCAGGTTTTCCCCCTTTCCCCCCCGTGTGTTCTCCCTGGCTCCCCCCAGCCCAGCTCCCTCTGCTCCCTCCTGCCAGACTTCCCCAGGGCCAAGCCCAAGCTGTCCCCGAGGCAGTGGGATGCCAAGGACACCAGCCGCCTGCTCTCCCGGCCCCAGAGCACTGCGTCGTCGCTCAGCCAGCCAGGTACGGCCCTGCCAGGGCACCGGGGTGGGGGGAGAGGGCACCCTGCTGTGTCCTGGTGGGTGGGGGCAAGCAGGGTGGGATGGGGGTTTGGGGTGGAGTGGGGTGGAAGCAGGATGGAGGGGGAGGACGGGAAGATGGGGCAATCGATCCCCATGTTGGAGCCAGAGCAAGGTGGAGGGACGTGGCGGGGTGGTCCTGGCCACTGCGGGACAACAGCCTGTCTGCTTCAGGGTGGGGGCCAGGACCCCGTTGCTGGGTGTCTCTGGCCAGGCAGGTGCCCACGGGCGGTGCCTGCCCCAGGGGCTGCAGGGGGGCTAACCCCTGCCCCTCGCCCCCAGGCATCCCCACCTCGCCAGAGCACAGGCCAGCCTCCTCCCACGGGCCGCCTCTCCCAGGCACGGGGGCTCCTCGTGCCCCTCCAGCCCTCGTGGGACGGATCCAGCACCCCGGAAGCCAGGCAGGACCGGGGGTCCCCGACCGAAGCCCCACCACCCCGGCCACCGAGCAGGCGAGGAAGCGTCTCTGGCCAGCAGCAATAAAGGGCGATGGGCAGCCAAGCACCTGTGTGGCCTGAGCGGGGTGGCCCTGGGCTGGGATCTTCCCATCATGCATAAGGAGGGGTCGCAGCATCCCTTGTCCTGCGGCCACGTGTGGCCAGAGGAGCTGAAACCAGCCCCTGTCCAACCCCCCTCCCAGGGTCTGTGCCGGCCCCGTGCTGCCACGCTCTCCCTGACACCCCCTGGCCTCCATGAACCCCTTTTTGGCCCCTGACAGGGAGCTTGTGGCCCCCAAAAGGGTCTGGGGGAGCCCACACTAAAGCAGGAGGATGATGACGCTCCGTTGCTGCTGAAGGTGGTGGGAGATGGGGACCGCGGTGGGAGATGGGGACCGCGGTGGGAAGGGGTGGCAGCAGGACATGGCTTTAACGCCGAAAGGGAATCCCCCCCCCCAAGCCCGCTGGTTGGCTATCGCTTATCCCGCGGGATGAGCATCACTGAGCAGGTTTCTTATCTGCTCATGGATTGTCACCCCCTTGTCCCTCTTCCAACGCTGCCATTGATGGAAAGAGGAAGGCACAGACCTGCCATGGTGTGTGCTTGGGGGCTGCCCTGTGGAAAAACTGCTCCCCTGGTAGATCTTCTCCCAGATTCGGGCGAGGGGGGGGAGCACCCAAACCTCCCCCCCACAATGGCAGACCCCAACCCTGCCCACCCCGCTGCAGTCTCCAGGCACCTTAGCCCCAGGGAGCCCCCCCTGCCGGGGATGTTTCCCCTGGTGGGTTTGGTTTTTCAGGGGAAAAATAGGTGCTAAATACCCGCGTTGGGGGTGCCCAGGTGGATCCAGCAGGATCTGGGATTCCCTCAGTGCCACCTCCAGTGGGATAACTGGGAGCACTCAGAGCAAACTGGTCACCACTAGAATAGAGCCAGCAGAGGACCATCTTGTACCCCGGGAGGGGGGGTCAGGCATTGATGGGCTTAAAAACACCCCCCCACCCCCTGGGACTAATTGCATTTGCAGGATTTGGCCCACCTGGGGCTGAGCCCTTTGGTGCGTGTGCGTGTGTGTGTGTCCCCAGCTCACCCCCTCTCCCACCCACTGTCCCATTTGCTGCTGCTGGGACCCAGCTGCACCCTATAAACACCAACCCCCCCCCCCCCCCCCCATGAGCACCCAGCCCCATGTCCCTTTTTGGGTGCTGCCTGTGCTGCTGGAGCAGGTGAGTAGCCCCAGCTGGGGCATTTTTTCCCTTTTTTTCCTTTTTCCTTCTGGGGGTCTCCCTGTTCCCTGGGGGATGATTTGCTGTTGTGCTTTGAGCCCCCCCAGCCCTTGCTGCCATCTCTGGAGCTGCTGCGTTCCCATTTTGGGCTTTTTTTTACCCCAGTTGCTTGGTGTGTGAGCAGTGTGGCAAGGGGGGAGCCGTGTTCTTCTTCAATTTTAATTGAGTTTGGATATTTAAGCACAAAGCCAGGGGCTGGTGCGTTGTTTGGAGTCGTTAGAAGGGGGGTGGCACAGCAAGTGGCTTGTGAGGTCAGGGCCTGGGGCTGAGCAGTGTCCTGGGCCTGGGGGGAAAGGAGTTGGTGGCCAGCGAGCCCCCACCCATGGCCCTCCTGCAGTGGGGGACATAAGGCATCACCCCCCCCCCACCTCAGAGCAGGGTTTGCCTAAAAGCCTGGCAGCCCTGAGTATCGCAGGGCTGAGGCCCTGGGGGGCTCATCACATGGGTGGGTGATGGCGCGTGGGGAGGGGGACACAAGCTGCCGGGGGGTGGGTTGCAAACCGCAGTATTTTGTGAGGGTGCAGGATGGGGTTTGGGCTGCACCCCAGGACAATGGGGGTCCTCGCTGTGCTCACATGGCCCCCCCATGGCTCCGGGGTCTCCCCTTCCCTCTGCTCCCCCCTTCGGGGATGGCAGCGGCGGCTTCCGCAGGCAGAGCGCAGGGCAGCACGTGGGACTCGGCGCAGCCCTCCTGGGGGGGGCCTGTCCCCACTGGTAATGCTGCGGCTTGGGGGGGGGCTCACGCCCGTTCTCGGTGCCCTTGCAGGGATGTGCTCCAGCAAAGAGAAAAGGCAGGGGCTGTGATCAGAGACATAGAGTATTTGTTGATCAGATAAAGGGTGAGGTGACAAGAGACATGTGGTATTTGTCAATCAGATAAAGGGTGGGAGCCTGGGTGTGGGCATGTCTGTCTGATGGGATTTACGACTGCGATCAGAGGCAAATGGCATTTGGTGGTCAGGTAGTTCACAAAGGGTGAAGGCCTGAGTGTGGGCACGTCTGTCTGATGGGATTTAAGCCAAGTCCGCAATTAGCGATATCCTGTGAAGTAGGCACAGAGATGAGCTATGCCATGTAAGGGCCAAACCCGAGAGGGTCAGCAGAAGATAACGCAGAGGAAGACGACGACCCCCCTAGCAACAAAAGGCGCAGCCGCAGCTGAAACCGAAAAGGCCCCGTCAGCCCAGAACCTGAAGCTTCTAACAAGAGACTGCCAAAGAGGAGGGGCGCGCGCCGTTGGCGGAGCAGCGACTCCCCGGCCGCCCAGCGCTGCTTTACTTGCTCAAGCGCTTGCTGAATTAATAAACTTTATAAGTCACTTGATTTGGCTTCTGAAAGTGATTTTCCCCAATTTATAACAGCTTAATTAAAGCAGCAGGCTTCTGCACCTGGGAATGCTGTTTCTTCCTGCCAGTGATCATCTCGCCTTCACCATGTGGTACTCGCAGCGACGTAAAAGTGCAGGACAGACTGTTTGGCTGATGAACTTGCTTCCCCCCCACTCCTCGGTGTTCTTTGATAGTCTTGTTTTATAAAAATTGTGGTTGCTCTGTTTTTTTTTCTCTTTTTTCTTTATTCCCCCCGCCCCCCCCCCCCAAGCTGCAGATACTACAAGCAGCACTTTGATGGATCACTCGGGCTCGAAGATTTTTCCCAGTGTTTGAATACTTCCTGGGGCTGTCTGGATGCCTGTGTTTAGCTGCGTTTCTTTTTCCCCCGCTCTCACGGCTCCTTTGCTTCGGTGCAAGGTGCGAGAAATCTGTGTGTTGATGCAGTCAGCAGCAGCCTTCCACCATTGCCACGTCTGAGGGAGAGGGTAAAATCTGTCATGCTTTTGACACCTCAGCCAATAACTCAATGGAGGTGCTTCCTTGCCGGGACTGGGCTTGTCTGGGAGAGTTTCAGGGGGGAGCAGGGTGCCGGACGGGCAGGATGGTCTCTGTGCACGGCGCAGCCACGGGCTGCAGGGAGCTGCGTCAAAATATTCGACGTCACCAGTTGTATTTTGTGTCGTCACAGTGGAAAAGGCAGCGGGGAGCCCGGGCCCTGCCCGCCGCCGGGGCCGCCGCGTCGCCTGGCAACGGGAGGCGCTGCGTTATCCCGCCCTGTAAACACGGGCACGTGGGCAGCGGGCTCGGCCAATGGGCAGCGAGCAGCGGCGGGTGGTGGCCAATGAGGAAAGGGAAGGGGCGGGCTCAGGGCGAGGGGCGGGCCTAGGGGAGAGCAGAGCGGCGGCGGGGACGGACGAGTAAGGTTGGGGGTGCGGGCTCGGGAGAGGGGGACTGGGGGGACTGGGGGGACTGGGGGGACTGGGGGGCCCGGGGCGCCCGGGGGGCTGGTGAGAAAGTGAGGCGAGGGGCAAGGGCAGGGGCAGGCAGAGCTGGGTATGAGGCTGGGGGTGGCCGGGGAAGGAGACACCCCTCCCTCTCCCCCAGACAGCCCTGCCCTCGGGGGGTCACCGTGTCACCCGCCCCCCCGCCGCTTCGACCACTTTCTGTGGTGAGGAGGAGGAGGGCGGCTGCCCATCCCTCCCAGCCGCCCAGGTCCCCTCCAGGCAAAAGGGGTGCTGTCGTGTCCCCCCCGCTCAGGCTCTGTGTTTTCGGGCAGGGCAGCAGCCATGGCCGCACTCAGCCTGTCCCAGCTGCTGGACGTCGCCATCGGGACGCCCCAGGTTGGGGCTGTCAACTTCCCGGCGCTGCACAGCCTGCTGCAGGCCATGCTCAGGCACCTGGGCCTGCAGGACCTGCCTGCCCTGGGGCGAGGGCACAGCCCGACCCCCCTCCTGGGGCGGGACCAGCCCCCCGAGGCACCCCCCAGAGAAGAAGGGGGACAGGGCGGAGGCCCAGGCACAGAGTCGCTCACCCCTGCGAAGGACCCGCTGCAGGGGACCGTGAGCACTCCCCAGGACGCCTCCGTGGCTGCTGACGTGGAGCAGATGAAGATAAAGATTGAAGAGAATGAGAGCAGCATCTCCAAGGTAGAGGCTCTTCCCCGTTCCCTGGGTGCCCCCCCCGTGAGACACCCCCTCCTCTGGGGTCTGCACCACCATTGTGGTGCCCTTAGGTCTGGTTTAAGCCTGAGCTCGAGGTGGTATGTGGGGCTTCACTGTGGGAAAGGGATGGAGTTTTGGCGAGAAAGAGCTGGGGCTGAAATGCTGCTCCAGTTGCTCTGGGTTCTCCCCAAGTTGCCATCAGCAAGTCGTGGGTCCAGTACAGCACCCGGTGCCCTCGGCTCCAGCAGCCAGAGGCTCAGCACCTGTGGAGATCCAGCCCCACCACTCTCCATCCCTCCCTTCCCCACTCCTGAGCCACAGCCAGGTACGGCACCCGCTCCTCAGGCAGCTGAGAGGCTCCATCAGCACCTCATGGGCCTCATCTCCCAGCCCAAATCCCCTTGGCTTGCCCGAGGGCTAGACCCAGCACTGGTGCGGACCGGAGAGGGGCCTCATCCTGCACAACGCTGGGCCGTTTGGGGCTGCGAGCATCCCCAGTGGGAGGAAAAAAGCTCAGGTTCAAGGAAACGGTCACCTTGGGTGCTGCAGGGCCGGATCCTGCTGGGGCTGGGACATGTAGGGAGAAGGCAGCAGGGAGGGTTTCCCCGGGTGGCTGAGCTCACCCTCCTCGGGGCAGGCCCCTGCTTGATCACTCCCCGCTTCGTTAGCCGCGGTTGCCGCTGCCCTCGCGGGCCAGGCTGTGGTTGAGAGGGTGGCAGCAGCTCTTTGCCCTCTGGATCGGCTTCAGTAGTCTTGCACAGAGCCCGGTGTGGGGGGGCAGGGCTGGATCTGTCCCCGCTTACTTGGGCTGTGCAGTGGGCCCCCCCCGGGGCAGGGTTGGGGGGAGTCTCTGGGGAGCTGCTGCCCCTTCTTGGCTGCTGAAGGTGTGATGAATGGTAAGTGCTGCCCGCAGTGCCCCCGGGACTCACCCCCGCCACTCCCCTCTCTCAGGCCGTGGCGCTCTCCCAGGATCTCCTCGAGGAGATTGGCGGGATGAAGGCGGCGCAGTCCCGCATGGAGGAGGACATTCGGATGATCCGGGAGACGCCTGGCATGGTGAGCTGCTGCCGGTGTCCCCAGGAGGCAGCTGGGCCCTCACCCCCCTCCCTGCCTCTGTGTCACCCTGCCACCCCTGCCCCACGGCCCTGGGTGTCACCCGGCGTGAAGGGTGCCAGGAGGGAAGAGCAGGAAGGGTGTCCCAAGGCTGAAGAGGTAACTGCATGCACCAACCAAGGTGACGCTAAGACATTTTTTAACTAAACAGCTGTAAAGAAAGAAACATGGGTGCTAAGAAGGAGAGGAGATAAAGATCTACCCGTGCAACACAGCCACAACCCTGCCTGGCATCCCTCTGTCCTGTGCCCAAGTTAATTTTCGGATGCTCCTTTTCAATCCTGCTCCTGTGTCTGGGCTGCCATCCCTCTCCTTGTCCCGCTCCAGGGGAATCTCCAGGACGCTGCCGGCCAGCTGCCGGCCCTCCGTGACCAGACGGCGTCGGACAGTGACATGGTACGGCCGCGCGCACGCCCGGATCCTGCTCCGGGACGGAGGCGGCTGCGTGCCCGGGGCACCGGTGCACCCAGTCCCTCGGTGTCAGGGCACGGTCCCAGCAGGGCTGGGCAGCGATGCTGGAGGGGGTCAGTGCTCCTGTGGGTGCCATCTCACCCGGCTCCGTGGCCAGGGTTGACCCCCTAATCCCTTTTTTCCCCAGAAAAAGCTGAAGGAAAGGCTGAGCCTCTACCCAGCCCCGGAGGAGGCGAGCAACATGGTGCGCTGGGAGGTGCTGGAGGATTGCCTGGTGGGCAGCAAAGCAGGAGGAGGAGAAGGAGGAGGAGTAGGAGGAGGAGAAAGCCGAGGTCTGTCCGTGGTGAGTGCTGGGGCATCCCAGCTATGGGAGTGGGACTCAGCAGGACCGCAGCCCCCGGGGCCTCGGCGGAGGTTTGCTCAGCACTTCTCTTCCCTGTGCATCCCGCCGGGAGGCAGGACGTGGCACCAGCAGAGCCAGGGCAGCTCCTCGGCTGCCCCAACAGAGACCTCCTCATCGTCTTCATCGTCTGTGCCACCGACAGCCCCCAACAGCCCCTCTGTGGGGCAAGGGAGCGCCCGAAACCCTTGGGGTGACCGCACAGCCCCCTGTCCTTGCTCAACGTTGGGCAGGACCACGGCTCCCTGCCCTCCTGGTCTCTCTGGGGCTGGTAGGTGGGAGCCGGGGACAGCGGAGGGACATTTTGGGGCAAACCCCAGCATTCTGCACCATGAGATGGTTTCCAAATCCTACCTGGGGCTGCTGCTCCTGAAATGAAGGCGCAGCCCATTAGGCTGGGAAGCGGGTCTGGTCCAGCAGCTCTGGAGTACAGAATCCCATTGCTGGAGAGAAGAATGCCTTGCTGTTGTGTCAGGTGGCATCAGCAGGGGGTTTGCTGATCTCCAGGATCGGCTGCTGAAATGACTCTGCAGGCACAGAGGTGGCCAAAGGACTAAAGGGACTGGGGAGGGGCCGTGCGGCTGGGGCGCCCGGGGGTCCCTGTGGGTTGGGCAGTCTCTGCCTTTGGGGTACTTGAGTTTGGCTCCGTGAGCTGGGGGGTTTGAGGACAGGGCGGGTGGCCCTTGCCGCTGCACTTCCGCCCATAAACCTGCTCCCCTTTGCCTCCTCTTCGCAGGATGGCAGTGAGGGCCAGGCTGCCCCCGCCGAGCCCCCCACTGCAGACATGGACGCCCCGCATGGGGCAAGCTCAGCGCTGGGACTGAAGGGACCAGGGACACAGCCTGCACCCAGGACCAGCAAAGGGACCAGCAAGGGGACTCCACAGGGGCAGCCTGGCTCCCCGGGGACGCAGAGAGCACCAGTGGCCCCTGAGAAGGGGGCAGGTGCTTCCTCAGATGAGGCAAAGAATTGTGATGCCCGTGCCACCACCCTGGAGACACAGCCAGGATCCCCTGGCATCAAGACCACTACGCTGGGGACAGAGTCAGGGGCCCCCGACACCCAGACCTCCACCCCAGGGGCACAGCCAGGGGCCTCTGACACCCAGAGCGCTACCCCAGGGGTGCAGCCAAGTACCCCCAGCACCCAAACCACCACCCCAGGGGTGCAGCCAGGGATCGCCAGCACCGAAACGGTGGAGGCTCTCTGCCAGATCGGGCAGCTCAGCCACCCCTGTGCCAGCCTGAAGGAGCAGGTGGCCCAGCTGGAAGCCAGCAAGGCAGACCACGCCGAGCTTGAGAAGCTGCGCCTGCTCTTCTCGGAGGGAGGTAGGAGCCCCTGGGGGGGCTGGCAGGGGGGTGTTTGGCATGGGGACACCCTGGGCTGGGGGCTCATTGTGCTCAGAGCCTGGCCTCAAAGGCGAGACCCCCTCACTGACAGCATGTCCCCTCGGACCACATCTAGACAAGGAGAGCATCACCAGCGTCCTGGCCGACCTCCAGGGCCGGGTGTCCTCGCTGCAGGGCCTGACCAGTGACCTGCAGGGCGAGAATGGGAAGGTGAGCTGGCAGCAGTCCCTGGGGGGGCTGCGGGGATGCCAGGGGGGAGTTGGGCAGGGAGGAGGCAGCTGAAGGGCCCCTGGGCTGGGACAACAGAGGGGGCTGTGCCCTGACTCATCCACCACTGCCTTTCCCAGATCAGGCAGCTGGAAGATGCCGTCGGAAAGCTGGAGGTAGCTGGAGCCAACTGGAAAGGGGATGTCAGCGAGCAGATCACCCTGCAGCTGGGGTAAAAGGACGGGACAGGGTTTCCTACCCTGCAGGAGGAGCCCGGGGGGACAAGGGACACCCCCTGAGCGGCCCTGTGGAGGCTAAGCCTGCCTGTGCCCCTGTCTCACTGAGCAGGTCCACGCTGCAGGAGATGAGGGGTAAGCTGAAGGAGCTGGAAGAGCAGCAGGAGACGACCAAGGCCACGCTGGAGCGGTTGGTGGCCAAGACGGCTGACGAGCTGCAGGAGCAGGTGAGGTCCAGGGCCAGCGCTCCCACCGCCACAGCTCGGTGGGGTGGTCCTGGAGGGGTTTCCAGCCACATCCCCTGGCTGGCTGGGGCCATCGAGCCTCCACAGCACCCGGATTTGTTGACTGCATCCACCTCATCTCAGAGCCGACTCCTTCTCCCCTTCCTGCAGCTGGGCGAGCCGAGGGCGATGGTGGCGAGCACAGGGCAGGAGCAGGCAGAGGCGCAGGCAGCGTGCCCCACCTGCAGCGGGGACATCCGCAAGCAGGTGGGGCAGCTCCTGCAGCGCTACGAGAAGCTCCAGGAGGTGGTGGACAATTTCATGTCGCAGCAGGCAGTGGTCAAGGTGGTAAGGCGGCTGCCAGGGAGGAGCCAGGTAAGGAGATGCTGGCATGGGGGGCTTGGGAGGTTGCCAGCATCCCCCCAGCTGGTTGTGCTTCGCGGTAACGTGGAGGAGCCCCTCACCGCCTCCCAGGTTGGTTCGTACAAGCGAGCAGCACGGAAGGAATTTAAAGCCTTGATGCAAATGTCCTGTTGGCACTGAGAGCCCATGGCCACCGGGCAAGTAACCCGGGTCTGTCCCCACGGGGGCAGCCAGCCCCCCCTTGCACGGCACCACCTTGTCATCTTCCTCCCTGAAGCAGGACGAGGAGCTGCTGAAGCTGCTGAAGCGCATCCAGGCCACCGTCACGCAGGTGCAAGGGGACTACGAGAAGCTCAACTCTGTCACCGGGAACCTCCTGAATGACCGTCACCAGAAGGAGAAAGATATCGAGGTAGGTGGCTGAAACCCCCTCGGGGTCAGAGCATCCTCCAGGCAGACCCCAGGCTGGGGACCACAAGGGATTTGTCTGCACCCCCCCAAACCTTGCAGCCCTGTGGAGGTTCAGTGTACCTTTCCTGGAGGTTTGGGTGAGGTGGGGGGAGCGGGGGTTGCTCAGCTGGCCAGGAGGCAGCTCCAACCCTGCCGCGGTGTCATGGGATGCTTTTCTGTGTTGGAAGGCTCTGTTCCGGTCCCTGGAGAGGCTGGAGAAGGAGAAGGCGAACAAGGAAGACCTGGTGCTGGGAATTGATGTGGTATGGCCTTGGGGGGTCCTGGCACCACCCAAGGGGGTGCTGGGCAGGGTGACAAACACCCCTTGTGCCTTGGGGGCTCAGTGTCAGAACTGGCCTGGGGGAGGGAGGATTTCCAGACTGGCTGTGGCTCCTTCCCCAGGTGCCTCTGTCTTCCCCTGGGTCCCTTCAGCTGGTGTGACCAGCCCCACGGGGGTGATGGGGCGAGTGGGGCCACGTAGCCACTTCTCCCTGTCCTCCTGCCACGAGCTGGCCCTGCCCGTCATCCCTCCATCCTTTCCTCACTGCTCTCCTGCCTTTCCCCGCTGCTAGAAAGCAGACAAAACCGCCCTGGCCGGCAAAGTGAGTCGCACCCAGTTTGACGCGAGCATGGAGCGGCTGAATGAGAGGATGCAGGAGACGCTGAGCCGGGTGGCGGGGCAGGAGCAGGGCTGGCACCAGGTCCAGCGGCAGCTCAGTGAAGAGATGGACTCCAAGGTGAGGGGTGGCACGTCCCCGCTGCGCAAAACTGGCACCTTCGGGGCTTGGCAGCCTACGGCAGCATCCCTCTGAGGATCCCCCCTCCTGGCTTTTCATGGGGAACATGATGTCCCAGCCCGGGGCAGCTGGCTGAGGGTGTGTGTCTGTCCGTAGCTGGACCGCCTGGAGCTGGGGCCTTTCCGGCAGCAGCTGGAGGAGCACTGGAGGAGCATCCTGGAGCAGCTCAAGGAGAAGGAGCCGCTGACGGAGGCTGACGATGCAGCTGGGATGAAGAAGTGAGTGCGATGGGGGTGGCGATGGCTTCTCCTCCCACCGGTAGCAGGTTCCCCATGTTAAAGGAGGCACGAGGAGGGGGACCTGCAGGATGGAGCCCTCCCGAACCAAAACTGGGATGTGGGTGCAAAGGTTTTCTGGAGCAAGGGTGGGGAACGGCGACTCGTCCCCCTGGGCAGGGGTGTGACACACGGCGCCGCAGAGCTGGGTTGTGACCTGCCCTCCTGGCGAGGGGCAGGGGGGTAATTAGCGCTGACGAAGTGATGAAACCGGTGTGAGGGCTGGTTGGGATGGCAGCTACGGGTGCCTGCGCCCTTCGCCTCCCATCCCTGCCTGCCCTGGGCAGCCACAGGCAGCTGCCAGGTTTCGGAGGTGCCCGCAGGGCCGAGGCGAGCGTGTCCCTGTCCTCGGGGCAGCTGTGACAAAACTCATCCTGAAAAATGTGGGAATCCTGCACCCCCCAGGCCCGGCGTTTGTACCCCAGCAAGAGCTACAGGAACAGCCCCGTTCTGTCCTTGCTGGTACCCCCAGTTCCCATGGGACTGGGGTGCTGTGTGTGCCTGTGGGCGTAGTTCCCATAATGGTGGTTTTTGGGTGCTCCCCTCAGTGGATTCTCCGGTGCCTAATACGAGGTGGAGCTTTTTCCCAAGCGGGAGCCCACAACCAACTGCTCTCCCCCATCGTAGCCCCTTGATTTTGTAGTCAGCCGGTGGGTTGTGACCTGGGTGGGGTGGGGTGGGGGGTAAGCCAGGCTCAAAAGCCTGCGGTTCCCCCCGCAAATACCATAACTCATTACAATGCAGTGCCCAGCACCTTGCTGCTGCCTGCCAGCTGCCTGCCTGTGTGCAGGCAGGGCTGTATCCCCCCCCAGGAACTCACCCAGCCCTTTCCCCCCCCCGCCAGGCAGCTGCTGGCCCATTTCCACTGCCTGTCCTGCGACCGGCCCCTCAGCATGCTGGCGCCTGGCCCGTGAGTACCGTCCGGCACCGGTGCATCGGGGGGTGCGTGGGTGATTCGGAGGGGAGATGGGTGCTGGCAGTGCCCCGCTGTGCCCGGCACGGGGGTTAGGGTGTCTGCCTGGGGGGGTGCAGCCCTCCTGAGCCCCTCCCTGGGGGCAGTGGGATGCCAATGGGGTACAAGCCTGTGGGTTTTGGGGCACTGCCCCGAGCTGGGGTGGGTCGTGTGTCCCCTGTCACCCACCCACGGCTCCTGCCCTCCCCAGGCACATCGCGGCCATCCCGTACATGCCACCGCTCCCCCCCCACCTTGCCGGGCGCTCCCATACTGTCGTGGAGCTGGAGCAAACACGGCAGCACAGCCACAAGTAGGGGACACGGGGACCCGGCCCCTGGGGTGCAGGTTGGCCCTGCCCTGGAGAGGGAGAGCCCTTCCCAGGGTGGGGCTGAAGGGATGCAGGGGGGGCCTGGGCAGGGCAGGGGAGCAGAGATGTGCTGCAGAGGGGTCAGCTGTGCTTGTCCCCGGTCTGTGGCGTTTTACAGCCCTCCCTGCGCTGCCCTGTCTAGCCCAGGTCTGTGTCTCAGTGGTGCTGAAGCCACATGTGATGAGCTGTGTCTGGTCTCAGCCTGACCTCAGGCTTCACTGGGGAGTCAGCTGCCTCCTGTGAAACAAGTCACCGAAATTAAACACTGCAGCTGGGACAGCCCAGCTCCTGCCTCCCGGTGTCCCTCGCGTAGGGTGCAGGGACCTGCCATGGCCATGACCAGCTCACCAGGGCCATGGGGAAAGAGCAGATCCAGCACAGCTGGACAGGCGTGGGTCTCCTTCAGCAGTCGGAGGGCACCCGGGAGGGACATACCCCAGCGGGGAGCACCCGCAGCCCCCTCCCTGGCATAGTAGGGTGAAGCACGGAGTGCCACGGTGCTGGGTGCTGAGCATCCCTGTGCTCCGTCCCACAGGGAGCGGGTGGGCGAGTGCAGGTACCCCCACGTGCCGCGGCAATGCGGGGGCCGGCACACCCTCACCCACCCGCTGCAGCGCTGCCCGCACCCCCAGCCCCACCCGCCCAGCACCCCGCGGCCGCTCCAGCCCCGCGCCCTGCTCCCCATCAAGGTAAGGATGACGAAGGTAGGGATACAGCGGGGGCAAGCGAGGCTGGGAGGGTGATGCTGAGCATCCAGGGTGGGGGTGGGGGGATCCGTGCCTCAGTTTCCCCAGGGGGAGCTGGGTGGGGGGGTTTGCCTGGGCATGCTGATTTGGGCCCCGTGTTTCAGCCAACCCCCTCTCTCCTTCCCAGCACGACGAGACGGAGCTGTCGGGCCAGGATGGCCACATCTACAGGGGCCGGCGGGTCAGGCAGCTGCCTGTGCTCGTGGGCAAGGAGGGTACGGCTGGGCCACGCTTGGGGAGGGGATGTGGCGGGGGTGAACTGGGCAGTGGAGTGGGCAGGGTGCCCGCGGGGTGCCAGGTTTTCCCCCTTTCCCCCCCGTGTGTTCTCCCTGGCTCCCCCCAGCCCAGCTCCCTCTGCTCCCTCCTGCCAGACTTCCCCAGGGCCAAGCCCAAGCTGTCCCCGAGGCAGTGGGATGCCAAGGACACCAGCCGCCTGCTCTCCCGGCCCCAGAGCACTGCGTCGTCGCTCAGCCAGCCAGGTACGGCCCTGCCAGGGCACCGGGGTGGGGGGAGAGGGCACCCTGCTGTGTCCTGGTGGGTGGGGGCAAGCAGGGTGGGATGGGGGTTTGGGGTGGAGTGGGGTGGAAGCAGGATGGAGGGGGAGGACGGGAAGATGGGGCAATCGATCCCCATGTTGGAGCCAGAGCAAGGTGGAGGGACGTGGCGGGGTGGTCCTGGCCACTGCGGGACAACAGCCTGTCTGCTTCAGGGTGGGGGCCAGGACCCCGTTGCTGGGTGTCTCTGGCCAGGCAGGTGCCCACGGGCGGTGCCTGCCCCAGGGGCTGCAGGGGGGCTAACCCCTGCCCCTCGCCCCCAGGCATCCCCACCTCGCCAGAGCACAGGCCAGCCTCCTCCCACGGCCGCCTCTCCCAGGCACGGGGGCTCCTCGTGCCCCTCCAGCCCTCGTGGGACGGATCCAGCACCCCGGAAGCCAGGCAGGACCGGGGGTCCCCGACCGAAGCCCCACCACCCCGGCCACCGAGCAGGCGAGGAAGCGTCTCTGGCCAGCAGCAATAAAGGGCGATGGGCAGCCAAGCACCTGTGTGGCCTGAGCGGGGTGGCCCTGGGCTGGGATCTTCCCATCATGCATAAGGAGGGGTCGCAGCATCCCTTGTCCTGCGGCCACGTGTGGCCAGAGGAGCTGAAACCAGCCCCTGTCCAACCCCCCTCCCAGGGTCTGTGCCGGCCCCGTGCTGCCACGCTCTCCCTGACACCCCCTGGCCTCCATGAACCCCTTTTTGGCCCCTGACAGGGAGCTTGTGGCCCCCAAAAGGGTCTGGGGGAGCCCACACTAAAGCAGGAGGATGATGACGCTCCGTTGCTGCTGAAGGTGGTGGGAGATGGGGACCGCGGTGGGAGATGGGGACCGCGGTGGGAAGGGTGGCAGCAGGACATGGCTTTAACGCCGAAAGGGAATCCCCCCCCCAAGCCCGCTGGTTGGCTATCGCTTATCCCGCGGGATGAGCATCACTGAGCAGGTTTCCTTATCTGCTCATGGATTGTCACCCCCTTGTCCCTCTTCCAACGCTGCCATTGATGGAAAGAGGAAGGCACAGACCTGCCATGGTGTGTGCTTGGGGGCTGCCCTGTGGAAAAACTGCTCCCCTGGTAGATCTTCTCCCCAGATTCGGGCGAGGGGGGGGAGCACCCAAACCTCCCCCCCACAATGGCAGACCCCAACCCTGCCCACCCCGCTGCAGTCTCCAGGCACCTTAGCCCCCAGGGAGCCCCCCCTGCCGGGGATGTTTCCCCTGGTGGGTTTGGTTTTTCAGGGGAAAAATAGGTGCTAAATACCCGCGTTGGGGGTGCCCAGGTGGATCCAGCAGGATCTGGGATTCCCTCAGTGCCACCTCCAGTGGGATAACTGGGAGCACTCAGAGCAAACTGGTCACCACTAGAATAGAGCCAGCAGAGGACCATCTTGTACCCCGGGAGGGGGGGTCAGGCATTGATGGGCTTAAAAACACCCCCCCACCCCCTGGGACTAATTGCATTTGCAGGATTTGGCCCACCTGGGGCTGAGCCCTTTGGTGCGTGTGCGTGTGTGTGTGTCCCCAGCTCACCCCCTCTCCCACCCACTGTCCCATTTGCTGCTGCTGGGACCCAGCTGCACCCTATAAACACCAACCCCCCCCCCCCCCCCCCCATGAGCACCCAGCCCCATGTCCCTTTTTGGGTGCTGCCTGTGCTGCTGGAGCAGGTGAGTAGCCCCAGCTGGGGCATTTTTTCCCTTTTTTTCCTTTTTCCTTCTGGGGGTCTCCCTGTTCCCTGGGGGATGATTTGCTGTTGTGCTTTGAGCCCCCCCAGCCCTTGCTGCCATCTCTGGAGCTGCTGCGTTCCCATTTTGGGCTTTTTTTTACCCCAGTTGCTTGGTGTGTGAGCAGTGTGGCAAGGGGGGAGCCGTGTTCTTCTTCAATTTTAATTGAGTTTGGATATTTAAGCACAAAGCCAGGGGCTGGTGCGTTGTTTGGAGTCGTTAGAAGGGGGGTGGCACAGCAAGTGGCTTGTGAGGTCAGGGCCTGGGGCTGAGCAGTGTCCTGGGCCTGGGGGGAAAGGAGTTGGTGGCCAGCGAGCCCCCACCCATGGCCCTCCTGCAGTGGGGGACACTGAAAAGGCATCACCCCCCCCCACCTCAGAGCAGGGTTTGCCTAAAAGCCTGGCAGCCCTGAGTATCGCAGGGCTGAGGCCTGGGGGGCTCATCACATGGGTGGGTGATGGCGCTGGGGAGGGGGACACAAGCTGCCGGGGGGTGGGTTGCAAACCGCAGTATTTTGTGAGGGTGCAGGATGGGGTTTGGGCTGCACCCCAGGACAATGGGGGTCCTCGCTGTGCTCACATGGCCCCCCCATGGCTCCGGGGTCTCCCCTTCCCTCTGCTCCCCCCTTCGGGGATGGCAGCGGCGGCTTCCGCAGGCAGAGCGCAGGCAGCACGTGGGACTCGGCGCAGCCTCCTGGGGGGGGCCTGTCCCCACTGGTAATGCTGCGGCTTGGGGGGGGGCTCACGCCCGTTCTCGGTGCCCTTGCAGGGATGTGCTCCCAGCAAAGAGAAAAGGCAGGGGCTGTGATCAGAGACATAGAGTATTTGTTGATCAGATAAAGGGTGAGGTGACAAGAGACATGTGGTATTTGTCAATCAGATAAAGGGTGGGAGCCTGGGTGTGGGCATGTCTGTCTGATGGGATTTACGACTGCGATCAGAGGCAAATGGCATTTGGTGGTCAGGTAGTTCACAAAGGGTGAAGGCCTGAGTGTGGGCACGTCTGTCTGATGGGATTTAAGCCAAGTCCGCAATTAGCGATATCCTGTGAAGTAGGCACAGAGATGAGCTATGCCATGTAAGGGCCAAACCCGAGAGGGTCAGCAGAAGATAACGCAGAGGAAGACGACGACCCCCCTAGCAACAAAAGGCGCAGCCGCAGCTGAAACCGAAAAGGCCCCGTCAGCCCAGAACCTGAAGCTTCTAACAAGAGACTGCCAAAGAGGAGGGGCGCGCGCCGTTGGCGGAGCAGCGACTCCCCGGCCGCCCAGCGCTGCTTTACTTGCTCAAGCGCTTGCTGAATTAATAAACTTTATAAGTCACTTGATTTGGCTTCTGAAAGTGATTTTCCCCAATTTATAACAGCTTAATTAAAGCAGCAGGCTTCTGCACCTGGGAATGCTGTTTCTTCCTGCCAGTGATCATCTCGCCTTCACCATGTGGTACTCGCAGCGACGTAAAAGTGCAGGACAGACTGTTTGGCTGATGAACTTGCTTCCCCCCCACTCCTCGGTGTTCTTTGATAGTCTTGTTTTATAAAAATTGTGGTTGCTCTGTTTTTTTTTCTCTTTTTTCTTTATTCCCCCCCGCCCCCCCCCAAGCTGCAGATACTACAAGCAGCACTTTGATGGATCACTCGGGCTCGAAGATTTTTCCCAGTGTTTGAATACTTCCTGGGGCTGTCTGGATGCCTGTGTTTAGCTGCGTTTCTTTTTCCCCCGCTCTCACGGCTCCTTTGCTTCGGTGCAAGGTGCGAGAAATCTGTGTGTTGATGCAGTCAGCAGCAGCCTTCCACCATTGCCACGTCTGAGGGAGAGGGTAAAATCTGTCATGCTTTTGACACCTCAGCCAATAACTCAATGGAGGTGCTTCCTTGCCGGGACTGGGCTTGTCTGGGAGAGTTTCAGGGGGGAGCAGGGTGCCGGACGGGCAGGATGGTCTCTGTGCACGGCGCAGCCACGGGCTGCAGGGAGCTGCGTCAAAATATTCGACGTCACCAGTTGTATTTTGTGTCGTCACAGTGGAAAAGGCAGCGGGGAGCCCGGGCCCTGCCCGCCGCCGGGGCCGCCGCGTCGCCTGGCAACGGGAGGCGCTGCGTTATCCCGCCCTGTAAACACGGGCACGTGGGCAGCGGGCTCGGCCAATGGGCAGCGAGCAGCGGCGGGTGGTGGCCAATGAGGAAAGGGAAGGGGCGGGCTCAGGGCGAGGGGCGGGCCTAGGGGAGAGCAGAGCGGCGGCGGGGACGGACGAGTAAGGTTGGGGGTGCGGGCTCGGGAGAGGGGGACTGGGGGGACTGGGGGGACTGGGGGGACTGGGGGGCCCGGGGCGCCCGGGGGGCTGGTGAGAAAGTGAGGCGAGGGGCAAGGGCAGGGGCAGGCAGAGCTGGGTATGAGGCTGGGGGTGGCCGGGGAAGGAGACACCCCTCCCTCTCCCCCAGACAGCCCTGCCCTCGGGGGGTCACCGTGTCACCCGCCCCCCCGCCGCTTCGACCACTTTCTGTGGTGAGGAGGAGGAGGGCGGCTGCCCATCCCTCCCAGCCGCCCAGGTCCCCTCCAGGCAAAAGGGGTGCTGTCGTGTCCCCCCCGCTCAGGCTCTGTGTTTTCGGGCAGGGCAGCAGCCATGGCCGCACTCAGCCTGTCCCAGCTGCTGGACGTCGCCATCGGGACGCCCCAGGTCGGGGCTGTCAACTTCCCGGCGCTGCACAGCCTGCTGCAGGCCATGCTCAGGCACCTGGGCCTGCAGGACCTGCCTGCCCTGGGGCGAGGGCACAGCCCGACCCCCCTCCTGGGGCGGGACCAGCCCCCCGAGGCACCCCCCAGAGAAGAAGGGGGACAGGGCGGAGGCCCAGGCACAGAGTCGCTCACCCCTGCGAAGGACCCGCTGCAGGGGACCGTGAGCACTCCCCAGGACGCCTCCGTGGCTGCTGACGTGGAGCAGATGAAGATAAAGATTGAAGAGAATGAGAGCAGCATCTCCAAGGTAGAGGCTCTTCCCCGTTCCCTGGGTGCCCCCCCGTGAGACACCCCCTCCTCTGGGGTCTGCACCACCATTGTGGTGCCCTTAGGTCTGGTTTAAGCCTGAGCTCGAGGTGGTATGTGGGGCTTCACTGTGGGAAAGGGATGGAGTTTTGGCGAGAAAGAGCTGGGGCTGAAATGCTGCTCCAGTTGCTCTGGGTTCTCCCCAAGTTGCCATCAGCAAGTCGTGGGTCCAGTACAGCACCCGGTGCCCTCGGCTCCAGCAGCCAGAGGCTCAGCACCTGTGGAGATCCAGCCCCACCACTCTCCATCCCTCCCTTCCCCACTCCTGAGCCACAGCCAGGTACGGCACCCGCTCCTCAGGCAGCTGAGAGGCTCCATCAGCACCTCATGGGCCTCATCTCCCAGCCCAAATCCCCTTGGCTTGCCCGAGGGCTAGACCCAGCACTGGTGCGGACCGGAGAGGGGCCTCATCCTGCACAACGCTGGGCCGTTTGGGGCTGCGAGCATCCCCAGTGGGAGGAAAAAAGCTCAGGTTCAAGGAAACGGTCACCTTGGGTGCTGCAGGGCCGGATCCTGCTGGGGCTGGGACATGTAGGGAGAAGGCAGCAGGGAGGGTTTCCCCGGGTGGCTGAGCTCACCCTCCTCGGGGCAGGCCCCTGCTTGATCGCTCCCCGCTTCGTTAGCCGCGGTTGCCGCTGCCCTCGCGGGCCAGGCTGTGGTTGAGAGGGTGGCAGCAGCTCTTTGCCCTCTGGATCGGCTTCAGTAGTCTTGCACAGAGCCCGGTGTGGGGGGGCAGGGCTGGATCTGTCCCCGCTTACTTGGGCTGTGCAGTGGGCCCCCCCCGGGGCAGGGTTGGGGGGAGTCTCTGGGGAGCTGCTGCCCCTTCTTGGCTGCTGAAGGTGTGATGAATGGTAAGTGCTGCCCGCAGTGCCCCCGGGACTCACCCCCGCCACTCCCCTCTCTCAGGCCGTGGCGCTCTCCCAGGATCTCCTCGAGGAGATCGGCGGGATGAAGGCGGCGCAGTCCCGCATGGAGGAGGACATTCGGATGATCCGGGAGACGCCTGGCATGGTGAGCTGCTGCCGGTGTCCCCAGGAGGCAGCTGGGCCCTCACCCCCCTCCCTGCCTCTGTGTCACCCTGCCACCCCTGCCCCACGGCCCTGGGTGTCACCCGGCGTGAAGGGTGCCAGGAGGGAAGAGCAGGAAGGGTGTCCCAAGGCTGAAGAGGTAACTGCATGCACCAACCAAGGTGACGCTAAGACATTTTTTAACTAAACAGCTGTAAAGAAAGAAACATGGGTGCTAAGAAGGAGAGGAGATAAAGATCTACCCGTGCAACACAGCCACAACCCTGCCTGGCATCCCTCTGTCCTGTGCCCAAGTTAATTTTCGGATGCTCCTTTTCAATCCTGCTCCTGTGTCTGGGCTGCCATCCCTCTCCTTGTCCCGCTCCAGGGGAATCTCCAGGACGCTGCCGGCCAGCTGCCGGCCCTCCGTGACCAGACGGCGTCGGACAGTGACATGGTACGGCCGCGCGCACGCCCGGATCCTGCTCCGGGACGGAGGCGGCTGCGTGCCCGGGGCACCGGTGCACCCAGTCCCTCGGTGTCAGGGCACGGTCCCAGCAGGGCTGGGCAGCGATGCTGGAGGGGGTCAGTGCTCCTGTGGGTGCCATCTCACCCGGCTCCGTGGCCAGGGTTGACCCCCTAATCCCTTTTTTCCCCAGAAAAAGCTGAAGGAAAGGCTGAGCCTCTACCCAGCCCCGGAGGAGGCGAGCAACATGGTGCGCTGGGAGGTGCTGGAGGATTGCCTGGTGGGCAGCAAAGCAGGAGGAGGAGAAGGAGGAGGAGTAGGAGGAGGAGAAAGCCGAGGTCTGTCCGTGGTGAGTGCTGGGGCATCCCAGCTATGGGAGTGGGACTCAGCAGGACCGCAGCCCCCGGGGCCTCGGCGGAGGTTTGCTCAGCACTTCTCTTCCCTGTGCATCCCGCCGGGAGGCAGGACGTGGCACCAGCAGAGCCAGGGCAGCTCCTCGGCTGCCCCAACAGAGACCTCCTCATCGTCTTCATCGTCTGTGCCACCGACAGCCCCCAACAGCCCCTCTGTGGGGCAAGGGAGCGCCCGAAACCCTTGGGGTGACCGCACAGCCCCCTGTCCTTGCTCAACGTTGGGCAGGACCACGGCTCCCTGCCCTCCTGGTCTCTCTGGGGCTGGTAGGTGGGAGCCGGGGACAGCGGAGGGACATTTTGGGGCAAACCCCAGCATTCTGCACCATGAGATGGTTTCCAAATCCTACCTGGGGCTGCTGCTCCTGAAATGAAGGCGCAGCCCATTAGGCTGGGAAGCGGGTCTGGTCCAGCAGCTCTGGAGTACAGAATCCCATTGCTGGAGAGAAGAATGCCTTGCTGTTGTGTCAGGTGGCATCAGCAGGGGGTTTGCTGATCTCCAGGATCGGCTGCTGAAATGACTCTGCAGGCACAGAGGTGGCCAAAGGACTAAAGGGACTGGGGAGGGGCCGTGCGGCTGGGGCGCCCGGGGGTCCCTGTGGGTTGGGCAGTCTCTGCCTTTGGGGTACTTGAGTTTGGCTCCGTGAGCTGGGGGGTTTGAGGACAGGGCGGGTGGCCCTTGCCGCTGCACTTCCGCCCATAAACCTGCTCCCCTTTGCCTCCTCTTCGCAGGATGGCAGTGAGGGCCAGGCTGCCCCCGCCGAGCCCCCCACTGCAGACATGGACGCCCCGCATGGGGCAAGCTCAGCGCTGGGACTGAAGGGACCAGGGACACAGCCTGCACCCAGGACCAGCAAAGGGACCAGCAAGGGGACTCCACAGGGGCAGCCTGGCTCCCCGGGGACGCAGAGAGCACCAGTGGCCCCTGAGAAGGGGGCAGGTGCTTCCTCAGATGAGGCAAAGAATTGTGATGCCCGTGCCACCACCCTGGAGACACAGCCAGGATCCCCTGGCATCAAGACCACTACGCTGGGGACAGAGTCAGGGGCCCCCGACACCCAGACCTCCACCCCAGGGGCACAGCCAGGGGCCTCTGACACCCAGAGCGCTACCCCAGGGGTGCAGCCAAGTACCCCCAGCACCCAAACCACCACCCCAGGGGTGCAGCCAGGGATCGCCAGCACCGAAACGGTGGAGGCTCTCTGCCAGATCGGGCAGCTCAGCCACCCCTGTGCCAGCCTGAAGGAGCAGGTGGCCCAGCTGGAAGCCAGCAAGGCAGACCACGCCGAGCTTGAGAAGCTGCGCCTGCTCTTCTCGGAGGGAGGTAGGAGCCCCTGGGGGGGCTGGCAGGGGGGTGTTTGGCATGGGGACACCCTGGGCTGGGGGCTCATTGTGCTCAGAGCCTGGCCTCAAAGGCGAGACCCCCTCACTGACAGCATGTCCCCTCGGACCACATCTAGACAAGGAGAGCATCACCAGCGTCCTGGCCGACCTCCAGGGCCGGGTGTCCTCGCTGCAGGGCCTGACCAGTGACCTGCAGGGCGAGAATGGGAAGGTGAGCTGGCAGCAGTCCCTGGGGGGGCTGCGGGGATGCCAGGGGGGAGTTGGGCAGGGAGGAGGCAGCTGAAGGGCCCCTGGGCTGGGACAACAGAGGGGGCTGTGCCCTGACTCATCCACCACTGCCTTTCCCAGATCAGGCAGCTGGAAGATGCCGTCGGAAAGCTGGAGGTAGCTGGAGCCAACTGGAAAGGGGATGTCAGCGAGCAGATCACCCTGCAGCTGGGGTAAAAGGACGGGACAGGGTTTCCTACCCTGCAGGAGGAGCCCGGGGGGACAAGGGACACCCCCTGAGCGGCCCTGTGGAGGCTAAGCCTGCCTGTGCCCCTGTCTCACTGAGCAGGTCCACGCTGCAGGAGATGAGGGGTAAGCTGAAGGAGCTGGAAGAGCAGCAGGAGACGACCAAGGCCACGCTGGAGCGGTTGGTGGCCAAGACGGCTGACGAGCTGCAGGAGCAGGTGAGGTCCAGGGCCAGCGCTCCCACCGCCACAGCTCGGTGGGGTGGTCCTGGAGGGGTTTCCAGCCACATCCCCTGGCTGGCTGGGGCCATCGAGCCTCCACAGCACCCGGATTTGTTGACTGCATCCACCTCATCTCAGAGCCGACTCCTTCTCCCCTTCCTGCAGCTGGGCGAGCCGAGGGCGATGGTGGCGAGCACAGGGCAGGAGCAGGCAGAGGCGCAGGCAGCGTGCCCCACCTGCAGCGGGGACATCCGCAAGCAGGTGGGGCAGCTCCTGCAGCGCTACGAGAAGCTCCAGGAGGTGGTGGACAATTTCATGTCGCAGCAGGCAGTGGTCAAGGTGGTAAGGCGGCTGCCAGGGAGGAGCCAGGTAAGGAGATGCTGGCATGGGGGGCTTGGGAGGTTGCCAGCATCCCCCCAGCTGGTTGTGCTTCGCGGTAACGTGGAGGAGCCCCTCACCGCCTCCCAGGTTGGTTCGTACAAGCGAGCAGCACGGAAGGAATTTAAAGCCTTGATGCAAATGTCCTGTTGGCACTGAGAGCCCATGGCCACCGGGCAAGTAACCCGGGTCTGTCCCCACGGGGGCAGCCAGCCCCCCCTTGCACGGCACCACCTTGTCATCTTCCTCCCTGAAGCAGGACGAGGAGCTGCTGAAGCTGCTGAAGCGCATCCAGGCCACCGTCACGCAGGTGCAAGGGGACTACGAGAAGCTCAACTCTGTCACCGGGAACCTCCTGAATGACCGTCACCAGAAGGAGAAAGATATCGAGGTAGGTGGCTGAAACCCCCTCGGGGTCAGAGCATCCTCCAGGCAGACCCCAGGCTGGGGACCACAAGGGATTTGTCTGCACCCCCCCAAACCTTGCAGCCCTGTGGAGGTTCAGTGTACCTTTCCTGGAGGTTTGGGTGAGGTGGGGGGAGCGGGGGTTGCTCAGCTGGCCAGGAGGCAGCTCCAACCCTGCCGCGGTGTCATGGGATGCTTTTCTGTGTTGGAAGGCTCTGTTCCGGTCCCTGGAGAGGCTGGAGAAGGAGAAGGCGAACAAGGAAGACCTGGTGCTGGGAATTGATGTGGTATGGCCTTGGGGGGTCCTGGCACCACCCAAGGGGGTGCTGGGCAGGGTGACAAACACCCCTTGTGCCTTGGGGGCTCAGTGTCAGAACTGGCCTGGGGGAGGGAGGATTTCCAGACTGGCTGTGGCTCCTTCCCCAGGTGCCTCTGTCTTCCCCTGGGTCCCTTCAGCTGGTGTGACCAGCCCCACGGGGGTGATGGGGCGAGTGGGGCCACGTAGCCACTTCTCCCTGTCCTCCTGCCACGAGCTGGCCCTGCCCATCATCCCTCCATCCTTTCCTCACTGCTCTCCTGCCTTTCCCCGCTGCTAGAAAGCAGACAAAACCGCCCTGGCCGGCAAAGTGAGTCGCACCCAGTTTGAGGCGAGCATGGAGCGGCTGAATGAGAGGATGCAGGAGACGCTGAGCCGGGTGGCGGGGCAGGAGCAGGGCTGGCACCAGGTCCAGCGGCAGCTCAGTGAAGAGATGGACTCCAAGGTGAGGGGTGGCACGTCCCCGCTGCGCAAAACTGGCACCTTCGGGGCTTGGCAGCCTACGGCAGCATCCCTCTGAGGATCCCCCCTCCTGGCTTTTCATGGGGAACATGATGTCCCAGCCCGGGGCAGCTGGCTGAGGGTGTGTGTCTGTCCGTAGCTGGACCGCCTGGAGCTGGGGCCTTTCCGGCAGCAGCTGGAGGAGCACTGGAGGAGCATCCTGGAGCAGCTCAAGGAGAAGGAGCCGCTGACGGAGGCTGACGATGCAGCTGGGATGAAGAAGTGAGTGCGATGGGGGTGGCGATGGCTTCTCCTCCCACCGGTAGCAGGTTCCCCATGTTAAAGGAGGCACGAGGAGGGGGACCTGCAGGATGGAGCCCTCCCGAACCAAAACTGGGATGTGGGTGCAAAGGTTTTCTGGAGCAAGGGTGGGGAACGGCGACTCGTCCCCCTGGGCAGGGGTGTGACACGCGGCGCCGCAGAGCTGGGTTGTGACCTGCCCTCCTGGCGAGGGGCAGGGGGGTAATTAGCGCTGACGAAGTGATGAAACCGGTGTGAGGGCTGGTTGGGATGGCAGCTACGGGTGCCTGCGCCCTTCGCCTCCCATCCCTGCCTGCCCTGGGCAGCCACAGGCAGCTGCCAGGTTTCGGAGGTGCCCGCAGGGCCGAGGCGAGCGTGTCCCTGTCCTCGGGGCAGCTGTGACAAAACTCATCCTGAAAAATGTGGGAATCCTGCACCCCCCAGGCCCGGCGTTTGTACCCCAGCAAGAGCTACAGGAACAGCCCCGTTCTGTCCTTGCTGGTACCCCCAGTTCCCATGGGACTGGGGTGCTGTGTGTGCCTGTGGGCGTAGTTCCCATAATGGTGGTTTTTGGGTGCTCCCCTCAGTGGATTCTCCGGTGCCTAATACGAGGTGGAGCTTTTTCCCAAGCGGGAGCCCACAACCAACTGCTCTCCCCCATCGTAGCCCCTTGATTTTGTAGTCAGCCGGTGGGTTGTGACCTGGGTGGGGTGGGGTGGGGGGTAAGCCAGGCTCAAAAGCCTGCGGTTCCCCCCGCAAATACCATAACTCATTACAATGAAGTGCCCAGCACCTTGCTGCTGCCTGCCAGCTGCCTGCCTGTGTGCAGGCAGGGCTGTATCCCCTCCAGGAACTCACCCAGCCCTTTCCCCGCCCCCCCCACAGGCAGCTGCTGGCCCATTTTCACTGCCTGTCCTGCGACCGGCCCCTCAGCATGCTGGCGCCTGGCCCGTGAGTACCGTCCGGCACCGGTGCATCGGGGGGTGCGTGGGTGATTCGGAGGGGAGATGGGTGCTGGCAGTGCCCCGCTGTGCCCGGCACGGGGGTTAGGGTGTCTGCCTGGGGGGGTGCAGCCCTCCTGAGCCCCTCCCTGGGGGCAGTGGGATGCCAATGGGGTACAAGCCTGTGGGTTTTGGGGCACTGCCCCGAGCTGGGGTGGGTCGTGTGTCCCCTGTCACCCACCCACGGCTCCTGCCCTCCCCAGGCACATCGCGGCCATCCCGTACATGCCACCGCTCCCCCCCCACCTTGCCGGGCGCTCCCATACTGTCGTGGAGCTGGAGCAAACACGGCAGCACAGCCACAAGTAGGGGACACGGGGACCCGGCCCCTGGGGTGCAGGTTGGCCCTGCCCTGGAGAGGGAGAGCCCTTCCCAGGGTGGGGCTGAAGGGATGCAGGGGCGGCCTGGGCAGGGCAGGGGAGCAGAGATGTGCTGCAGAGGGGTCAGCTGTGCTTGTCCCCGGTCTGTGGCGTTTTACAGCCCTCCCTGCGCTGCCCTGTCTAGCCCAGGTCTGTGTCTCAGTGGTGCTGAAGCCACATGTGATGAGCTGTGTCTGGTCTCAGCCTGACCTCAGGCTTCACTGGGCAGTCAGCTGCCTCCTGTGAAACAAGTCACCGAAATTAAACACTGCAGCTGGGACAGCCCAGCTCCTGCCTCCCGGTGTCCCTCGCGTAGGGTGCAGGGACCTGCCATGGCCATGACCAGCTCACCAGGGCCACGGGGAAAGAGCAGATCCAGCACAGCTGGACAGGCGTGGGTCTCCTTCAGCAGTTGGAGGGCACCCGGGAGGGACATACCCCAGCGGGGAGCACCCGCAGCCCCCTCCCTGGCATAGTAGGGTGAAGCACGGAGTGCCACGGTGCTGGGTGCTGAGCATCCCTGTGCTCCGTCCCACAGGGAGCGGGTGGGCGAGTGCAGGTACCCCCACGTGCCGCGGCAATGCGGGGGCCGGCACACCGTCACCCACCCGCTGCAGCGCTGCCCGCACCCCCAGCCCCACCCGCCCAGCACCCCGCGGCCGCTCCAGCCCCGCGCCCTGCTCCCCATCAAGGTAAGGATGACGAAGGTAGGGATACAGCGGGGGCAAGCGAGGCTGGGAGGGTGATGCTGAGCATCCAGGGTGGGGGTGGGGGGATCCGTGCCTCAGTTTCCCCAGGGGGAGCTGGGTGGGGGGGTTTGCCTGGGCATGCTGATTTGGGCCCCGTGTTTCAGCCAACCCCCTCTCTCCTTCCCAGCACGACGAGACGGAGCTGTCGGGCCAGGATGGCCACATCTACAGGGGCCGGCGGGTCAGGCAGCTGCCTGTGCTCGTGGGCAAGGAGGGTACGGCTGGGCCACGCTTGGGGAGGGGATGTGGCGGGGGTGAACTGGGCAGTGGAGTGGGCAGGGTGCCCGCGGGGTGCCAGGTTTTCCCCCTTTCCCCCCCGTGTGTTCTCCCTGGCTCCCCCCAGCCCAGCTCCCTCTGCTCCCTCCTGCCAGACTTCCCCAGGGCCAAGCCCAAGCTGTCCCCGAGGCAGTGGGATGCCAAGGACACCAGCCGCCTGCTCTCCCGGCCCCAGAGCACTGCGTCGTCGCTCAGCCAGCCAGGTACGGCCCTGCCAGGGCACCGGGGTGGGGGGAGAGGGCACCCTGCTGTGTCCTGGTGGGTGGGGGCAAGCAGGGTGGGATGGGGGTTTGGGGTGGAGTGGGGTGGAAGCAGGATGGAGGGGGAGGACGGGAAGATGGGGCAATCGATCCCCATGTTGGAGCCAGAGCAAGGTGGAGGGACGTGGCGGGGTGGTCCTGGCCACTGCGGGACAACAGCCTGTCTGCTTCAGGGTGGGGGCCAGGACCCCGTTGCTGGGTGTCTCTGGCCAGGCAGGTGCCCACGGGCGGTGCCTGCCCCAGGGGCTGCAGGGGGGCTAACCCCTGCCCCTCGCCCCCAGGCATCCCCACCTCGCCAGAGCACAGGCCAGCCTCCTCCCACGGCCGCCTCTCCCAGGCACGGGGGCTCCTCGTGCCCCTCCAGCCCTCGTGGGACGGATCCAGCACCCCGGAAGCCAGGCAGGACCGGGGGTCCCCGACCGAAGCCCCACCACCCCGGCCACCGAGCAGGCGAGGAAGCGTCTCTGGCCAGCAGCAATAAAGGGCGATGGGCAGCCAAGCACCTGTGTGGCCTGAGCGGGGTGGCCCTGGGCTGGGATCTTCCCATCATGCATAAGGAGGGGTCGCAGCATCCCTTGTCCTGCGGCCACGTGTGGCCAGAGGAGCTGAAACCAGCCCCTGTCCAACCCCCCTCCCAGGGTCTGTGCCGGCCCCGTGCTGCCACGCTCTCCCTGACACCCCCTGGCCTCCATGAACCCCTTTTTGGCCCCTGACAGGGAGCTTGTGGCCCCCAAAAGGGTCTGGGGGAGCCCACACTAAAGCAGGAGGATGATGACGCTCCGTTGCTGCTGAAGGTGGTGGGAGATGGGGACCGCGGTGGGAGATGGGGACCGCGGTGGGAAGGGTGGCAGCAGGACATGGCTTTAACGCCGAAAGGGAATCCCCCCCCCAAGCCCGCTGGTTGGCTATCGCTTATCCCGCGGGATGAGCATCACTGAGCAGGTTTCCTTATCTGCTCATGGATTGTCACCCCCTTGTCCCTCTTCCAACGCTGCCATTGATGGAAAGAGGAAGGCACAGACCTGCCATGGTGTGTGCTTGGGGGCTGCCCTGTGGAAAAACTGCTCCCCTGGTAGATCTTCTCCCCAGATTCGGGCGAGGGGGGGGAGCACCCAAACCTCCCCCCCACAATGGCAGACCCCAACCCTGCCCACCCCGCTGCAGTCTCCAGGCACCTTAGCCCCCAGGGAGCCCCCCCTGCCAGGGATGTTTCCCCTGGTGGGTTTGGTTTTTCAGGGGAAAAATAGGTGCTAAATACCCGCGTTGGGGGTGCCCAGGTGGATCCAGCAGGATCTGGGATTCCCTCAGTGCCACCTCCAGTGGGATAACTGGGAGCACTCAGAGCAAACTGGTCACCACTAGAATAGAGCCAGCAGAGGACCATCTTGTACCCCGGGAGGGGGGGTCAGGCATTGATGGGCTTAAAAACACCCCCCCACCCCCTGGGACTAATTGCATTTGCAGGATTTGGCCCACCTGGGGCTGAGCCCTTTGGTGCGTGTGCGTGTGTGTGTGTCCCCAGCTCACCCCCTCTCCCACCCACTGTCCCATTTGCTGCTGCTGGGACCCAGCTGCACCCTATAAACACCAACCCCCCCCCCCCCCCCCATGAGCACCCAGCCCCATGTCCCTTTTTGGGTGCTGCCTGTGCTGCTGGAGCAGGTGAGTAGCCCCAGCTGGGGCATTTTTTCCCTTTTTTTTCCTTTTTCCTTCTGGGGGTTTGAAGTGAGAAACCTTAACGAAATAGATGCAGGCCCTCAGCAGGGTGGGCTCTCAGCAGGATGAGCTCTTGAGATAAGGGAGGAGCTCCAGGGATTTGCTGGGGACCTGCAGGAGGGAGGGATGGAGCTGCAGACTCAGAACCCAAGAGCAGCATGCACAGGATGGGAGGGAGAGATGCTGTTTGACTGCATGGCTCTCTCTTTTCCTGCTTCTCAGAAGATTTTCTTTGACCCGTGAAGCAGAGAGATGGGAGACCCATTGGGTACTGCTCTGTCTGGAGAGCCCTCGAGAGAGAGCCTGCCATCCTTGATTCATGATTACAGCTGACCAGCACATCTCCTGATACATACCACTGCTTTCTGGCAACTCTTCCTTCATCAGATTTCCTCTAGCAACATTTAATTAACCTCTCTAACCTGCTTGTATTATATAGCTTCACCTTGATTCAGGCAGTATATCATATACGCTCTCTTAAGTGCCCGGTGGCAGCAAGAGGGTGATCCATCGCAGAGAGATGAACCCCTGCAGTGCTGGAGCAGTGAGTCACCTCCTGTCACCTCCCCCTGGCTCTCTCAGGGGACAGCACCCACCCCAGGCATGGGCTCCTGGGAGGAACAGGGCAGGTGTCTCCCAGTTGGGGAAAGCAAGACAAGGTGCTCATGGCTTGTGAAGCACCAAAGTCCCACGATGTGCAAGCAAATGCTGCAGGTGGGTGTTTATTCTCCAAAATACCTACAGCACTGATACTCCCAGTGCCTTTACAAGGACAGGAGAGCTCTGAGGGTTCATCCATAACCATTGTCCCCCAGAGGGGTGACAAGATGCATGGCTTATCCTGCTGCTTGTTACCTTGGTGCCATCCTAAACAGATTTCCTCTTTCTGTCTCTCTGAGCAAGGGCTGCCTCACTCATGGCTCAGGGGATCTGAAGCGCAGTCAGTGCTGTGATTTTGAGTCTCCAGAAGACAGCACATCCTCTGCCCTGGTTCCCAGGCCTGATGGTAGACATTTGTTGTGGACATGCTATGAATTTGGGTAGCTACTGCTGTTCATCCATCCCTGCTTACAATGCGGGTGCGATGGGTCCTAACAGGCTGTGAGACCCTTTCCCCTGTCTCCCCCAGCTCCTCTGGTATTCAGGGCTGGATGATTTACCCGTTCATGCTTAGCACAAGTCTGCTGCCACCACCCACCAATAAAATAATAATGCAACACTTCATCTCTGAGCCCGCTGTCACACGTTGGGTTGCTTCTTCTTTGGAGCCCTATTTGATGTAAAACATCCCCCTGAGCGCTCAGGCCCCTTGTGAACAGGCTACAGGAAGAAATGAGAGCTGCAACTCCGAGACAAGAGTAACCACCTGACTGTAGCAGATCACGCTCCTTTTGCAATGAGTTCTCTCATATTTTATTTTAAATTAAAACAATGCTTAACCTTGATAAATTGTGATTTAGGCTTATGAGAAAATAGACTCAGGAATAAATAGCTTGCTCCAGCGTGAAATTGAATAAATCTGAGTTGAATCACAGAGTGTTACTTACAGAATAACAGTAAATGATGTGTGTGGTTTATTGTTAAACAAGAGCAGAGCTCTGGAAATGAGGTTAAAAGGAAAGCTGTCAAGGGTGCATTTTGCAGCTGTTTCCCAGGCAAAAAAGAAAACTCTGTTAAAGAGGAATTAGGAGGGGAGCATTTATCAATTTTTGACTGGAAATAAACCTTTAGCAAGGCAAAACTAGCAATATCAAGAAGGAGATGGAGTCAAGGGGCAGGATCAGTTAAAAAACAAAGACAAGTCTGCAGAGCTAGAGAGATCAGAGAAATTCCAGCTTCTTGGAATATGTGCAAGACTTACAACTTATGAGACATCTCTCCATCTTTTCTGGTGCTTCAGGTCCTCATGAGGACCAAATTTTTTGAAGCACTTAGCACTGGGGAGTCACTAACACAGAGTGAAAGGGACAAGAACTTGTGGGAGCTAAGTAGGTCTGAGAGTATAGCCAGTCATTTGGGAAGTGAAACGGGGACTGCTGGCCGCATGTGTCTTTGAATACAGCCCCTGAAATGCAGTCACACTGCTACCTCTGTGCTGAGTGGGTATGAAAAAGAGTCTCGCTGCTCTCTCCAGCAGCCTGCATGCTGGCTTTTAGAAAAATCTGGTCAATAAATCAGCTCTGAAGCTTCTAGGCCATGTAGAATTTGGGATGTGAATAGATTTAAAAGATCTTCTAGGAGTTTTCCAATAGTATTTTACAGGCTTTCTTCCACCTGAGGAGCAGCTTAATGTCAACCCTGCCTGCCAGGGCTAGAGAGGAGGTCACACAGATGTTCATCTGGTAGGGTAGTTACAGCAAAATTTAGATCTACTGCCAGCTATCAGCTAACACACGTGGGAGAGCAAGTCCCTGCAAGCAGTGCCAGCAAGGTGCTGCAGCCCACATTAACAGCAGAACAGACCAGAGAGCTGTGGGGTTACCTCCTTGTGATAAAGTTCATGGATACAGTCAGAACTCCCACTGTGGGAGCCTGGCACATCCCTGCACAGGAGCACAGGCAAAGAGAGGTCTGCTTTGGAGAAGACACATCTGGGGAATCCACCCCTCACCAGGTGAGTGACAGAACAAGGATATCAGAGACAGCACAATCAGCCACCATGGCAGCACAGTCCATTTCAGTCTCAACACAGTTCTTTGCACATTAAATTTATACTTGGATTAGGGAAAGAAGTGGGTACTGGAGGTCCTGTGTCTCAGTACTGGAATCCTGTAACTCAGCTTTAATCCCTGGAAAAATAATTAAGGGGAGTAGTACCTGGAAAATACGTGGAGGTGAGTAATAGTCAGCCTTGACTGTCAAAAACAAATCATACCAAACCCATCTAATTTCCTTCTGTAAGAGGGTAAATGATCTTCTGGGCAATGCAAAGGCAATAGATTATATCTGTTCTGATGCAGTGGCACTTTTAACTCTCTTGGTCATTACATCCCCATAAACAAGCTAAAGAAATGTGTGAGATGAATCTACCATATGGGGATACAGAACTGGGCAACCAACCAGGATTAGATAGCAGCTACCAATAGGTCTTTTTCAGCCTGGGGCAGCTTATTCACAAGGCCTTCTCTGGACCTTGGGCTATTCAACATCCCCATCCATGAGTTGTACTACAGAACAGAAGACGCTCCTGTTCTTTGCATTTGCAAAATGCCTCAGATGGCAAAGGGCTGAAAAGGACTTTAAATGACTTTGAGACTGAGGAAACAGATGAAAAAAAGCTCTAGTTCAGTAAGGACGATGTAAATCTCGCCTTTTAGGTGAGATCCAGCTGGGGACGGAAGAGGAGATCACACATGGGTGTGACATAGCAGTGTCCCACCACCACAGAGGTTGCACGCTGTCCTGGCTGTGTGCAGGCAGCTCAGGACACCAAGAGATTCTACCAGGAAAAGTTCCAGCTGGGATACCATGTCCACTTTGGAGTGCTTCACAACATGACAACTGGAGTAACCCAGAAAAGTCCAGAGGTAAGAGCTGGGGACAATCAGTAACCTAAAACCCTGGAGTGACGTGATGAATTGGGGTGGTTCAACTTTGGGAAAGAGAAGGCAATTCCATACTCAGACTTGGAAAAGGCTGCTGTAAAGGTAGACCTTGTGCCATGTCCTTGATGGCCAAGACATGTTCATCCAATGGTATGATCATAATAGCATCTGATAAATTGCATGAGGAAGATCTGAACCCATCACCAAAGTCTTTGAGAAGAAGCTAGACAAAAGGTAGAGCTGATTTTATCTTGGGAAAGGGATGGTATAGGTGAGTAAGGTCTATGGGATTCTTTGCAATCTTGTAGGTCTGATCCCTCATATAAAATGCCATGGTACTGGAGCTCCCCCTGCATCTGTCCCAGGGTGGAGTGAAAAGAGCTGGAGAACAACACAGGACACAACCTAGGCCATTGCTCATCTACTGTCAACGAGCCATGTTTAACTTCTTGTGGGTCCCCAGGGTTATATCAAGTCCCTCAGCTGTAGTCACTGAAAACAAAGAGAACAAATGTATAATTCCAAATCAGGGTAAGCTCAGCTCATGCTCTGTGTTAAGCTATTAAGAGAGCAAGTGACCCTACACCTCAGCATCTGCTACTGCTGGCAGCATCCCTCCTTGTTGGCTACTGGGAGGAAAACACAGCAATAGTCTTTGACAGTGGTGCCTTTTGCCAGGCGCTCTGCAAACGTCAAGTGCCCTGAAGCCCCATTCACTACTGTGGTATCCCCTCTGCAGCACCAAATGGGGACAAATCCTCGACTTTCCCAGGAGGTGTTGCCAGGGCAGGACAGCCCAACAGTGACCAAATTGTCCCAGGGTCCCCAGGAGCTGCAGAGTGGAGAGAGTACTGCTGCCAGCTGATGGGCTCCTTTTGAAGGGCCGAGTCCCCACAATCTGCTGGGAAAGTCTTAACAAGCACTCACACCTTCCCAGCTGCAGCTCTTAGAAGAGGGAATGATAAAACTCATGGTATTTTCTACTCTTTCAGTGACAATCCAGGATGGACACCTGCTATGCAGAGTCATCTCTGAGCTATTTGCAATTACTTTGCCATGTTGGGCACTGACCCAGAAAACCAATGGCATTTACTTGCCGTGCAGTCAAAGCTTGGCCACACGCTGCTTCAAATGTGGCTGAAAACATTACTTTCCTGTCCATCCCTGCTTGTGCCTCCTGTGCCATTCACACCGAATGCTCACTGAGGTGTTGCCGATGGGTTTATTTAAAATTTGTGTAAGTTGCGTTCTTGTCCTGCTTAATTCCCCTGCAACAGCTGAGTGTGTTTCCTTCATGCCAGCTTTACTGTTTCTAGTGGCATCCCAGGTAATTCTGCCCTTTTATTTCTTGCTTTGCCTGCTCACATCATTGACTTTAAAACTGCGCTGCAGGCAATGGTTGTAAGCATGGAAATTGTTTAAGGAGCCACAGATGTGGCTGTCCAGGTTGGCTTCTCTGAAATATCGCTGGTAGATATCTGCAGGGGAAGATAAGCATTTTCTTACCACATTCCCTCATGTCTATGAACAAGCCTTGGGATGAATCTTCCCTGAAAATTGCTCTCCTGGGCTTTAGCAAAAATATAACAAAAATATGTCATGGACAGTGAGAAATCATGTGAAAATTACTGTACAGGTACATTTATGCCTAGGAGCCAAATTTAGGTAGAGCTGCCCACCTCTCTGGAGCAGTGCTGTCCCCTGGAGCACAGCAGGGTTAGCTCAACATTTATCACACCTTGGTGACTTCATGACAAAGCTGGAAGTGGTCAAGAGGGAAAAAATTGTGGACTTCCACTTCTTCATCTGACTCGGTCAAAGCTGTGTTTTCCCATTACAGTATCATCTGGTCCTTCCCCTTCTTTAGTAGTGATGGTGACATCCACCTTCATATGGTCTGAGCTCTGGCTCTTGCTTTCAACGCAGTGGGAAGACTTGTCAATACTCCTGGTGCTTGGAAGTGGTGGCATTTCACTGAATTCAGCAGCAAGACCGGGGTACTGATGTGGTGTAAATACCTGCTCCAAAGGACTGCTGGTCGCTGTACAGTTTCCATAGCTCTGGTCTGTAGCATATACAGCAAATAAAAACTTCAAGACCATGTGATATTTTGTATTGTCTGGGACAGCGTCTCCATTGCTGCTGAGCTAACTTGAGCAGCGAGTGAGTTTGGAGTTAATTACCTGCTGTTTGCAAACTAGCCAATGAGTGTTTAATAAGTTTCCTTAATTTAGACATGATCATCTAAATCTGAGGAGTAGCCATTGAAAAGCTGCCTACAGCTAGAGACTCAGAGGAATTCATTCACTTCTGGTATTTCTGTCCCCAATTTCTTTTTAGCTGCATACATCATTGACTTTTTTTTGGCTTTGAGGCTCAGAAAAACCCTCTTTCAATTGATCTGTGGAGGTCCTGTTCATCCACAATATCTATAGCAGGAGAGATTAAGTGTCCAAATTGGCTGGCTGAGGTCTTCACTCAGTACTGCAAGGTGCAAAAAGAAGCAAAAATTTCTCATTGACTCACTGGCATTTAAGGTGACCTCCACTGAGCAACTGGCCCTTGACAGGCTGCAGCTGGGTAGGTAAGATGACAGTATGTTCAAACATTTATCATCAGCCACATCTGTGGACTTTCTAATTGTGACAAGTTCAGCTGAAGCGGTCACCTGTTCCTTTGAAAATTTCAATACAGATTATATTGAGTTTCTCTATTCCCAAAACAAATCCTACTTTAGAGTGAAAGTAGGACATCTTCAGGGAGATCCACTTGTCCTCGGGGATCTTTTTTTGTCCCTCTAAGATATGGTCATATTCACATTTTATGTTTCCAGAAAGTGAATTGTGCACACACTAAACAGGCATTTGCTAGAGACTGAAGTGCCTTAATATTGTCTGCTCTGATTGTGCTCCAACTCTTACAAACTAACGGCTGCTTCTCCTGGCTGACCCGTGAAATTTCAAAGTCTTTAAAAGACTTCTAATAGAGAGATGACCTAATACTGACACAATTCAGTGGAAAGACTGATGTCAGTGTTTTCTGGAGAAGGTCCTAAAGCATTTATTCTTTTAAAATATCCATGCAATCTAAAAGCAGTAAACTCTGAAGACCGGAGAGAATAATTATAAAACCAGTTTGGTTGGGAACTCAGCACAGTCAGCACAGTCAGTGCTCAGCTGTCAGTCTTGGGTAGAGGAATCATGGGAATGATCAGGAGGAGAAGCAGGGCTAAAGCAAAACACTCCTGTAAGGCCACAGAGAAAGGTTCAGAAATGTGCAGTTTCACAGCCAGGAAACCTAAGATCCTTGCATTCTGGCACAAGCACCACTGTTCACTCCAGGGTCTCAGTGGCTTCCTGATGCTTGGTGAATAGGGCATGCCGCCTTGGAATGGAAAACCAGCAACTGCACTGTGTATTTAATGAGGGTAGAATTGTGAGGCGCCTACATGATCAAGCTGTCTGACCTTCTTTGCAGACAGAGCAAAGGACTGTCCTGTATCAGGGGCGATGACAGTATCTCCCAGACATTGCCGTCTCACATGCTGACACCATAACGTGGTGAAGTCGCACGACATTTTCACTCAGGTGATGACAGAAGTTTATCACTGTACTCCTCTCAGCAAGTGACAGAGGTCAAGAGTGGAACAGAAGAGTGAAACAAGACTTCAGGGAGTGAAAATGGTGCAGCTGGGCACCGTCCAGGGCTGTGACCGTGTCAAGGGCAGTGTTTGATTGACTCCAAGTCTTGCAACAGCAGGTGGACTAAGGAATCAGCAAACCACAGCTCAGCAAAACATAACTTACACCCATGACTCCAGATAGACCTCAGCTTCTTTGGAAGCAAGTCAGTGACAGCCCCCCAATCCTCTGCAGCCTGTTCAGCTGCAGGTAGGACAGCCAGATAAACATCGGCATAAATATCGGCATAAATAATGCCATTTGAGATGCCTTGGGATATCCTGTCTGTCTTCCAGCTGTCTTTCCAGAAAGAGTCTCCTGAACATAGTCATAACTGTCAGCCTTGGGCAGATGTCTTGCTTACTCTAGGATTCCCGAAATGGGACTAGACCCCTGTGTTAATTAAGCACCTTAATGACTCAGTCACAACATAGGAGAGTCAGTCCCAACTTGAGTGATGTTTTGCTTGAAATCAGCTGCTGAGCACAAAAGTTTATCATATATGTATTTGTCCTTTTTACACTGCATCCTTTTACCAGCAGAGCTCCTCAGGGATGCTTATGACCCTTTTTTTTTTTTTTTTTTTTTTCCATTGAGCATACTGTGAGCAGCTTGAAGGCAACTGAGTGCTGTGAAGTGGAAGCTGAAATCTGCACACTTCCCTATCTGTGACTACCATGACCTTGGAAATCTCATTTAACCTCTCTGTGCTTAGGGTCTTGGCAAGGAGGATGGAGATAAAGACTTCATGTGCTTGAACTGCTACAAAGTTCATGGAGGAAAGTGTTAGCTGTTGGAAACCTGGCAAAGGGAGGTGTTCACCCTAGCTCTGCTGCTCTGTGCAAGGTTTTCATTCATTAGTTGACCTCATTGGCAATAACGGCCAGAAATGCCTCAGCTGCAGCTTGGGTATCTCTTTCCCTTTAATAAGATCAAGTGCTTGATCACCTTTGTGGTCTGTTTCCAGCATCAGTACCTGATATACTTGGTGCTGACTAGAGACTTGCAGAAACTTTTCCTCCCTCTAAGAAAGAAGATGTGAGTGTAGTCCAAAGCAGTATGGAAATGACAGCTAGAAACTATGAACTCCCATTTGGGAGCTAATTTACTTTCTGCTGATGTTGCAGCAAAACCCACCTCCCACTGGCAGAGGCATAATTTCTCTTCTGTCAGGTTGTGAGTGACCTCTCATGTGTCTGAGAAACATAAATATTATATAAAACACTCCTCAGAGCCCACATTTTTTGAGACACACAGCACTCTATAAATGAACAGTGTGTGTGTGCACAGCTCACAGCAAGATATTACATTCTGCATTGCAGGGTGGCCCAGGGCAGCGACTGAGACTGGGTCTTGGTGGTGCAGCTAAAGCAGGAATTTCAAATAGGAAACTGGGAAATAGAACAAATAATTTTTGCAGAGGTTCCAAGTGTGAATAAGCAACTTCTTCAAAGTGCACAGAAAGGAGGTGGGTTGTCTGCAAGATGTGCAGTGACAAGATTATTTGCATTTCACTGTCTTCTGGGAAATATTATAATTTTTCTACTTATGGGAACTCACATGTTTTCTAATCAAAGAGTTTTGAACTTTTACCTGCTCATAAAAGAATGAGCTATTGCTGTCACATCCACCTAAGCTGCCACTGTTGTTGCTAAAAGATTTGCTTACGTGCCTCACCTTCAGTAGGGCAGCAAAGCCCAAAACTAGAGCATTTCTGGGTAGACAGCCCTGGATCTGATCTACATACATTAGTCCTGAAACACCTAGAAAGATGGTGGCTTTTCTTCCTATGAATGAATGGCAGCCCTCAGCCAGATGATACCAGCCTGGCACTGTGGCTGTAAGGCTCAGGTACCCTGTGGCTGGTGCAGAACACCACCTCATCCAGGTGTGTCTGAGCACAGCTGCATCACGGCTTGGTTGTGCATGACGCCGTTGAACACAACCTCACGTTCAGCCCAGTCTGGGAGGCTCATGTTACTGAAACAGGATCCTGTGATGATAACTTTCCACTTCAATGATCGTAAATATCTAGGGATTTATTCTTGTAGGGTAAGTAATATCCCTCTAAACCGACCTTGACAGATCACACAGAGTCAGTGTAATAGAGCATCATAAACAGGGCAGTGTGCTGTGTGTAGTGGGAATTGAGAGCTTCATTAAACATGAAGCAGTCATTTAATTAAAACAAGTCAAACATGCACTCCAGGTGAGGGTGGTAATGTAACTAGCCTCACAACATAGGCATTTACTCTATTTGCTGAGGCCTGATTGAGGCTCCCAGATGTATTTTCAGAACAGACTGAGTCACCCCCTAGAGAAGCTGCCCCTACATAGGAAAGTTAGACATCAGAAGCAGCCTACAGGTGGGCATCTAAGTGCAGATAGATGCCTTGATCTGGAGCTGAATCCCACCCCACATGCTGACATTTCAGATGGCCATGAGGAGGTGGATTGAACCTCTGGATATGAGGTCCTGGCCGATGTCTGATGGCTTCAGTTTGTAACATCCCACCACACTGTTGTATTTGTGAGATTGATGCTGATATGCATGGTCTGTGCCTGCATCTCTCTCCTCTTCCTGCAGTCTTTCATAGGACTGGAGAACCCAGAAATTGTATTCAAGATGAGCTAAGCTTGTTAGTCATTTGCAATGCTGCGTGCACTAATAATGGACAGTTAACGGGCTGTCTAAACTTGCTTAGGTCCCTTTCAAGGATGAAGTTTGCAATAATAACAAAAGCTGAAGCAGTTCATAAGGTTAGGGACAGCGGCAGTTTGCCAGGTGACATTCCCTCCTCATTGAGAAACTGGGAATAGTATGGTCAAATGAATTTTTAAAAAGCTCCTGGCTCTTACTGCTCCGTTTCTTAGAACTTGATGTGAAGACAGTCGTGTGCCCTGCTTTGATTTTATTGCTCTTCCTTCCTGTTGTCTTGCCTGGAGAATTTGTTTTTTGTTGGCCTGTCAAGAAAAAAGGTAGATGAGGCAGTACTGAGTTTGCTTCATTGTTTGCACAGCTCAACACCCAACTTTCTGACACAGATGCTACAAGGCACTTGCTTCCCCTGGATTCTTTTCTCTTGTATTTCATAATCCTACCCAACTTTCTGAGTTAGGAAGTTTAGCATCTGGTGAAGTTCTCTTATTCCTATATATTAAGAACGAATCAATATACAAAATCCTTATCAGTCCTCCAGGGTCCTGACCCTAGTAATTGGTTTGTCCTCCACTAGTGTAGAGAACAAGCATGATAAATGGACAAGATTAATGATGATATTTGGAAGAGAATTTTCACGCCATGTGTTTCATCATCTCCCACTCAAACATGTCTAAATCTAGGAGACCCTTTCCAAAGAATACTTCTCTCCAATGTTTGGTATATTACACCACTGATTTGGTGATGAGTTTCAAAAAAGGATAAAACTGAAAATTTGTGTCCTGACAGAAATAAGGAAGAGGCAAGAGACCGTCTGTCTTCCAGCTGTAAAGTTTAACTGCCTTTGCTGTCACATGCCTGCTTAAGAAGTTATTAATCCCATTAAATACCGAATAAAGACAGTATCTGCCAAAGGATATGAGCTGCTAATAAACTGTAATAACTAATTACAGTCACCCATTTATTTTCACTTCACTTTAAATTAAGTGTCTTGGCTACTTAATTGTGTACAGCAACTCCCTCCCTGCACAGAGCAGCAAGTGCGCCAGACGGAGCCCAGGTCTGAGGCTGGGAGCACAGACGTCCTGGGGTGCTGGGAGTGCCTCCAGCACTAATTGCCTGGAGAGGCTTCACCAAATTAACTGCAAATGGTTGTTTAAAGCCCTTGAAATTTCCTTCTTCTTAGCTCTGAGCAGCCATGAAAAACGAGATTTGGAAGTGTGAAGGAGGCTGGGGAACAGCTTTGAGATGCATGTGCTGGGGGCATTGATTGGTTTTAATGAAGGCCCTCCTGGCATCAACAAGTGAGCCCGAGGTGCTTCTGGTTTCTCAGGATGGTTCAAAGCCCACAAAAGGTGCCTGGGAGTGTTCCCCTCCCTTATGGCTGAAGCTGTGCTGGAGAAACTTTAGGCAACAGCTGATTACAGTCTGGGGAACAGGACAGCCCCATTAAATGCTGCCCCATTAAATGAAGTAGTTATTTAATCACAAACCTCTGCAATTTCCCACCAGAGGTGGGAAGAGAAGATCTACCCCCACTGCCAGGGCCTTCACTGCACCAACAGACAGTAATTGTCCTGACCACCCTCACGTGGAACCTCTTCCCCACATGTCCATTGACCCAGGAAAGCCACTGAAGCTCAGCCCAAGCTATGCTGTGGGTAGTTTTGTGCCTGGTCTTCTTATATTGTTGTGTCTTGCTGATGGGGCTTCCTGGACTGATCCTGAAGCAGTTCTTGTCACTCTGAACCTATCTGATGATCACTGGACAGTTGGCTGAGCCTGCTGCTGCTGTGGGACCTGCTCTGCTCACCTTGCTTGGGTGCTGCAGGACTGTGTTCCCCCATTCAGAACACTGGCCCTACCTTCCTTGCTGCCGCTCCCAGCTCCCAGATTGTCACCTCTTGTAGGGCAGCTCCATTCTTGCTACACATTGGCACTTGCAGATAGCTCTGGGCTCCAGAAAAGTGCTGGTGAGGACTTGCCCTACTGCCTGAGCAGCACCCTCCAAATTTTCTAACATGGCACTTCTTTGTGGGATGTGACTGTCATCTGAGTATCATTGCCTTTCTTGTGCACCAGTGGGTCTGGCTGATGCATGATTTGTAGCTAGAGTGAAAATGCTTGGAGATGAATGACATTACAATGTTCCTCTGACAAATGTGAGCCAGTACTTGGACCCACCACAGCTCACATCTCCCTTGTTCCAGAATCTCCTACCTATAAATTTTGCCTTCTATAATGGAAACAGTGACAGACCCTTATAAAATGGAATTGTATAACTCCAGAAAATCCAAATCCACCACAATGAGAACTGTTGCTGAGGTACTGGCTAACACTTCTTGGTGCTCTTGCTCCTATGAATCAACCTTTCCCTATCCTTATCTTCTACTAGCAAAACCAGATGAAGCTATTTCCTGGGTGGGCTCTGTTAATACCCTGGACAAATTCCCAGTTCCCAGGTAAGCAGCCATTTTTGTCATATGGCTTTATCATTTAAGAGGATACAACTTCCATCCAAACTGCAGTATCCTGTAAAACAGAGATGAGATGTTTCTAAATGCACCGGCCAGTGCAGTAAGACTTTGCTGCTCCCTGAAGGCACTGACAGCACCCACTTCAGCTGCTGGCCAGACCTGGCTTCTCATCAATGCAGTTCCAGGAATTTAAATTTCTTTCTGAAAAAGTTTTAGCTGGGAAGCATCAATTTTGTTTATCTTCCTGCAAACAGAAATGTAAGATCTCTGTTGGGCAAGGAAAGCTACTCTGAGGGAGCATGAACTTCACCATCTGAAGCAGTTCATGACACAGGGAGAAATTCAGTGTGGGGTGGAAGGTCCTTTCCCTGTGCTTGTAGTCCTGGCATAGCAGCTGTGGCTCATGAGAGTGAATGAGATGCTATCAGTCATCTGCAGAGTTTGGGGGCACCAGGATAAGATGAAGGATTTAGACCAAACCAGGCCCTCCACAGGACTGACCACAGTCTAAGCTGTGAAGCAAGCAGTGTCCCAAGTACCAGGAAAACCAGCACCATCTATGGCCTTTATCCACTACTGACTGCAATGCCCTGATCTTCCAGACTCTCCAGCATCCTGCATTACCACAGGGTCCAGCAGTTCCAACAGTCTTGCAGCTTTAGAAGAGGAGGGATAAGTCATATGCTCTATTGGTGAGGATGAGGATCTCCTGAACCCCTAGGATGGAGAGCTAGATGGGTGGCTTTCCTGTTATAACAGTTATACAGGAGTGGGGAGGGAGGGTGCTGCTGACCCTGGTAGAGAGGGAACATGCAAGAGCTCTATGTCTGATCTTCCTGGGGTTAAGGACACTTTCCCATACCTATGGTAAGTCTTGGCATGGTGTAGAAAAGCTACAGACCTGGCTGGTTACAATCTCTTCAGCTCAGGTCCTGCAGGAGAGCCATTCCTCTCTGAAGACCAGGCTGATAACATCAGCCGGAGGCAGTGAGCAGACCTGAGAGGCCATGGGAGCACCATCAAGGTGGCAAAGGAGTTGAGACAGCTGGGGCTGAAGCCCCATAGAGCAGCAGTCTAGCTGTGGAGCTTGAAGAAAGGTCTGCAGGCCTGGGGTCGTATCAGCTGGGGACCAGCACTTTCCTTCTGCTTTCTAGTTACCTTGAAATCACCCTGAACTCACAGCAAAGAGTTAGGGTAGATATAAAGTGTAATTAGAAATTCCAAATATAGGTAACCCAGTTACAGTATGTTAGCAGAGCCCTGAGAAGTCTCTTCCTCCATCAGGCAGCATTCAAGCTGTCAGAACATTTGACCAATATCACCCTGGGGGATCAGGCTTTCATGCAAGAACTCTTCATCCTAAAATTTCCTCCACAAAAAAGATAGAGGCTTGGGAACATGTATCATCTTCATACACACACTCCCTCAAAGTTTCTATTTGAGTTAAAGCTCTCCTCCTGTTCTCCCCAAGGATTTCTGTTAATAATTTAGCCTGAAGCACTCTTTGAGGTGCCCAGAGTTACTGAAGATGGAATATGGATCCATCCTCGGAATGGGGGATGGAGGGCGTCTCCCATGCTGTAGATGTCTCTGGTGCAGGTATCTCTGAACATGTTGCCTTCGACTCCCTTGGGAGTCACACAAGAGAAGTGAGTGTTTCTAGGGTGTGACTCATTTGACCTATAGAGACAGTCAATGCCTATTGGTTTGTATGTCAAGATCTACAGCATGACTGGGTGAATTCCAGCCTTGCCTTTCATAGAGGGCTGCATACTTTGACAAATGCACTACTCACCTACATCGCAACACTAACATGATAATAACTAGCCTTTATGGGATGATGGCAGGTTTGACATGTATCACCTCTAATCCAGGTTTTGAAGGATGCCATGACATTTCTGTTCAAGAACAGTTGTGCTTTTTCCTCACTATAACTTATGTCACAAAGCATTAACTTGCTGCAAGTCCTAAACTGTATGTTATGTCTAAATAGGGAAAGTAGGAAAGGGCATAAGCTTTGGCAAGATAGATGTAAAGTCATAACATGTCAGACCAAGAAATATTTTGAGGAACAACTTGCTAACAGTATAAAAATTACTAATAAACCCTTTTGAAACACATCATCAGCAGGAACACTGCCAGAGAGTCTACAAGGCCAGTAAATGAGTGAGGCATGAAAGGAATGGCTCAAGGAAGATAGGGTTAGAGCAGGAAAGCTGAATGAATTCTTTATATTGATGTTTGCTGCAGAGGAGCTTAGGGAAATTCTAGCAGTGGAACTTTTCTTTATGGGATATGAATTGGAAGTACTGTCTCAAATTAATGAAATTAATAGTTTCAAATCCCTGTAGGGGTTTTGAAGTGCAGGCTTATGGATAAATATGATAAAAAGTAAAGGCATCTGCATAGCATTTATCAGGGGAAGTGATGTCTGGCAGACCCATTAGTGCTCTTTAAAGGAGAAAAGGAGCATGTGTAGAAGGGTGACTTGATCAATGCAGTGTATATGGATTATTCAACAACTTTTAACAAGATCAAGTAGAAGCAGGTGTAGAACTAGGAAAATATAGGGAACAGAAAGAAAGATGTTCAAAAGTATACTATGATCTCCACAGCGGAAAGATGAAACTGAAGGAAACTCTTCCATCAGGAAAATCCTGGGAGATACAATAACAGTCCTCAAGACTGTAACTAACACAAAACAGATGAATAAGGCATAATTAGTTTGTTTCTTATAACCCCAAACCAAGAAGGAATAATTTGTAACACACGTCAGCAAGTTAGGAAAAAAAAAAAAAAAGGTATATTTTCCATTCAACATAATTAAACTGTGGAACTCTTTACTACAAGATATAGTGAATACTGGAATAGTGCATGAATTCATGAAGCAATTAAAAACCTATGAAGACCTGTTAAATAGTAATTTATCATCTCGTTCAGAAACAGTTACGGACTGAAAGCAAAGAGGAGAACATAGAGAGTCTTGTCTCACACTTTAAGTATGCACTCTGATTCTTTCTAGGCACAAGATACAAGGTCAGATGGGCCTTTCTTCAAATTCAAGGCAGACTTTTTTGCTCCTTGTCTTGCTCTGGACCTCTGAGAGTTGAGGTGATGAATGGCAACTGAGCATGCAGGAACCACAATCTTTGAAACCAATCCTTAAAGCTGCCTCTTCAAGATTAGCTTGCAGAAATTTTTCTTAAGAACAGGAAATTAATTCAGATTGCTGCAAAACTGCACGAACTGTTCACTAGTCCAAAACAGCAGCAGGCAGTAATGGTTATGTAATCCACCATAGATGTGCCCAGCCAATTCTTCATGTGGATGTTGTCTCTGAAGAGTGATGGAGACTTGGACAGTTTTGTGTTCCACATGTCAGCCCCCATCAGTAGCAGATTTCCCCATTTTGTGTATTGGGTGAGAGATACATCCAATGCTCTGAATGTCTTCTGTATCAATCATTCTGATCTCATAGCAAACATTGGTGATCCGATCTGAACAACTGAGCCAGATTTTATGTGATGAGATCTCTGCAGAAGGATGTGCATTACCCTGTGATATTGACTTTCTTTGGCACCAAGATAAAGAATTTCAGAGTGTTTCCTACCGCTTCCCATGTCAGATCAAGATCAGAAATCTCCCGTGATGTCTGGACATCATGGATAGAAGTGAAATTTTGTACAAGAACTCAGATAACTGGAGATGGGCCCAGGTTATTTGCCAAGGAAAATTGTGATTTTTGATTCAGTTCTGGGTTCTTCTGAGGAAAGTAAATCATTATTCTAGTCATGTGTGTCAGTTTTAGTATGACTGAAAAAACTATAGTTCAAACCTCTTTTTTCATCAGTTTTACAGTATAATCCACTGACAGGTGTCTTTGAAAATTAACAGCAGAGTGATGAAAGCGAAACTTCAGCATGACTAGAGCCTTCTGGTGGGTAGGTACTGTGATATGAGTGCTTATATTCACTTTTATCCCATGAATGAAGGGGAATGCTACACTGCAGTGGTTGCAGAACAGTTCCGTGATTCATTACTTCTCAAGAGATAGAAATTATTTTGTGGTTTTGTTGGTGGTTTTTTTTTTTTTTTTTTTTTTTTTTGTTAGCTGTCATTGTTTTGCTATAAGGTCCTGAGCTTCGCTTTCCATTGCATAAACAACTTCCCCCTAAAGTTTTTCCTGAATTTGCTTCTTACTAGCTTCATCTAATGATCCTTATCTCCTGTACTGTAGACACAGAAGTCAACTCTTGTCCATCTCCTCTTTTAGAGCCATCTACTGCAGCTGACCCTTTTGCAGCCTCTTAAGTCCCAGGCTACTCAGACATTATGGGCATGGAAACAGTTCTTTCACCTTTTATCTTCTCTGTTACTCTCTGAACTTCTTCCAGTTCTACCATAATCTTTCTTACTTACAGGATTGTATGATTTGACATAAATACGGGAGCTCTCTCCTATGCCACAGTGGCCAGCTTGGAGCTCACCATTTTACATGTGAAGTTAGAATAATTTTTTCTCAAGCAGACGACTCTACAGTTATTTAAACAGAATTTCAGCAGCACTTTCACTGATCAGTTATCAAGTTCATCTGTAATTCTCCCTATTCAGCCCTTGTTCATTACCTTAAACAAACCAGTATCCCTTGAACAACCAATATCATCAGCAAAATTCACCTCAGTATTCAACTGTTTTTCCAGGTTGTATAAAATTATGTTTGTGAAAACGGGGATGGATGAGGGACCAAATCCAGATTTCATAAAATTTATGGGGATATGAGGACTTGGCACCTAGGGACAGCTGGGAAAATGTAGAATCATTCATCATCCATGTTGTGTTGCTAGTAAAGCCCTACAAAGTCAAAAGGAGGCCATGGATGGTATAATAACATGCAGATTCAGTGATGTTAGGGGCAAACATGATCCTGGGCCAGATTTGAACCTTTTCCAAGAAGCAGAGCGGATTCCCTCTCCCTTTTCCTTTCCCCCAACCCCTGTCTGTGCTGGTCTGCCAGCCTTTATTTGGCAATGTTTGATAACTGTTATTTCACATTCAAAAACTTAATTTGATATGTTTCATGTGTGTAGAAGTGGAACATTTCATTAAAATCAATCTCTGGTACAAAGAGTTTGAAACAAACAGTCAGTGGGATGTTACAGGAATCAATTACTCTCCTTTGTCAATGAGGACAGAGCAGGGAGTGGTGGGTTTGGTCTGTGATGGTGACAATTCACAATCAGAATTATGAAAACCCCTCTAGCTGGTTTCTGCCATGAAGCAAGTTATCAGTGGAGGTTTTAGTCATATGAGAAGCTCAAAAAACAGAGCTGATTGAAAACTGGGAGGTTTCCCAGGGGAAATTTCTAAGTGAGACAACATTGTCAAATGCTCTGCATTTAAGTATCCAGGCAACAGCTGGAAACCAAACCCAGCATTTTTCTTTTGGAATAGGATGTTTTTAGCTCTGTTTTCAAACTGAAAAGTTCGGGTTTTGTGTTACCTCCTCCATGTTTCCCTCAATGAGAAAGCCACAGAAACAACAGACAATCAGGGAAAGCAACTTGAAGAAATAAGGTTTTCACTCATAAAAAATGTCCCAAATAACTCCTCAGCCCTTTTTCACTTTTGAGAGTCTTTAACTTTGTCTCTGCAAGAATTACTTTCTTCTCATGTCACAGTCACAGGAAGTAGAGGCAAGTATTCTCATTTTCCATTTGAAAAAAGCAAAATAGAAGATTTGTGGAAAAAGAGAAAATCCATGAAATACTTTGCTTGGCTTCTCCCCACCAGCATTTTCAAATTAAAATACATAGAATGGAAATTCTCATTAGTCACAGTTTCTGGAGAAATTGTTTTTTAACAAATCCCAAAAACCTGAGCAAAACAACAATAAAACCCCAGAATTAATTTCACACAAATAAAATCTAGTCTGTACAAAAAGCTGGGTCTGCAAAACCTGTGGAGAGCCCAGCAGAGTGTGCCTTTGGAAAAAAACCGCATTAAAAAGAAAAAAACCTGCTGATTAATTGCTGCTGTTCTCAAACCGTAGGAAGCACTGGCAACCCCAGTGCCAGGGGGTAGGTCTAGGCTAGATCAGCTGTGTTTGTTGGGTCAGTTAACCAGAGTGGTCTGGAGACATCTACAGAACTTGGAACCCAATGTAAGGTAACGTGGTTAACCTGTCCAAGTGCTGTCACCTCCTTTGTCCCAGTCCCATTTTCTCTTCCTGCCACCTCCAGTGTCTTACAGACTTATTTTGACATCTCGCTTCTCCACCCTCCAGCTCTTCACAATCTCCTACTGCATTTTGGTCTTTCCAAGGCTTCGTGTGTGCCACAGTGTCCCCCTCACTGAGCTGCCCTGCCCCATCTGCCCCACTGTAGGAGTCTGGGCTGCACTGGAGGGAAGTTAGTGAAGACAGAAGAATGCAAGGACGAAGACAAGGCCAGCAAAATAAGGCTGGCAAAAACACACAAGATAGCAGATAAGTGAGAAACACCTGTGGTCAGCAAAAGCACACAAGTCTGAGCAAAACAGGGTATGAGATAAGGGAGTTTTGGCAAGTTTTGGGCTTTACGTGCTAACTGCAATTAACCAATGCAAATGCTTGTAGAGGCGCGTGAACAGCGCGTGTCGATGACCCGTAGCCTATTAGAAGATAGATGAGTGTGTGTACGGAACTTAGTAGAATATAAATGTAACCAGGATTGGAATTAAAAAAGATGGACGACCTGATCATCACATTGGTGTTGCGTTGTTTCTGTTCCCGCATGGAGAAATAAGGACCCCGGCTAATGGTGACCCCGACACCCCACTTTCTCACCAGCTCCCCCAGGTTGTCCTCCGTCCTCTTCTCTCCTGTCACTCTCCTGCTGCTAACTCCTGCACTCTGAATGCCTGCCCTCTCTCCCATCCCTCACCTCCTGCCCATAGACTGTGCATTTATGAAACAGCAGATTTTTCTCCTGATGTATGTTGGTGCTGTCTGGCTTTGCATGATCTTTGCTGGTGATGGCACAAGGCAGGATCATGTGTGCCTGCCCTACTGGATTTGTCCTGCTTTGGATGCTGGACACATGTTGACCACAGCATGATGTCGTGAGCCAACAGCAATGTTCTTGGGACATTTATTCTTTTAAGTGAAGGGTTTGATGTCTGGCTCAGAGGGGGCTCTTATGTTTTCTTTTTGGATTAAGCATTCAGCTCTAATAGCTGCAGAAAAATTACCAACTCCAAGCTTGACAGTATCACCCTGGGACTGTAATTATGATGTTCAGAAACAAAGCAGTAGGCAGCACAAACTGCTGTGATACTGTGCTTTGCTTTTTCCAGTTCAGGGATGCTACTGCTACAATTCAGCTAGTGCTAACTGGGCCATACTGGGGAGAATTCACTCTGTGCCATGGGCCCACAGGAGCCAGGGTCCTCACGAAGTCAAGTCAGGGATGTCTCTGGTAATGCAGGTGCTATATATCCAGAGGCCACTGCCATCCTTTACACAGTCTGGATGTAGTTGTCCAACAGCAGATCTTTCCTGTGGCTGGAGGACACTGCTGGATCTGTTTCCTTCACAGCTTCTGAGTTCGCCATGGTCCTGGGACTGTAAGGTCTGTTTACCCTTTAGGAAAAGTCATGTGACATTTAGTGGAGTTTTTCCTGAAAAACAGAGAATGACTTCACAGAGCAGTCACAGGTCAAGCTCCCCCCTAGATAAGATCAGTGGGATTTGGGATCCTAGTTACCTCCTGTGGATGTGGACATTCATCATCACAGAATCGGTTAGACTGGAAGGGACTGCGATTACCTTGCTCTCTCTCCTCTGTGCTGATGCAGCACCCCATTCTGACTCCTGAAGATATGTAGTACCCCGTGGCCTCCTAGGTGTTTGCTGTGCAACGTCAGAGAGGACATCAGAGCACTAGCAGAGGTGTTTTGTAATGGTATGGGAAAACAGAATAAGCAGATAAACAAATTATGTTTGCTCTGAGGGGAGTACATTTCCTTCATCCTCTTGCACAGCCTTCCAACAGGGCTTGGAGCCAAGGGCCAAATGTTATCTGCTTTTTAAAGGTTTATTTCTAAAAAGAATTGTATGCCACAGTGGTTTCAATAGTGGGAACTGGTTGCACTGTGACGAGTACCCTCTGGTCCCGTGTTCCTTCATCCTCACAGTGCATGATGTTCTGTGAGGTGCTAATGAGCCTTCATTTAACTGAGTGATATTTGCATCTTAATTTGTGAATGTTGTTACTCTCCCCTCCTCTATGGTCACTGAAAGATTGGGTTTTTTGGTAAAACTGTTTGTCCTACAGTCAATACAAATGGCACAGTCTCCCAGCATTCATGTTTCTACCTCAGGTCCCTGAGTTTGCTCACAAGATGGAAACAAATGACCCAAATGCCATATAATAGACTGTATTTCAAAAGCTCTGCTCCCCAGGCAGCTTCCCAGCTGCTCCATTTCTCTCTCCCACTTTAATCCATTTCTGGTCTTTCATCAGACAACATAGTTTTGGCTCTGATTGCATCTTTCTCAGGAACTAGCTCAGCCCTCTGGATTGTGCTGCCAGACCAAATAAAGATGAACTTTGCCTTCAAACAAAAGGCAGAAGCTTTCATCTTCATTTTTGTATAACTCCTTGGTTAATCGCATCACACTTCCACAGATGGAGTTGATAGCTCTCCCAAACAGTGTAAAACAAAATAAAACCAGTAATAAAAATAACTAACTTAATCTTGTTCCTGCCAGCAGTGCTGGTGAAGACGTAATTTCGCTTTTTCCTTTGATAGATGCTCCGATTGTGTGGTGATTGCTGACTCCAGGATCTGTGTATTGAGAAGTGTAAATCAACTGACATGATCACAGGCAGCACCAGTCCTTACCTCCCTCCTCCTGCTGTGCATGCTCCTGCTTCAAGTCACCAAGTTCCTCATTATCTTTAGGGAAATGGGATGTGGCAGGAGGCAACACTCCCCTGCCTTGCCTCTGTCCAAGGGGCTTTCTTGGGGCAGGAGGGCACCTTTGCCAGGTCCTGACTCTGTGACAGTTTTGTGACCTCCTGACTGATATTTTCAGGTCTGTTCTATTTTGCAACCATCCTGACTTCTTATCAAAAACATTGAGTTACATGTAGTGAATGAACCCTTCAAAAATAAGAAGTCACTTGAATTTCTGAATAATGTGAATGCTTGACTGTGGCTGTAAGAGCAGAGCTTCTGAGCTGAGGTGTGAGCAGCAGCAGAGAGTCCCTTTGTCATTCCCATGCCATGTGCAGCCCGGTCCCAGTGCCAGGACTGACTCCTGCCATGGCTCATGTGCTCAGACATCAGCTGCAATCACAGTGCTACCATCCTTGAGGCCAACTCATCAGACACGGGAAAAATAAACATTATCTACACATTTACCATGGCTTATTCATAAACTCCATGACCTGGAAATTAGGGAGGGATGATAAAAAATGTCTGGTTTTGTTGGAAATCCATCATCTTCTGTTTCTTTACCATCTGTCCCAGATCAGAGTACAGCAGAGTGAATGGGGAGAGAAAGGTCTCCTGGCCACTGTGTTGGCAGCTCAGCTCCCTGTCTTACCCTGAGGGCTAACAAAATAATGTGGAGGGACTCCCCACTTGAGTTGCTACATGCTCCATGATGGTGGAGGGAGGATAGGATGGACTTGTAGCAGGTGAAATGGAGAAAGGCAACAAAGACCAGAAGTAGGTGACCCCATAGACCAGGTTGGTGATCAGGAAGAACAAGGCCAGGGGTATTTCTACAGCCCGCCAGCAGGACCTGGTCAAAGATATCCCAAAAACATCCAGTGGGTTTATAACTTCTATCCCTCCTCCTAATCACCCCCAATGACTGGGTAGGGGATATCATGTCAGACATCGAGGCTGACCATCAAATGGACTCCAGTGATGTGCATTCACCTCCCTGCCCATTCTCCTCCAAGAGATGGGCTCTGCAGACTGTACCATGGGGAGGACTCATCACAGAGCAGTTAGTGTACTGGCATTTACATGGTCTGTGGGGGTTTTGGAGGTGCTTCATTCCCCAGCAGCTAGATTAATCTGATGTGCTTCCAGGCAGGCATCAGTTCTGTGCTTCTTCATATGAGTAAGGTGTTGCAGGTGTTACACAAGAAATTTTTCTCCAGCAAGGCTATTTTATTTGTTACTGCTTTTGATCAAATGAACACATGAGGTGTTTGTGAGATGGGGGATCCTGCCGCTGTCAAAACCTCAGAGGAAAAACCCTGCATTCTGCTGAGTCAGAATGGCTCTGGGTGGACATTCCTGGGCTAGGAAAATGTCCCTTTACTCGCCCCTCCAAATAAAAAGAGGGCTCTGTTAGACTAAAATCAGATTCCTGAAAAAAACCTTGACATTTTCCACATGAATTAAACCTCAGTGAAAATGGCATTTCTTGGTGACCACTACAAAGAGATACAAATCTTTAACCAAGAACTGGGGATCTGTGAAGTAGGGGGGTTAAAGTCCCGCATTTCAGACTCATGGTGTCCCAGGGGGATCTCATCTCTCATTGATTTACGGTTGTATTTTAGGGAATTACCTCTCTTTCATAGCTTCACAGAGAAAACTGGAAAATACATAAATATGACTCAAAAATTAACACTCAAAAAAAGACAAAGAGAAGAAATACATAAAAATATATGGAAGGGAGTGTGTATTTATAAAATACTTATAAACAAATATATATATATCTACATATTTATATGTATGTTTAAAATAACCATATAACTTCACAGCAAATGTAGTTATTTCAGGAAGAAATGGGCTCATGATATACAGGATCTGTTGGAAGTAATACAGCCTTGTGTTTCGAATAGCCCACAGTAGAAGAACAAAATATGGGGTTTTTTTTGTTTTAGTTTCCATTCTCAGTGAAGGTCCCACCAGTGGTAATTTTTTTCCCTAGGGCTTGTCTAATGGGTACCCTGCCTTTGTCACCTGGCCCAGCAGTATAATCAGAGCAGGCTCCACAGATGCACCATCCAGTGGAATTAATACTCTGCCACATAAAAGGGTCACAGCAAGCATGAGGATGTTATTATTTTCTGTGACAGAGAGAACAAGGCCTTTTGTCAAATCATAACATTGCACAGTGTTCTGAAAAATAAATGCAGTTTTCTGCCAGGTTCACCTGAGGTTGCTGAAGTCCATTCAAAGCCAAGTGTCTTCCCCCAACCGATGAATATGCAGCAATGTGGGAGCCAAAGGTCCTTCTCATGTGTGAACAAGTACCTCATGTCTCTGAAGGCTCAAAGCATTGCTCCGCTTCTACTTAAACCTCTGCCACCCTGTAGCTGCAGCCAAGGGAAGTGGCTGGAATAGCTGGTGGAAGAAGCTTGTGGAACTGTACTTAGAAACAAAGCAGGGCAACTCTGTTTGCTCCACCATCCCCAGCCCTGCTCCTGGATGCCTCTGTGTTCTCAGCTGACTGCCTTCCCCCAGGGTAGGCACTTTCTTTTCCTCATCCACCAGCCTGAGGGAAATTCTGCTCACTTAAAAGTTTTCACATCTATATTACAACACTATTATTATTTCTATCTCCTAGAGTGTGATACATACACCTCAGTCCTTGGCTGGGAGCTCACCTGAGCTCAACACAAGAACCTGTTAAAGGCTGCAGCACGTGTGGGCTTGTGTCCTCCCAGCCCCATACAACTGTGTCCTATGGTCACCACTGGTCAAAGCCACTGCCTAAGGGCACCACGCTGCTTTATCTTGTGAAGAGTTAATGAAGCATGCACATTATTTTGCCTAAAGGGAGCTGTGAGGGATTGAATAGATTTATCTGCAACTGGTCACCCTGGTCACTGGACTGAGTTTGGGGAGGAGGATTTCCTTTCCTGGGGTCTCCATGAGATGTAAGGGAGTTAGCTCTGGTGAACCCCAAAGAGGTCCAAGTCTGAGCTTTGGGTCAGATTCACCCATATGAGCAAGAGTCTGAAGTTAAACACCTGAGCCTGGGCCAGCCCAGTCCCCCAACAGTGAAGACACACACCAGCAGAGAGCAGGTCATCTCAGAAGGCAGGACACTCATGCCTTGGAGACCCTCACCTCTCCTTGCTGAAGGCACAGGGAGATGGGGAAATTGAGGTCTGGTGAGAGATGTTTATTTCTTAGACAGCAAGAGTAGTGAGGTGAACTCAGGATGATTTCCAAGGCAATGAACTTGCTCAATGGTATTTCAAAGAATCTCATCACACCATGATATCAAGCTAAACAGCGTTAGCACTGGCACAACTGTGCCTCACAAGCTATGCTTATTACAGTGAGTCAGAGTAATGCACTTGTGATAAGATGTGTTTACCTCATGGCAGCAGGTACTGAACTTCTGTAGAACTAAGTGATTCATAACATTGAATCCACTTGAAGATGATAACAGTCTTTAGTGTAACAAAGCCCTCCTAGGAAGTTAGTCTGTTCCTTAATTGTCATCCTTGGCAAAAATGTTAAAAGAAAAATACAGCCAATTTTTAAGCTGAAAATATTGTGGGTCTTTTAATAGCAATGATGATGGATAAGACAATGCTGCTGGCTTTATTGGGCTTGTTCTCTGCATTTAGAAACAAAAATCCTAAGCTGTGAAAAACTGGTAAATATCTCTCACTTTGCACACAGTGCAGAGGAATCAGGTTGCCAGCCAGCTCGCTTTGCATCTGAAGAGCTGCAGCTGAGCTCCAACCCCAAGCCGGGCAGATCCTCAACGCCAGCAGGCTCCTCAAGGACAACCTTTGCCCTGGGGTTTTGTGCTTTAGCCATCTCGGCAAGCTGCCCTCATCAAGGAGAAGGGCAAAAGAGTGAGCAGAGGCTTGCAGCAGAGACCATCTTGGTGATACTCCAGGGAAAATGTCATAGACCAGACTCTCTCCTGGTAAAATGAGCAGGGCTGAATATATTGGCCAGGGCTTGGGACAAGGACTGTGTCTGCACTGAACATCTTGGAGAATGCACCAGTGGGCCAGGGGGACCACAGAAGCCCCTTCCTCTTCCATTAAAACCAGGCTTGTGATATGCCAGACTGAAACCTTGTCCCTTCCCTCACCAGCAGGGTCTAGTTCAGTGAGATGTGGCCATCAGCCTGTGCCCACAACCTACACAAGGATCAAGCACCACTCACATCTGTACAATCTCTTCAGCTTTAGCCCCACATCCTGGCCATCCACTCCCACTGGGAAGTGACTGGGCAACCAATGGATTCAAGTGGTGGAAAAAGCTCTTGTGACACAAGGTGGAGGGTTAGCTCTCAGCCCTGGAGTTAATCATGGGGCTGTGGGGAGCTGTGTCCAAAGGGAAAATCCAAGCTACTTCAAGCTGATGTTGGAGTGCCTAACAGAGAGTGCTCACCTGGTGACAGCAGTAACTGGGGCTGGTGGGCCAGTCTCGGCAAGGCCAGAGGCTCTGGGTGGATGGGAGCAAACAGGCACATACCCACACTCTGATTTATCCATGTGAGAGGCAGCTTCAGCCCAGAAGATGAGAAGTGGTGTGAGCCAGGGGCTGAACCCAGTTTCTTTTCTCTGGTCCTCAGCGAGGTTCATTACCATGGGCTCAGTACTATTCTCACATGGGTACACAGCTGCAGGGGCATGGCAAACCCCAGATACTGACATCTCAAGTGTCTTTGAAGCTGATAGCTGCTGATCGTTGTCATCTTTGCCTCCTTTCTCTCTACTCCATTTGCAATAAATCCTTTTATCATCTCTCTGTCTTCAGGCAGGCAGCAGTATGCATTTAAGCAAGAAAGATTCACACTGTCTCTCCATGCATGGGACCGGAGGCACAGGATGGCACACCAGGCTTGGGAGACCTGTATCTTCCCCATGGCAGGACAAGGCAAACCTTCAGAATCCCACAGCCCTTCTCATTTGATTTCAGTCCTACAACATTGAGGAGCTCTACTTCAGTCACAGAGTGATCCGCAACACTGCAGGGCGAGCTTAGATACAGGGAAACTAAGGACATGTTGGTCCAATAGATTGGGACTCAGCACACTAAACAAGGGAGTATTGAGTGCTAATTAAACCAGGAACTATGCAAATGCTTGTTTTGTAAGATCTAGCTTCCTCCTCTCTAATTGATCATCTTAGGAATTTGCCAAGAGAAAAAAATCCTATCCTCTCAAGTGTATGGTGGATATAACTTTGGACTCTCAGGGATGCTTACAGCATCTGTAACTTCAGTGCATCACTTAGGTAAATAAAACTTGGGCCCAGAGAAAATATACAGTTCTTAAGCTTATGAAAAAGGGACAGCCTCTGAAATATTATCTGTCATTTCTCAGGTCTTTAGGACACTCTCTGATCTATTACCTCTGTAGGTCTCCTCAGGACATGCAGCTGTGAAGAGGGAATTTTAACTACTGAAGTACAGACAGACCATATCACCTGAACTGGCACTGATGGGGTGGGTCAAGAAGAGAAGGCAGGAACCCATATATGATACTTGAACCTCAAGTACCTGAATGAGGGAGAGCAGAGCTGTAAAACTCCAGTGGCCCTGGAAATGAAGGTCAAGTTCTGTCATGTGGCTTGTATTCAGACATTTTTACTTGATCCTTTTAATTTTTGACTTCATGAAAAATTCAGATGGGTTGTGGCTGCTGCCTACATCTTGGAGGTAAAGTGAGAATGGGAATTACCCAGGACAAGCTGAAATTTCCCTTCTACCTGCTGCAAGAGGCATGCATCCACGGCTGCTGGGAACATTTTTGCCACAGATAGAGAGAGCAGGAGGAACTGTAATTTCCCTGTAGGCTCAGCTCCGCAGAAAATCCTTCCTCCTCCTCCCCCTACCCCACCTCTCTCCAAAAGACACTGTAGGCTCTGAAAATTATGAGGACAATAAAATGTGTTGCTCAATTATCCTGTATAGGGTTTGATATAATTTCAGCCCACAAGCACAGAGTGCACAGCCTCCTGTGTCCCATAGATTAACACAGTGTGCATTACACTTGCTGAGGAGAAGATTAGGGAATCAAGGGAGATGGAGGGGCCAGCTTTTATTTAATCTAATGGTTGTTCTATCCGATTTCCTGCAGGCTCTTTTGATTTTCAGTAAGCAGGCAATAGAGATCAGCTGGGTTTTTAAAGGCTTGTCGACACAATTCCTGATAAATAAAGATGAGCTTCTACATGCAAGTATTCTCTGTGAAACAAAACAGATGATACCCTGGGATCATTTGGCCAGGGGCACAGCAGCAGGGAGAGTATGACAGGGAAGAATTAACATGCAGAGCCTGGAATCTAATATTTCCAACCATAATAAGAAACAGGAAGAATGTGAAGAGCTGTAGAGAATAAGTTTAAAAAAAGTGTGCTCAAAGTCCATTAGGAGCACAGTTCTGTTTGGTGACTTCTTACTCCTCCCTGTGTCACCAGGGGAGCCCCTAGGTGAGGGTCCTGCATGAGAAGGACACAAGTTCAGCTTTTGCCAGGGTGTGCCAATGTCACACCTCATGACGATCCTAGACATAAGCAGCACAAGGAGAGGCTTCCAGGAGCTCCTGGGATAGGATTTCATTCGAGATGACTATAGCTAAATGCAAGTATCATTGTCTTAGGCATCTCAATGGCAATACACCCTTAGGCCTGTACACCCAAACTGAGTCCTAAGAGTAGTATGGAGGACTGGTTTAAAACGCAGATGACTACAGTCCACTGATAAGTTCTCATACCAGAGTTAGAGCAGCTGATGTCCCAGGGGGGTTAATACTAAACTGCAATGTGGTAAATATCTTGCTCTTTCTTACCCAAACCAGGAGCTGGAGGGAGCAAACCAGTGGGATGACAGGACCAAATGTTGACTGTAAGTATTCATTTGCTCTTCTAGGGCCCACAGCTGGGCTTTGTGCCTCTCTCTGAAGTGTCGATGTCCAATGTGCACTTCTCCCAGAACTGGCCTCTGTTACTTCAGTCCCCCTACAAGGGTGTTAGGTCCTGAAGGGTGCTGGCAGGGCCATTCTCATGGAAAAGGTCAAGTCACTTAGAAAACTCTGAGGCCAGGCAGGAAGGATCTGACTGCTCCTTGTTGGGCTGATGACCATGTGACATCTGTCATGCTAGGAGTTGTATCTGTATCTCACCAGCTGTGCCTTTCCAAATCACACACATGTTCTTGCAGGGCACTTCTCAGTCCCATTTTTCCTGCTGTGCAGCATTCACTGCTGATGTGATCATCCTCTATGTCTCCAGAAGATATCTCTTGTTGGGCCCCCATCTGCTGTTAATTAGACTGACATTTCTCTGTCATCTTTTTTTGTCCTGTAACTCTCCAGCACCATCTGACTAGGGCTCCCTGCCCTATGCATGTGTGGAAGACTCCTCATCAACTCACAGTTGTTGAGGGGACTCCCATCTGTTCCCATACCAGCAGGGCTCTGACAACAATTTCATATTGCATGACAGGTTGTAGAACAAAGAGTTGTCCCAACCATTCCTGTCTCGTTCATGTCTTGTTCTGCATCACCTCCATCAACACTGGCAACCTGTAAAACTGGGGAGGGGACAGCGGCAATATTTTCCACAAAAGGGTTGATTGTTGAGTGAAGGACAGTATCAGACACATGACTTTCTTCTTGGAGGCTCAAGACACTTGTGTAAATGCATGTGTCAGCCTCAGTTGGGGTCCAAAGGGAATGCAGAATTACAGATATGTTTAAAAATTAAACAGCTCTTTATCCAGCACCTGGAGTTAGTGCAGATGTGGTATAATGAATTCACATCACTCTCCCTTGCCCTTCAAGAAAGAAGTGAAAGATCTGGTGCTGTCAAATATGTCAACAGCTATACAAAACTTAGAGCAGACCCAGACTATCCAGGCTACTTCTAGTATCTGCTGTAGCCTCAGTCAGCATCTGGCTGGTGAAATAGAGAAGAGGTTTGGAGTCACCCTCCCATCTCCTTTCCCTCATCTGGGCTCAGTGCATCCAGTTAGAAAAGTTAGCTAGATCCATCAGAGTTAGTCAAAGTGGTTTTGTGATGGTTAAAGTTTGTAGGGTTTACTTACCTTTTCAAAAGACTCTATAAGTTAATGTCCTGACAGAGGACCCTTCTCCCTAGAGTCACCCTGACTTCCTTTTGTCCCTCCTAGCCTACTGTGCTGAATGCAGTGCCTAGCCCCCATATATGTAGATAATTAAGATTTGGGGTTTTTTCATCTAGCCCAGAACTTGATGTGGACTAGAGTCAGTCAGTGCTGGAGAAGATCTAAATATCCACTGCTCTTCTTTGGGTATGTAGGATTGGCTCCCATGAGTGAACCCTGGTCAGTTTGGCAATGTCACCATCCTCTTAAAGGTCATGTGCTGAAGTGGAACAGTTTGTAAGCAGCCTGATGTAGAGAGAGACAAAGATTCCTCATGCCCCCTCATTAAGCATTTGCTCACGCTAACGTTCGTTAGCTACTTGCTGTATTAAGTCTCATCTTTATAATAAACTCCAACTCAGAGATCTTCTTGATGACCGTCTGCAAGCACTGAAGTGTCCTCCAAGAGAGCACATTACTGAATCTCTTTCTTTTGTCACTGCATTGGAAATTCTGGATCCAGTGATCCCAACAGACCTTGATTTATCTTCAGAGCTGCCTTTCCTCTTGAGTTAGTGGTGCCAGAGCCAGGCCCAAGTGTGCCTCCAGCTGGCCTCCCACTCATGTGGAGGAACACAGCAGCACTCTACTAAGCATCTGCTCCTGCAGCATCAGTTTGTGGTGCTGTTGCGCTGTCAGGCAGTCCAGGATGTTATCCAGCAGAAGGTTTCTGAAGTGTCAAAGAATTCTGCTTTTTGTGTGAGAAGCCATGTGACAGGACCTAGAAAAGTCTGGGGACAATGACAACTTCAAGATTTTGTCCCAAGAGTAGGAGTTGGGTCATGGGAAGGCTGCAGGAAGCCACAGGCACCTCCATGGTCTCTGCTAGGTCTGTTCAGCATGGCCATGTGAGGGCCACCCTAGCCGGCCCAGCCATGCTGGCAGTATCATTCCCCACTGAGGTCTTTGGCAAACGATCTCAGTGGATCCTCCTTCCTTCCATCGGCTTTACTCCAGTGAGTGCTGACTTATGGCAACACTATGGGGGCAGATACCTGGACCATAACTTTAACAACCAGGACTAAATCTCGGAGAGCTGTTACTATAACACAGTTATGTCAGCAGACTGCTCGCAGAGGGAGCAAGGGCTGGGGAGAAGAGCTAGCAGGCTCGTTAGACCCCTTTTGCCTTCAGTCAGTAGAGCATTACTTGCCTTCTGCAGTGACCCAGCTAGGCCCCTGTCTGCTGATGGTCTTCTCCCTGTTAAGGCATCGAGGAAAACCCTGAACATTGTGGGTGTCCTAATGCCCCAGGAGACATGTAATGACTTGTGAGCTCACATGTGAGTCTGGCAGGGTTGCAAACCCCCTCCTGACTTTAAAAGTGCTCAACAGAGAGGTGAAATGGGTCACAGTCTGAAACGGGAACTGTTCAAAATGCTCCAGCTATGGAATACATTTGCCTGGTTCATTTCAAGGCTCAGCCTTAACAGTACTCAAACACATCTCTAGGGCTTTTAACAACAGGATGGGGAAATGTCAAGACAGGATTGAATGGTGGTCTCAGTCCCCACTTCAACGTGCAACACACCTCTACCAACCAGGCAAGCAGCATTCTGGGCACACAGTGTGGTGACAGTGACAGGATCCCTTGGTCTATAGGCTGGCTTTGTTGTATCTGATCACATGTCATCAAGTACCCTGGGTAACCAAGGGATATTGCATCTAAGGAGGGAAACTCCAGAAGGGCTTCTTCTCCTCACTGGCTTACTAGAGAAGAAGCCCGAAGCAACAAATGAGTGTCTGGAATGGGTCCAGCAACTGATGGAAAACCCAGTTGTGTCTGCCTACATATGTTTGCTGAATAGCTGAAGGTATTCTGATATCAGTGGGGAGTTCTTCTCTTCAGGGTGCACCCTGTTCTTCCGTACCTGGCCCAAATGGCCAAATGTAGGTCAGGATGTGGGTCACCTAAACTGCAGTAAAGCCAAGGGGTCATGAATTCTAATTTCCTGGACATGGTCACTACTACCTCTGCTGCTCTCAACAGCACAAGGAGGTCAGTTTTGGGGCATCCACCAGCCCCTGTAACTGTACAGCATTAGTTTTGTTTCCTGTGTTTCTCCATTGGCATGTGTTTGATTAAAACTGCAAAATTCTTGACTATTTCAAGTGAAAAGCTCTTGTTGAAGACCTCCAAGTCCCTGGTGAAACAGATGACTCTAGTGGGCTGTCCTAAAGTGTAGGACCAGCAGCACGAGTTGTTTGAAATCTGACATACAATGACAAGTTGCCTCTGAATACTGGGGACTGAGTGAAGCATGTTTTGCGTTACAACAGAAAGCCACTCACCTTTCCTTCTGCTACAGAGATATATAGTGTCCAAAGAAGAGCAATGAAGCTGATGAAGGGTCTAAAGAGCAAGTCTTCTGAGGAGCGGCTGAGGGAACTGGGGTTGTTTAGCTTGGAGAAAAGGAGGCTGAGAGGAGAACTTATTGCTCTCTACAACTGCCTGAAAGGAGGTTGTAGTGAGGTGGGTGTTAGTCTCTTCCCAGGTAACAAGTGATAGATTGGATATTAGGAAAAATTTCTTCACTGAAAGGGTTATTAACCACTGGAACAGGCTTCCCAGGGAAGTGATTGAGTCACCATCCCTGGAGGCATTTAAAAGACATGTAGATGTGGCACTTAGGGACATGGTTTAGTGATGGACTTGGCAGTGTTCCATTAATGGTTGGACTCAATGATCTTAAAGGTCTTTTCCAATCTAAATGATTCTATGATTCTATAAGGGCTGTGGATGGGGAGTGGTAGCAAGACGGGCTGTGTGTTGATGGGGAGCATGGAGCTTGCCTGGGCTTGGCTGCAGTGTACCCTTCCAGAAGAGACAAGAGACTTCAGTCTTAAGGTACTTGAGATAATGGGTCACCTTCTCCTCTGTTGCCTGGGGACTAGATGATCTCCAGGGGCCCCTTCCAGCCTAATTTTTTTTCTGATTTATTCTAAAACATGTTAATCTTATGAACTTCAAAATCCTGCACCTGGGAAGGAATAACCTCATGCACCAATACTCACTGAGGGCTGAGTGGCTGGAAAGCAGCTTGGCAGAAAAGGTCCTGGGGAACTGGTGAACAGCAAGTTGAACATGAGCCAGAAATGCGCCTGTGTGGTTACAAAGACCAAAAGTGTTCTCTTCTTGGATCCTTTCTACTCTCTAATGCAAGGAACAGAAACAACAGGCAAGGTCAACCCTGGCTCTTCTAAGGAAACTTGGTGATTGCTAATCAGACTACTATTCTTCACTACTTAGGAGAACAGGAAGAAAAAACCACCCTCACTAAGTCCAGACTGTGTTAGCAGGAGAGAAGCTAACTGGTATCATGGACCTGTTTCCAAGGTGATTCTGTCACAGGTTCGGGATGGCTTGGGAAGTCCAGGTGGTGAGAAGGGTAGCATTAACTGATGGCTAAACAGTTTGCCAAGGAGGTCCAGATCCCCATGTGATATAAATCAGCATCCTCCTTTGATCGGGGTGGGACAGCAATGAATGGCTCCATCATCTCCTTGCTTTAAACCAATCCCTGTGAATATACTTTATGGAGGGGTGCAGAAAACACTGCAGTTCAGGCACTATGACAGGGTAAGCAAACAGGATCTTCTAGAGATAGACAAGGGGTAAATGTGCAGGGCAGGAGCAAAAAGAGGCTATGAAGTGCATACAGGAGGACACCAACCTAGGTAATGGCAAGAGAGATAAATACTCTCACATGTCGAAAAGCCAAAACACAAGAGAGACTGTTAATAACCACAGTTCAGGAAACAATGCCTCTGTGCAACCTCGTTTCATTTCCCAAATGAATTAAGTCTTTCCACTGAACATCACTTCTTCACTGCAAGACACAAGTAAATAGCAATCAGGGATTCCAATTAATGGGACTCAGTCACTTTGTCATAGGCAGAGTGCTGAGGTGGGAATCCACAAGCGATGGGTCAGCCATGGATTCAATTGGTTTGGCATTATATGGTGTACTTTCTAATTACCAAGGCTGCTTTTAAACTCCCTTTAAGGACAAGGGAACAATTTTTGATTTATGAAATAATATATTTTTCTTTTTAAAGTAAATATTTGGTGTCTGCTAAGGTTGACTCTAATTCATATCTTGCTGCAGGGTAAGTTCTGTAATAATGTCACTGTGTTTGTGATAACAGACAATAGCTTTGTTATAAACTATGGGAATTCAAGTACGAACCAGTGTTGCAGCAGAGAATCCCAAAGGAGAGGGACAAGGAAAATGGGTACTGTTTATTACTGCTGGAACATTAGCAGCAGCTAGGTTAGGTCACCTAAAGACTTCTGTGCTAGATACTTTCTAGCTGCTCATAACTTTTCAAGCTTTGCAATTTTCTGCTTGTCATTATTTTTTCTTTATGGTGATCCTACCTGACTCAACCAATTTTTTCTTAGAGAGACTGTCTTACGAAAAAAGATAACTTTTGCAACCATTCTGATGAAAAGTGGTTGGTTGACCGCTCCTGGTCAGCATTGGTGGAAGGAGTCATTTACCTACTCGTAGGAGCTCTTTCCATTTTCAACACCTGCTCTGCTGAGTCAAGACAACAGAACTGGTCATTTCTCCTCTACCACTATGAAAGAGGTGTACTTTATGAAGCACTCACTTGCTAAAGCAGGCACACTGTTGTGGGAAGGATGAAGAAGCTGTGGGAAAACAGCATGATTATGCCTTCTGTTTGGACTAGAAGCTACACTGTGAAGGATTTCATTCAGAAGGCAGCAGCTATCAGCAGGGAACAAATGTCCAAATTTACCCCTAGATCAAAAAAATGTTCAGAAGTACTTTTGTGGAGTCTATCACTGCACCCCCTTGCTGAAGGAGAGGAACAAGCTCGACTGAGGCAGGCAAAGAAGCTTTGTATCCTTCTGTGAGGACTAAAGAAACAGCTCTTAAAGCGTGAAGGGGAGAGAAGGATGTTGAAGCTGCAGGATCAGAGTGCACTGTCACCTGGAAGTTGGATGTCAGGATAAACTTAGTCAGTGACCTTAGTTTGAACGGTGTTATCTATTGTCTCAGTTACTACCTAAGAGCCCCTAACTTCTGCTCTTCTTAGTTTGTCTGGTAAGACTGAACAAGCCTCTGGTTTGACCAATTTGTTCAAATATCCCGGTGCTTCCAGGTCCCATAGAGCAGTTCAGATGGGTAAAGATGTCCTGACAGGCTTGAGGAGCAATAAGGGTTGATAGACAGGAATGACACCCTGGTCCCTGTGGGAATAATTGCAGACATCTTCCTGTGAATCCCACAGTGCTTGGATTCAATCCTGGAGAGCTGCAAGATGTGGCAAACAGACTAGTCTCTGCTGTTGTTCAGACACATATCCTTCTTATTTTTCTTTGAAAATTCCTACATCTTTTCCTCAATTGATTTTCCTCATTTGAAGTCTCTTCCTTTTGAGATCATCATAGGAAAAAAAAAAATAAGTGGCTTAAGCAGAGTTTGATCTAAGGATGCAGGAAGTCGGTGGGCTGCTTAACAGAGACAATTTCCTTCTGATTTTGCCTGTATTACAATAGTGCCCAGGTCTTTAATGGTGTCTTTCATCAGGTGGTCTCAAAGTACTTCACAGGCATTATGGAGCCACTTCACTGTTGTCTAGGGTAGAAGAATCCACTGTAAGCTTAATTGTAAATGCACTGGTCTTCTAGCTTTCTGACGACAGTTCCAGCCTTCATCTTATTTTTCATGTCTAGGCTCAACACAGAGGAGAGTGTTTTGTCTGTATGAGTAAGGGCTGAATTGCACAGGCTATTTTTGAATTATGGTTATCTGAGAAAGCATTCTGCTTTTCAGTTTCTTGGAAGCCTGATATAAAGCTTTTATGTTGTTGTTGCTTATATATCAGGAAAATGTCTTGAAGAAGAGACTTCCAACTTGTAGTCACTTATCTTCAGGAAGAACTCACAGATGAGATTATTTTGCCATACTGAAATTGATAGACTTTTTGCTAGTTTAGAAGATCTCTGTAAAAAGCTTGAAATGAAAACAGACCCATGCTATATGAACATCTGGGCAAACTGTTCACTGTGACTGAAACAATTAATGTATGCTGTTCCTCTCTCTAATTAGTATCCTAGAAAATCTCATTACTTGCTTACATGTACTTGGGAGTTGAGGACCGTTGTTGACTCTTTCAAAAAATAGAAAAGTCACTCATGACATGGTGCTGGTAAGTCCCACTCATTGCAGCACTTTTCAGGGCAGGGTTTACAGTTTTATTCATTTCAATAGGCAGTGATCTCTGTAGGAGATGTAACATCAGTCAGTAACAAACTCCTTACCAGATGCTAGAGACCGTCACTGGTGCTCACACAGCAAGATTAGGTATGTGAAGTATCTTGAGCTAAGACAGAGCTGTGCAGCCTGAGGAACCTGAGTGCTTCCTCTGAAGCGTGTTTGCTATTTGGAGAATGGATGTGTGGTGTAAAATGATGGTATGATCAAAGGAAATCCAAAAGAAGCTGTTTTGAAAATGTCCCTCTGGCTGAAGTGGAGAGACAGGGAAGGTGAAGGAACAATCAAATACAGGCGCTCAGGCTCCCAGCCTGCTCCTTTAAGCAGCACTTCCTTGTTGGGTTTGGAGACCTCCACATACAAGCTGAATATGGTGTAAAAGAAAACAACTCCACACAGCACCATGTCCTTCTCTGATGTTGAGCCTGCTTCAGCCAACAGAACCGGACTTTTTTGACCCTGCTTTTGAACCAGAGGTCTAATGTGCAAATCCTCACCCACAATGGCTGTGGTTTACATTAAGAAATACCAGCAGGAGCAGGGGTATTTGCCAGTGCTACTGATGTTCAAATTAAAAGGAGTAGTAGGAAGTATTGGTTCAGGAATTGCTTATTTTGTCAAAGATTTTTCAATGGCTGTACTATGCACATAGTTGTTAATAGTCTAATGACATCTCTACCTTCTGCTTCTCCCTCTTTGCAGTTGCACAGGGTTGAATGGCAAAGTTTTAACTTTCCCAAGAGGTAATTGCTCACTTGCACATGCATTTGGCAGGATTTATGTTACACATCACAGTTCTCTCCCTCCTGAGGGTGACAGGACAAATTTTTGTATGCCAGATTGCAGATAGATTGCCCCCCCCCACCCTCTCCCACAGAACACCAGCACTCTCTGTCTGGGTAGTCTCTGTGGTGCTAAACCATCCCCCTCCGCATCTGATGGTCCCCAGGCAGGCCCTGCCTTGCCCCTGTGCTCCTGCTACCTTGGCCCAGAGGAGCAACGGCAGGAAGCAAAGAGTGACAAAGGTTTGGCAGAAGAACACAGGACACGCTCAGCGTGTGCTGATATTGTGGGATGTTCTGCATGGTCATCCTGCAACAGGAGCTGGATCCATGTGCAGCAGAGATTCATGTTCAGCTATGCCCCAGTAAAAGAGAGAGGTCCACTTCCATGCTCATGGTACTGGCAGCCTGGTACCATGGTCCTGTGAACTTCCTCGATGGTCATTCAACTCTGCACTGTGACATGGCTCTGAAGGAGTCTGTAGAGCAGACTGTGAGAGGGTCCTCTCTCCAACTTTCTGCAGGACTAAGACCTTCCTCATGGCTCCTGGCATTAGGCTGTTACTCAGATCCAAGACAGAGAAGTGCAGACATAGCCAGAGTGCACACATTCATGTAGCAAAGACACTGTGGTGGTCTCAGAGATGGTTGTAACCAGACCAGGCAATCCCACCTCCCCACTGCCACTGACTGGCATGTGCACTGCTGTGAAATTACTGGATTATTTCGTGACATTTGGTAGACTTTTGGAAACAGCCTGTCCTGCGTACTTCCCTCAGACTTCCCACAGCAAGTGAAAGATGGTATGGATGATGATAATCTCTCTAGACAATGGAGACATGAAACCACATATAAAAGTTTCACTTTGGCATCACCACAAAATATTTCTGCGTGCACTTACCTGCAGCAGCATCTTCTATAGTGTTGTATGTGGGGTTGGGTGGGGAGGGGCAGCAACAAACAGGACTCATAACTACATGGTTTTCCTCATGTTGGGAAGGTTTCTTTCCTATCTCTGTCAGGTCCGAGGTGTTTGGAGGGGTCAACCAGGGGAATCTGAGTCAAATTGTACATTTGACATGCTTTTGTGCACCTTGGAGAAGTAAGGGGATAGGGGCCTCTTACTCTATAAAGGTGGTAATAAATGTGAGTGCAATGGTATATCGCTGTGTCCTGCCTGGTACAATTCACTAAAGGACTATCGTGCTTTGCCTGCTGTTGGCAAGGCAGACCTTGTACTGGCCTTGTACTGGCAAGGATGGGATGGCTGGATCTTCTGTCTGTGCCTGTATCTGGTCCCACATAGCCCGGTGGATGCAGCACTTCAGCCAAGCTGGTGGGTTGCCCCTCAGTTCCTTCTCCCCATGTACACACGGGAATAGTCAGAGCAGGATGGAACTACATGCATCTCTCATCTGATCTCTGCAGTTTATTTCCATGGAAACTGGAGGAAATTCTGACTTTGAATGAAGGAGAAAAAAGGCTTACATGGAGAAAGGTCTGTCTCCCCAGGTTCCCAATTAAATGTGTTGTGGACAGTGGAAACAAGGAGGCCTTTAATCCAGTGCCCAGTGTTTGCATGGTAAGAAGGCTGGCAAAGCGCTGTCTGGTGTTGCTCAGACAGACCCTATGGGAACCTAACCATGACAGGGGAGCAGGAGGACAGGGCAGGGGTACAGCACTGCTTCTACTGATGTTGATAAGGTCCCTCTCAGTACATAAATGTTTTTCAAACAATCTATCTTCCTTCTTTAGTGGTTAATACAGGAGATGAGGGTCTCTGCTTCTTTACTCATCTGAAAGAGGAACTCCATTGATTTAACTGAGTGTTTAACTTGGTCTCACATGACCAGGTCTGCTTGGTATTGAAGCAGTCTAAGGCTGGGACTGCATTTACTTGTTCTGCAAGTGGCTGGGTACACTGGGAAGACCTGACTAGATAATTAACAGGATGTCTCAGGAGGAGTTTGGAAGGAACCAGTGGGTTTCTTTTGCATAGAAAGTATGTGATATCCCATTGCAAACAGCATGTTAAGTCTCAATTTTTTGTACCAGCACAGTGATGCTGATCTGGACCCTTATTTGCTAGGGAAAGCCTGGAGATTTTTATTTCTTGCTCATTATCATGTGCTTTCATCATACTGTATTAAACTATGGATCTCATATAGGTAGGGGAGAATATTCTCTATCCATTCAAGAGCTCTAAAAGTGATTATCAGCTTCCAAAGAATCAAATGCCTCGCTGAAGACACTTATGTCCTAGTTGGGTGGTCGTCAGTATGTCTGTTCAGCTTGGCACACCAGCCACATCAGCCTGTCTGCCTGTTTGCCCATGACCCTAGAGACTCCCCCGCTCAGGAGAGAAGGCACTGTCTCTTTTTTCCTGGGTCCCCCATCCATGGAGCTTTTATCCTGCAAAATAGAGCAGCCCTGGCATTTGGATCCTACTAGCCAAAGGTGACACCATCTGAGTGAAAAAAGGAAAAGACAGATCCCCTCTGCAAGGGTGATTCATGCATAATTTGGCATCTTCTGCCTGGAAAGAGAAGGACATGGAAAATATAATATCCTTTGTCATCAAGGTGGAGAAAATTCCCTTCAGGATTTCTAATGTGCTTCATGATGAATCTTCTTTCTGACTTTTTTTTTTTTTTTTTTTTTTTTTAAATGCATTAGCAAATCCTGGTTTGCTCTCTACCCGTTTAATACATTCCAAAGATTTTGTAAACAACGGAGTCTCCTGCTGGAGTGGGTTGGTGGAGAGGTCCTCAGCCATCACACACTCTGTCAGGTTCACCACCACTGCTGAAACATGACCAGCAGGTTGGAAAAGAGAAGAGCTCCAATCTTCTTTGTATTTGCACCAGGTTAAAGCAGTGGCTTCATGGACCCTCTTTGAGTTTACCTGGAAGATCAGGGTCCTCTCCCATGCTGGAAAATCATTCGTGTGTGTGACATTGACAGACTGAGGCCTGAGGCATTCACAGGACAGTGAGAAGTGGGTGAGAACACTGAATGTAAAGCTGCTTCCCTTGCAGAGCTGTGGGAGAAGTCTGAACACATCAGACCTGACATAATGCAAGCCACATCCAAGACATGCTGACTCCAGACCCTGATGAAGATATATACCCCCGTACTAACTTGCATGGCCAGTCCTTCCCTGCACCATCCCTGTTGCAGTTCATTAGATCAACTTGTACTTTACACCTGGGGCTGATCCCCAGAGACTCCTTCACTCAATACGGTTCAAGCCTCAGCACTTGCAAATGTCTCTGTGCTTCTTTTTGATGTTCTCCCTTCAAACACCAAAATGACTGTGGCCAGAGGGCTGAGCCTGACCTGGATCCATCTGGAGGAGAAACTGCTGAGCAGGCAGAAACGGTTTCAAAACCTTCCAAGTCTCCCCTTCCTCTCCAATTCCAGCCTCCCCACGCTGGAGGCACTCAAAGAATGGGTCTTTCCTGCTGTTGTTTGTCTTTCCTTTCTTCTTTCTCTCTTGGAAGCAGCAGCCTTTCCCATTGCCCTGCTCTGCTTGAGGCCCGTTTGACACAGCATAAATCAGAAATAGCTCTGCTGAGTCCCCTTGAGATACTGCCAGGCTTGCAGAGTGGTTGAGGAGAAGCAAAGCCCAGTTTTCTGACGAATGCAAAATACCTTTCTTTCGTTACATACCTGTTTGCAGTAGGAAAAATACCCAAACCAGACCTTTACATGTAGATGAAGAGGTTTGCACAGTGTTTCTGGATATGGAAATCCAACAGATGTTCCTGTTTTGCAGAAAGCAGTTTGGATCCATCAGATGGACTGCAGACACTTTAACTGCATGTTGCAAGAGCGACTCTGCAGCCAGGTCCCTGGCAGAGGTGTTGCTGCTGCTACCTGATCTTTCAGCTACATGTCCCTGTACTTTTCACAGCTGCAGAGGTATAGAATGGTTGAGGTTGGACATGAGGACTGGATGTGATGGCCATGTCCAGTCTGGTTTTGAATATCTTCAAGGATCAGCACAGTGAAAAATGTAGTTAAGAAGAAAGAGTCCCAGGGAAAAACATGACAGAAAAAGTTAATGATTATTCCCCAATAAAATACTGTAACACTAGGAAACTGAGAATTAATGTTATACTTAAATGCCAACTTGTTAAAGGAAAAGAGGTTCATTGCAAAGAGCCAAATGACTTTAACTGCATTCAGTAGTCCATGATAGGGAAAAAGACACACACACACTATATATGTGTATATATATATATATAAAAAAATCATTCCAATGTAATTACAAAATACAGCTAAAGTGATTGACTCAAAAACTATGCTCAATGCAATGTGCCTCTGCAGAGCAGACGGTGCCATTCTTACTCATATTTGGCCTTCTTTTATCAGCAATGGTAAAGCTTTTTTGTTTAAAATGCAGCTAGGATTGGCTAGAAATTGCTAAAAAGGCAATTATCTGGTGACTGGGGAGACAATAATCTCCCTTTTCAGAAACCAAACATTTCCCAGGTTAGATGTTAAATTGCCATTGAAAAAACTCTCCACTGGAAGTCCCCTCTTGCTGCTGCCTTGTGCTGGGACTTGGTCTGGACACAGGCCCGAACTACAGCGTGGGCTGTGTCCCAGGACAGCCAGTGTCCTCCAGGAGGCCATGGGCACAGCAGACCCTGTTGATCTGGGTGTCCTCTTTGGGCTGGTCAGGGCTAGGAAGCCTGCAGGCGTGGATGAGGCTCAGCATCTCTCAGCTGCATTGGAAAGTATCTTTGTGCAGCTTTTGCTGCTCTTATCTCATGTGAAAGCTTCTCTGAGAAGCAGTTTCCATTTTTAGGACAGGTCTGGTTCCACCTCCATTGAATGATTTTCCTCCTGTACGTGGTATTTCTCTCCCATCATCTCTTCATTGTGGTGGTCCAGTGTGTCCATATTTGCACCCTGAACCCCCTGGCCCTGGAGGAGGTCACACATCAGTACAGGGTGATTTATCTTCCTCCTCTATATGCGGAGTCAATGCTCCTACGACTCCTGGTGGATCAGGCTATTAGGCCATGGCTCCCACTCTTCTACCCTACATTTCAGTGGAGGTTCACCTACATTTCACCTAACCAGATGAGTTGCAGCAGTGACTGAGAAGCTGAAGCCAGCCAGAGACAACATCCCCTGGGCAGCCCTCTGCATAGGAACAGCAAAGCAACGACTTACAGCACTGGCTTTGAAAGGTGGTTGGGCAACTTGCCTGTCAGGACCATGGCATGAGTTCAGGCCCTGAACTTCCCAGTCTCATCAACCACAGCAAGTAATGACTGACAGCACTTAAAGCAGCAGAGCTATAGCATAGCCAGCTTTGGCCTCAGGGCCATTCAACAGCAGCAAGAGGGACAGCATTTTCCCAGCCATGCTGGGAACTCATTCCCAAGGACTGGTGCAGAAGACAGCCCATACTGGGACCCCCCCAGTCAGGATTCCAGCTGGTCCCATGAGGTTCCCATGGGAGATGGACAACAGACATCTGTCTGCTGCATGAGGGACCAACAGGCCTTCAGGTCCCTGCAGGCTGCATTTGAAAATCCCGTTGTGCCAAGCTGTATCTTTAGACACTGTTAATGCCCTGGGCCCTGTTTATAAGTACACACTGTTCAGTGTCCCACGGCTGTGCCTAGAGTGACAGCTCTCTGCTTCGAATGCCCTAAACACCATTAATGAGTCCTGACTTCTGTGAATCCAGTGGCTGGGAGGGGCTGACAGTGTGGCAGCGGCAATAGTTAATCTGGATGACTCCTGTGACCCAAGGGGACATCTGAACTTTGCTTCAACAACACCGTTTCCACTGAGACAAAGCTGAAGCTATGTAGGACACACCACCTTGACCCATGCTTCCTTGAGCAACTCCCTCTGGAATTATTACCATTACTAAAGAGGTTTTCCAAGCAGTCCAGCCATGTGCCTGTGCCCAGAGTTGGGAGCTCAGTGAAGCCTGGTGATCCAGGCTGTGGTAGCAGTCATACATCAAGTCAAGGAAGGCTGCAAACAGCACTTGTAGCCAGTCAAGAAAAGTTCCCAGTGTTGCCTCGAGGAAGGGATGTGCTGGGACTCTGGAGGGAGAGTCAAGAGGGCTGGGGCATGGAACTCGATAGTCCTGCTGGGAAAGGAGAACACAGACAAAAACGTTGATCTTGCCAGAGAAATCATAAAATAGTTTTTAAAAATGAAATTTTTGTGGAGGCTTATTTTTCTTCTCTCCTCCTTGTTCTGGGTGCACATAAAGCTAAGCTTAAAACTGTCCCTGCTACTCTGAGAGCCAGAAATGTGGGGTTGCTCCCCCCAGGGACTGCTGTGATCCTCAGGCAGCTCTTCCTGCCAGCAGCTGCAAGCTTTAAGGATCATCCTAAAAATCACAGGGCTCATGATAAAAGCTTTGCTTCAGATTGTATCATGTACCAGCAAGAGCTCTGGTTCCAGGCCACTGTCACGGTGACAGTCACGAGGGGTTATCAGCAGAAAGTGCCAGCGTTCACTTCCTTGGAGAGGGACATTATAGTAATGAGAAAATAAGAGATTTCAGCTGCCTTGCCCAGCTGAGCTCTCAGCCTGTATTACCTCAGGCACAGAGAAGAATGTCTTTAATATCATCAGTAGAATATGAGTCATCGGGGCTTTTTTTTATCCTTTTTTTTTTAAGAAAAAAAATCAGAAATTCTGCTTTGTATTTTGTCATGAGGAGAGAAATGGGTTGAAAGGTAATTGGATCCTGTTGCTTCCTAAACAGCTAAATATTTACATATAGGCTGGGCTATTAATCATGGCCGCATATGGCAGGAAAGCTTGCCATAGCACTCTGGGGAAAACTGCTATGCGCAAGTGTGTTTGTCTCACAAATGTCTCCCTGACAGCTTCACTTTCATCACAATCAGCTGTGACACCATAATTACAGATTTGGGGAGGTTTTCAGCCTCCAAGTGATTGATTGTTTGATACATACAATTTAGAAGATAGATGTTCTTATTTAAATCAACTACTTAGCGAGGGAACTGGCTACATGGGAAACGAACTTGAAACAGTCTGTACCTGTGCCAATGTCCAGGACAAACCCCACACTTGCATTTCCAGCCCTCTCTCCTCCCAGGGCTTTTGGTGGCAGATAAGGGTGGTTGCTGCACATTCAGCCTCTCACCTTCTCTCCCCTGCTTGCTGACGACCCAGGGGTCCACCACACTGCTTCAGCTTAGTACTTGACCCTGCTTCTCGTGGGCATTTCCAATTTTTGGCTCTCTGGAAACATCTTATGTGGCCAAGGGAAAAGATCCTATCTGCTGTGATTATTACTAGCCACTGATTTACTGCTTTCAACCTATGGTGGCACTGAACTCTGCTAACTCCAGCATGGGTTGCCCTTGCCCCAGTGGTAGTAAATCCCAGGGAGGGACAGGGTGGATGCAGTTTCTTTCCATTTGCTCCATGTTTACCAGCTGTCAATTTTATGGAGCAATAGCACTCAGGGTCCAGTTCTCTTGTGTCAGGGCTGATCATTTTTTATAGCCTCTTTTGTAGATCCTACTAACTCATCCTCTCTCCTTCTGCCTTTTTGCATGTTGTCCTGTATTTACAGCATCCCTTTTTCACTAAGGGCATGGGAATATATGGGAAGGCAGGACAGGCTGGAAACATGAGGGGGACTGTCTTTTATGTGAGAGCACAGCCGGTGTGATGGAGCTCTGCCATGGATGGATAGCGTTGCAGCTGAGAGCTAATGGGTCAGGATGGGCAGGCTGACCAACATGGATGCTTGTGCACACATTATGCATGCTGATTTTGCTTATTTGACCATTCTGGCCAGCCTGCTGGTGTTTGCCTGGATAGAGATGTTAGGTTTGAAATGTTCAGTAATCATGATTCACTAATGGCATTAAGAAGCCAGACTGTTGTGGATGCCAGAAAGAGCTGCTGCTGAGTTCTTCATTGTACTTTGGTCAGCTGCTTGCAAGGCCTGCAAGTTGTCACAAGCTGGCTATCACTTCTGAAAGAGCTGCTTGAATAAAACCCAAAGATAATTTTTTTTTTAATTTTTTTTTTTTTTTTTTAAATCTGTTGTGTGCCCTTTTGGCCCTGCAGCTTCTCTCTAATGAAGCAGACAGAAATCCTTGACCTGGAATAATGTCACATTTCCTACCGAGTGCTGCATGACATTTCTTGTTCTTCTCCAGGGGGCTCTTACCACTGGGACAAACCATTAACCTCTTTCTTGTGCTCTCTCCCACTCTTTAAGATCTTTTCTGGAGTCTCACTCTTTCAGATCCATGAATTCTGTGCTGCTCCCTTCACAATGGTCCCCCTGAGGGAGGAAGGATGGAGAAGGAGCCCCTCCCAGCCCAAGCAGTAATTGAGCAAACAGGGCAACTTTGTGAGAATTAGGAGCTGTGGATGAGCCTTGACAGGGGCTATCACCTTGTGTGCAAACACAACACTGCTCAGCCTGTATGACAGCCCGATCCTTGTTCCAATTCTGAGGAGGGGCTGGGGACCTCCTGAGGTCCTGTCTCCCAAAGTCCTGTAGCCAATTTCTGTCAAATCTTCCCAGAGATCCCAGGGATCCCTGGTCTGACATGACTTCCCAAACCAAGTGGCTCCTCACAGCTTGTCCCCCTGAGTGCAAAGCACCAGTGTCTGTTCCCCCTCCAGACCATTTGTGCAGCCCTGGCAATATCTGTATGACCATGGAAGAAACCAAGGTGACCAGTTAGCTGAGATGCCAGCTTTGTAGTGCCTGTGTGACTCAGTGACAGGATCACCTGGGGCTGGTGAAATCTTTAGTCCTACAAGTCACATCTATTGGGGGGGATAAATTGTGATTGAATATGAGATGCCAATTGTTATATCTACAAATTCACAAATGATTGTTTTCTTGGACATAAAGAAAGACAACATAACAAAAGTCATGCCTCTGTTTTCAGTCCTGGGGCTTTTCCAGGCACCATTTGCCCACTGACCTCTCCCTCACCTCAGTTCTGTGATACCAGTGGTCTAAGGCTGTATCTGGCTCTTCCTTTCTGCTATCTCCTTCTGAGTGGTCTAGCCTGTGTCTGCCCCCAGCACACACTTGGTCACTTCTTCACCCACTAGAAGCCCTGACAGACCTTGAAGCTGCTTCTATTTTGGGGCTGAAAATGCTCCCATGCTTGTCTGGGGGACACCTTCTTCTAGTCACAAACCCAGTGAAATATAAATGAATGGCAGAGCTCCAACAATCTGTGTCACACTAAATTATAACGCAGTCCACGATGTTTGAATTAATATCGTTGTGGACAGGGAAGTGCTGACATGAGGTAAAGGTTCTCTACTTCAGTGTGTTCTTTTCAGGATTAATTAAAGACAGACAATTTTAGCATCTTCCATCAGCAAATGCCTTCCTTAGCTGTTTTAATTTTGTTGATGAAGTGCAAAGACTTTGCAGGACATTTAATATGAAATAAAATTAGTAGCCAGCATTTATTCTAAATGTCATTTTGCAATTGTGGGGATCAATTTGAAAACTTGAATACATATTATATGTAAAAAAATTGCCACATGTACGCATGTGGATGTGTGTGTTAAACAGCATTTTTACCCTTATGCATTAATTTAAGGTAAAAAGAAATACCATTTCTAGTAAGGGACAGAATTTGTAAGGCAAATAGACCTTCCTCCGTTGAAATTTGCAATAAGCTTTGAGCTCAATTTATCTTCTGGCTGGCAGAACTTAGCTTGTTTTTCTGTAAAAATTCCAGGTGAGCCAACAACAAAAATAAGTGGGTTTTTTTCTAGAAACCTCAAGGCAAACATGATTTAGTGTTGGTGATATTTGTTCTTGACAGAGCTAATGCTTTGGTAGCCTTTCCCTCGACCCCTTTAGATGGTATAGCCAAAAATACTTAAAATGCTATTTCTGATGTGTTCTGTGCTACTTTCCAGGATGTATCTCAGAGATGGATTTGGAGAGAAAAATACCTCATCTGAAGCCCCTCAGCTACCTGTTCCCACTCCGCATCCTGAGCAGATGAGGGACTTGCTCTTGTGTTTTGCTTGATACAGGCAGTATTGAAGGGAATTGGGACTATTTCCCAAGTGGGATGTCTTTGCAGCAAACAGCAAAACCACCTTCAGCATCAAAGACCAAGTGCCGTGCCGTGGGTGACTATTTGTTACCAGTGGAAAACGCCATGAACAAGAGGGCACCAGGCCAGAGCCAGAAGGTCAAGGCTGTATTTAGGGTCTAACAAAGAAACCTTCAGGTTGCATTTCAGTTCCTGCCTTTGCCTCCTGGCTCCTGTGTGTCCTTGGACTCTCTCTGCCTTAGGTTTCTATCTATAAAATGGAGATGGTATTAATCCCTGATCATAGTTGGTGTTAGGAGAACAAATCTATTGATGATTAAAAAGTGTTCATGTAACTATGGCAACAGTGTGTCAGAGTTACCTCAGGTAGATATTCTCTCTTTTTGCATCTTGCAAGAGGAGAAATCAGACAAAGTGCTTGAACGTGCCCTGAAACATCTTCATGCATTTGACGCTGACTCATCAGAAGCTGCCAGCCCCTGCTTCCCCTGAGTTATTTCAGGAAGGTTGCTTATGTTGGGATTGAAGCAATGGAGGAAAATTTTAAAAAGCACCTTGCTTTATTGCTTGCTGGACAGATTATACCTCAGCTTTAACTTGGAAACAGTCCATTATGGTTTATGGCAATAAAAAAGAAAGCCGAGATATAAAATTTATTGCCATGAGATAATGAACTGCAGGGACAAATGTTCAGTGTAACATTTCTCTCTGCAACATGCAACAGCTCTGTTCTCTCTTGGTGATCATCCTACCCACCTCCTTGCAGTTTGTTTATATGATAAAGAAGCCCTAAGCCTCCATGGTAATACACCAGCATTTTAATTTAATCAAAACAATTTAATCCACTATAAAAAGAAGTCAAGACAGGCAGGGGAGAAATTGATCCATGGAAAAACAGTAATGTCATGAAGCGGGAAAGCTTATCCAAACTCAGGGTAAATATGGGTGGTTGCTTTTTATTATATTGTTAGATGAAAGGATTGCACAGAGAGGCTGGGGCAGGCTGCGCCCGAGCAGCCCTGTTCTCTGTACGCACCCCTGGAAGCTGCTTGCAGTGGGAGCTGTGCAGGTGATGGAGGCACATGGTGCAGGGCATAAGAAGGGCCTGGAGGAGGCCCTGGGAAGGCAGGGAGCTTGCCTAGGATGAGCTGGGCACCAGCAAGGCTATACCAAGATTTTGACGACTGGCTGGCCTCCAGCCTCCCAGCGAGGCCATGGAAACCCCCTGATTGGCTGGGTACCATCCTGGATGGGGCTGCTGAAGGAGGTGAGTGGAGATGTCTGTCCCTCTGTCCAGGAGCCAACCCCATCCTCAGCAAGTATGAAGGGGCTGGAAATCCCAGCAGCTTGGGTGGTCTTGTTCCTTCCTCTGCCTTTTCCTGGTGGGAGCAATGAGGAGGCCTCATCATGTCTCAGCTTTTGTATTTAGATTAAAGACCTGGTGATGTCTAACTTCTCCCTGGGTGTGAGAGAGATCCCACATATATACCACCATGCGCAGCATCCTGGGGTAAGCACATCCTTGCAGAAACCATAAGGGAACAAAAGATCAACCTGTGTGCACCTCTGCTGCTGCTCCCAAGAGCAACAGGAGGTATTTCCAACAGGCTTAACACTTATTTTGAATATGAAGCTTGATTTTCTCTTTCCATTTCCCCCAGCTGTCTTTGGGCAGAGCTGTATTTTATTTATATTTGTATCGTATTGTATTGTGTTTTACTATGTTTTGTGTCCACTACCTTGGAGCTGCAAGCAGAGCAGTTAAACATTCACATGAAGCTCATCCTTACCTTTCCTTCACCTGATCCCAGTACTCCCCACTAAGTCTCATTCCCAGTGCATTCCCTCTGGTATGGCAAAGGCCCTGCAAGACAAGTGTGCTTCGTCTCTCACCAAAGACACATGTCCACTAGCATCATTTAGAGAAGGTCTGCTGGCACCTGGCCAGGGATGCCGTAAAGCTGATGAGAGAGTGACCTCACTTGCCTTTCCCGTGGAGGGCAGGGCTGGCATCAGTGTGTCTTCTTTCTTGTTGCAGATGTAGGGAGCTGAGATTTTCTAAAGTATTTAGGAGCCTTTATTCTTTCTACCTTTAAAACCCAGTGAGGCTTTAAAAATGATGTGACCTGAACACCTTTCCCTCTGTAAGCACACTCTGAAAAGCCATTTTAAAAGTCTGTTAAGAGTGTTAGAAATATGGCTAACCTTAACTTTGAATGAAATGAATGTTTTCACTCACTTAACAGAAAGCCAGATTCTAGGCTCTGATTTCACTCAAAGCCGCAAGCCATCCTGGACAAAACTCCAAATAAGTCTCAGCCCAGGGGTAGTCCCAGACTAATGTGTTTGACTTGAAATGAAATATATGTGAGAGTAATTGATGCAAAGCTGCTGGAAACCATGCTTCTCAGAGCCACTTCCAGATTTTTGCAGAAAAAACCCACTGGTAATATTTATTTGTTTTTGTCTAGCCAAGGTGTTTTGGATGAAATGTTAAGTTCCTATGGCGCCAAGAGCCACAAAGGCTAGACATGTTGTCAAAGAAACCTGCTATATCATGCTGTTGACTTCTGCACTGGAGTTTGAAGCTGCCCCAAAAGGTATTGCCATAACAAGTCACTGCAGGCCAGATGAGTTGTCTGTGGGAACTTTTAGTTCCCTGATCCCAGAGCAAGTGATCCCTCCAGCTTCTGCAGCCAGGGTCCCCTTCACTCCTCAGTTGTACCAGGGGTAACCTCCTGCAAAACGCCCCAGATTCTGTGGCAAAAGACTCTCTGTTCCTCTCACTAAAGACTCATCTCTTGGTAGCCTCACCTGGAACCAGACTTTTCTTTCTGTTGCACTGAAGTCACTAGAATGGACAAGGCAAGATCCCAAATCAATGTCCTTAGAGAGCATATGTTGCCCAGATGTGTGTTTGGAGTCGGGCGTGGATATATCTTCCCAGCACCTCTATTTGACCCCTCATTTCTACCAATAATTGTTGAACACATGGTGCAAGATCAGTCCAAGGAGCCAAGCCCCTACTCCCAGGTAAATGATCTGACCCCTCCATTGCAATGTCATGTATGTCTTCGCTTGCTTATCCTTGCCTACAGACTCATGTTGTGTCAGTGGGTATAGAAGGTGACCACAACACTTAAGGTGGGTAAGAGCTTCTCCTTGGATGAAGGAGGCAGGAGGAACATATTAAAATAGGACATTTTTGAGGAAATGGTACCTCTATGGTAGGGTACAGGTTGTTCATTGGCCCCAATACAGGGGGGACAGGATCAGGGTTCACCTGCCTCCTGCCAGCTGTGGGCTAGAAGCCAATTGATGAAACCATTCATCTCATCCGCTTGAGCAGGTGCTGGCTGCAAATGGGGTAGTTCAGCTCTTGCTCATGGAGGCAGGCTTGCCTGTGCCTCTGCAGTGAGAGGCAGCATTGCTCTGACTCACTGAGGTCTTCACCATGTGTGTTGCTGGACTCCAACTGAGCAGGGGCCACCTCTGAAAGGGAAGGAGCTCCTGAAACACCAGTTGCACCATCCCTCTCTTTATTTAATTGTTTTCAAAGTTTGACACTAGCCCAAGAAAAGTCTGGAGAGAAGTCTGGTGACAAAACAGCCCTCCAGAAACGAACACATTTTGTCTGTTTCCAAGGGAGCGGGTTTGCTCTTTGATCTGGTGGCTCCAAGGGGAAGGGAAGGACCTCTCACATCTTGTTAAATGCTTTATTCACACACATGTAATTAAGATATCCTATATCTACTACTCGGTGTGCCTTTAATTAGAGACATTTCAGCACTAGAAGAGCTGACAGATACAGATAATGGTGCTGCTTTTGCGCACTGCCAGGAGACAAAACCAACCACAGGAAAAGACAATTTCCCTGTAAATTAACTGTGCACTCTGCCTTGCCATTTGCTGCTCTGTCCCCTAAAAGGCTGATGGAAAGGAGATGAAATGTGATCCCCGCCATCCAGAAGTACTTGCCAAGTTCACAGAACAAGAGAGCAGCTGTGGCCATGTAGGGAGGAACAAAGAGACATGCACAGACAGGCATCCCTTCTAACAAAGCTGATGGTAGAACAGGCAACAGACCCCGTATGAAGACCTTCAGGGACATAGAGTGCATTATCAGTAAATTCACAGATGACACCAAGTTAAGAGGGAGTGTCGATCTGCATGAGGACAGGGAGGCTCTACAGAGAGACTTGGATAGATTGGATCGGTGGCCAACGTTAACGGGATGAGCTTCAACAAGGCCAAGTGCCAGGTCCTGCACTTGGGCCACAACAACCCCCTGCATGGCTACAGGCTTGGGGAGGTGTGGCTGGAGCTGTCTGGAAGAGAAGGATCTGGTGGTTCTAATTGACAAGCAGCAGAACATGAGCCAGCAGTGCGCCCGGGTGGCCAAGAAAGCCAATGGCATCCTGGCTTGTTTAGAAATAGTGTGACCAGCAGAAGTAGAGAGGTGATAGGCCCCCTGTGCTTTGCACTGGTGAGGCCACACCTGGAGTGTTGTGTCTAGTTTTGGGCACCTCAGTACGAGAGGGATATCGAGGTGCTGGAGCGAGTGCAGAGGAGGGCAATGAAGCTGGTGAAGGGCCTGGAGAATAAATCCTGTGAGAACAGATTGAGGGAGCTGAGACTGTTCAGTTTGAGGGAGATAAGGCTGAGGGGAGACCTCATCACTCTCTACAGCTCCCTGAAAGGACATTGTAGAGAGGTTGGTGCTGGTCTCTTCTCACAGGTGATTAGTGATAGGCTTTAAACTCCAACAGGGGAGGTTTAGACTGGACATTAGGAAAAAAATTTTCACAGAAAGAGTGGTCAGACAGTGGAATAGGCTGCCCAGGGAGGTGGTGGAGTCACCATCCCTGGATGTGTTTAAGGGTCGTTTAGATGAGATGCTGGGGGATATGGTGTAGGGGAGAACTTTGTAGAGTCGGGCTGATGGCTGGAGTCGATAATCCCAAGGGTCTTTTCCAACCTGAATGATTCTGTGATTCTATGATTCTATACATAGCCTCTGAGAAGACTTAGCATAGGGCAGCAACAAGACAGGCTTTACCCAAGCCACCCTACGCTGCCAAACCTGTGTCCAAACCTGGTATGAGTACTGCAGGAGAAGAGAAAATCCTTCATCCTCCCACCTCATACTGTTTCATCTCCTCTGGGCCTCAGGTTTAGAGCCACCTGCGAGCCTGGATTTTGAAACATGGGCATAGATGCCTATGCGAGGAGGATGAGACCCAGGATACTATCCCAGCTCCTACTTCAGGAGTTATCTCAGCCTGTTAATCTCTTGTGTAGTTCAGGATGATTTGTCAGTTTTGCCTCCATCGCCAGCTGTTGATAGGAGCCCTGAGACTGAACAGTTGTTCAGGCCTAGAGCAAACCTAGGAGTTAAGATGACAATGCTCAATGGTGACGTAAGGGTGGATGACACAAGGGGAAAATGGGACTTTCTCATCCCCTGAGGCTGTGCAGTCAAAAAATGTACAGATCCATCCAATGTGAACCCTAATGTCATGCGTCTTCAAGGCTTTCCAGAGGCAAACCTCACTGTAATTTTAGGATCCACATTTACTTGTAGACAGACAGTGGTGAGTGCTGATGGGGTTCATCACACTATTCTGTGTGAGCTGATCTGAGTCACCTGTCGGAAGGAGCATCAAGGAAGAGAGAATAAGTGAAAGATTGAGAGAAGTCCTGGAACACAGAAAGGAAAAACAGTTTTAAAGCTATCTCCCAGGGTGAGGTTGGGTCTACTGGGGCCAGCATGATCCTTGGATCTAGAAATCCAAAGAGATCAATTGACAGTACGACAGAGTTGGTGATGCCTCTTTATTCGGTCCTAGCAACATCTCTAAAGGATCCTCTGTTCAGACACTATCCTCCACAAGAAAAGTGACATCAGAAAGAAAAATCAGGAAGGTTTCAGAACAAAGTCACTGGAAGGACTGAGATCTGGAAAGCTCTGCTCAAGGAGAGATAGGAAGACATATTTTCTTGATTACAGAAGTTCACTGGTCTAAATCTAACAATGAGTACAGGAAGAGATTTCCAATAGCAGAGGGTACAAATGCTACTTGAGAAGCCAAAGGCCGATTGAGAAGAGTGGCAAGCTAAAGCCAAGGAAACTCAGACCAGAAACTAGGTGACCACATGTAATCTTTGCAACTCCATGCCTAAGGATATGGGGTTTTCCTTAAAATCAGCACATTTCTCAACCATATTTCAATGTCTTTCTGATAACACTTCTATCCCTCCAACACAAACTGTGACTGATGAAGAAATCTCTGGATTAAGTTCCCTAGTCTGTGTTACTGAACAAAGATAAGTCAGGATAGAAATATGCTACAATGTTCCTTTCTTAACCACCACATTTAAGATTATGCTTGCCCCACCATCTTATTTCAGAATTGTTGCTTTGGTGTGGCAGGACTGTGATCCCAGAGGATTACAGAGGTGATTCATGAAATAAGGAAGGTGCACTGATGTTGTCTGTGGGCTACATGCATTTCGATTTAAGTGCAGCTTTGTGAATTTCTTATACTCATGGGTTGGTTTGGGGGAAAGATACTAAACCAAGCAATAAAGGAAGCTGCCACTTGAGAACTCTTTTTTTTTTTTTTTTTTTTCATTATTTTATCTGTGAGTGAAAATTGTCTGCCAAAACAGCCACTTTCCCCCTCAGCAGCTGGGAAAATGGTGTTTTGCCTTCAGTCATCTGAGCTATTTAGCTGTTCATAAGAGCAATGAAGAAGATTGTTTTCTCTAGTGGACAATATCTGACTACCAGCTCATTTTTCCATTTTCTGTGTGTGCACAGGAACTGTGCATCTTGTCTAGCTGCTGTATGCTGCCTCCAGAGGAACCTTGAGAGCACTGGCAGAGCCCCTGCCCTGAAGCCCAGGCCAGACAGGCAGGAGGAGAGGGCAAGAGGCATAGCCAGGAGGTAGTCAGCAACACCAGCAGTGCTGGGAGACTGCTGGGAGGAGCAGGAAGCAGGCACACAGATAGAAAAAATGGTGACCTGGGCTATGCAGATTTCAGTGCAAACTGGGAAGGCATTACAGAGTTTTGAACTGAGAGCAAGGCTGAGAAAGGGTCCCCTCTCTCCTCTGGCAAGAGTTACAGTGACAGAGTGTTGTGCCAACTGCAGGTAGTTGGTTTTTTTCCATTGAGCACAGCTTCTCTAATTCAAGTTTTTTATTCTAATTTATGTTCAATTGAGACATAGTTTAAAGCTCAAGGACCTTTTTGATATTTTTGTGCTTTGTTAAGAAAAATGTGTGGACAGGTCCATCTCAAATCTGTTGTGTAATTGGAGTGCTGCTCCACCATCTCAAGAATGGGACTCATCTCACCTGCCTTCATATCAGCTCTGTCGATATCTTCATCTGTTGTGGTCATCCAGTCTCCCTTTTAGTCAGCAGAGAAAACAGCACTTCAGCTTTACTGCCTAATGATCTCCTTCAGAAGTCTGCCAAAGGGTGAGATGAACTGCCTCCCAAGAGCACTTCCTTCTCTTAGAGGACTACTGGAGGGGCTTAAAGACTCAGATTTAAATGGGAACCCATGGTTTTAAACTCCATCCAGAAAGAAAGGAGGTGACAGGTTTACCAGGACAAAGGAATTCCTCATGGGTTGATAATAACACAAAGGTATCATTGGTACCAGTGACAAAGACAGTAAATGGTTGTAGCTATTAATTGAGGAAAAAAGTCAATCTATGTCTAAGTTAAAAATGGAGAAATAAATAAAGTTTAATGTGTTTTAACTCAACAGAAAGTTGGAGAACTATGGGAGATTTTGATTTTGGACTCATTACAAGCAACAAAGTAGTATGACAAGAAAGGATGCTAAATTTCCCAAAAGACCATACTTTAATTAATTTAAAGTCATAAACGAATTAACATATTTAATACTAACCACCCATACAATTAATTTTGTACTCAGAGATCTTCTATGCTATTTAGGGAAAGGAAAAGAAAAAAGCAGATTTCTCATAGATAAATAAGAATAGGCACAAAACTCACAAGGAACATGATGAACACCCTTTCAGGTGCAAATCTCAGCTCTGTCTTAGTAACAGAGCCAGAATGGGGGTGAAAAGTGGCCACATATTCCTGGTTTTAAGGGAGGCAAGTAGGCAAATTCTTCTCCAGACCCACCAGGCCACAGTACCTGGGTCCAGACTGCGTCTAGACCATCATGGGACAATGTTCTTGTCAGTGAGTCGGGTCATGCCCAGGAGAGGCAACACTGCCTTCCTTGCCTCTTTATTTCCAACCTTCGGTCCTGAAGACCCATCAGGGCTGGGTGGAGAACAGGGTATCAGGCTGATGAATCCATCTAAGTGGGCGAACAGCTGGGATGGAAAACATCTTTTTGCAATGAAAATATTGGTTTAATCAAAATATCAATTTGGGAAAAATATTTGGAATCAATAGTTCTAAATGAAACATGTCGATTCAGAGATGACATTCAGAACCACTTTTCCTTTGCTGAGAAAAAAAAAAAAAATTGTATTTCTGTTTGCCTGCTTTGCCAAAATAAAGCATATATTCATGGAAGATTTTCATACCCGGTGTCTTGTAGTTAACCTGTGGCTATGAAACCATTCTGACAACAAATTTGCCAATATTTCTTTAATGTTATCTGATGATATGGGCCCCATTCTGCCCCCCTATAAACCTCATGTCACTCTCCTCCAATACAAACTTCCACAGAAGGTTTGAGGGGATACGGATTTCGTGATGGAGATTTAAAACATCATCATAAACTGAATGCTGTCTTCCTCTATCTACTCGTCTCGTGAAAGTGGGATCTGGGTACCCAAGCATGTCTCAGAGATCTGCCTCCCCATTACTGGCATGGCTTGATGAGCCAGAGAGTCTTCAGTGAACTTTCCCACAGCTTCAACATTTGGAAACAAAAACTTCCCTCTGTGAATGTGCTCCATTCTGTACACGTCATTGGCAACATAGCTCTGCTCTGGCTGCCTGAACTTATTTTGCCCCATCCACCTCAAAATGTTTTTGATGGCTGCCTACAGCACTTCGGTGCATGAGGAGATAACTTTGTTTTGTTGTTTTCCTCAAAACTTCAGAGCTGGCAAAGGGCATCAGACTGCTTTAAATATGCCCTAGTTTCAAGTGTAACTTCAGGTCTTCATCGTGCAGTCTAATAACACTCCAAATGGTGCGACTAAGCAAGGGAGAGAGGCTCATTTCTGTCTGGAGATCAAAGTCATACCAGCTCAATTGTGCCATGTAGCATTGCTCCAGGGGCTGGCTAGAGTGTATTTTTGCTGGAAAGCTTTTTATCTAGGGTTCATGCCCAAACATCTCAGTACATAAAGTTGTCTATGAACCCATAAACTCTCTCTGGGTGTGGAGCTGAAGAAAAAGACACCCAGGTAAGAGGACTCATCTATCCGGATCTCACCTCATGGGAGGTTTCAGGCAACTCTTCCAGGAAATCCCATCAATAATTTGTTTGTATCTTCCTCTTTCTTCCTTTGATGGACAAGTGCTTATTTTCCTATGTTTCAGCCTAAGCAGGGAGAAATGGAAGATGTCTGAAGCAACACTTCATGTTTGCCAGGTCATTAGGAAATCAATCAGAGAAGTGATGAAGCTTTGGGTGATGTTTTTCACTGACATCAGAGGAAGAGGGCATGGCCTACCCTATTCAAGTTGTTCAAAGAATTCTTCATATGGGGGAAGGAGGACTAAATATAAGGATTGGGAGGAAAAAAGAAAAAGATCAAATAAGCTTTAAAAACTTGAATGTGTGTGATCTCAGATGCCTTCTGACAATAACATGTTATTGCTCATCATTATTGCAAGACAGAATTAAAACTGCTTTAGTACTTCAACTGTGCACTTCTGGACTGTGGCATGACAACATTTCTTCTGTGCGTAGCAGGAAACTGTGAATTTCTGGGTTTGTAATAATGGTTTGGAGGGCATGAAAAGATCCCTAAGTTGCAGTTTACCCGCAGTTCCTGTGTGAGTTATCAGAAGCCTAACCCCATCTAATCATAGCTTTCATTTCTGAGCACATCAGTTTGTGTTGGGCTCTGGATTTAGCACTGAAATTGTTATAAGCTGGTATTTTAATGGGTCTTCTTGGCTGTTTTTAGAAGGCTACAATACAGTGAGTACAAAAGAGGTTGTAAGGAGAAAGTGAGCTTTTTAAGCAGTTCTGATAACAGAGGCTGTGTCCTGTGTGGCCATGTGGTACAGGAGAGCTTCAGGCCACCAAGACAAAGCTCTCACTATGCAGAAGCCTTGCACAGAGTCTGGGCCAGCATGTCCTAAGGCTCTGGGTTGTGCTGCTGTGTGGGGAGATGAATGTACAGCCGGAAGGAAGACAAGCATCTTCAGTCCACCCTGCCATTCTTGCCCCTCATTGGGAAAGGTAGCGTGTGGGGTCTGTGTCCCCACATTGCCTGGACACGGGGAACATGTGGAGATGGTTCAGCTGGTGACAGATTGGTTTGCACAGCCAGGACCTCTCTTTTTCTGCCCAGACTCCTCTCCCAGAGTCCCAGCCCACCAACTTGCTGTAAACCAGCATGGGAAGGGCCTTTAGACTGGGCTGTGTGTGGGACAATACCCAAGTGTGTAGATTCACCTCATTCAGGGATGGACATTGAAGACAGGCATCCTTTATAGGAACTTGTTTGACCTGTGACTCTCTTCTGACTGCAGCAAGGGCTTAGGGCAACCAGCTTCCAGTCTTGGATGCCAAGAGACATCAGGGATGAAGCCTGACTCTGCTGCTACAGTCATTTTTTACTTGTTACTGTTACTGTTTGTTTCTTTGGGAATTGCCTCACTTATTCTAAATAATTTAAAATTTTGTACACAAAAACTAATCAAGAACCCAAATTATCTCCTTTTTAAGCATGGGAAGATATGCAGAATCAGCCTGAAATAATTTTGAAAATAATAAAGGCAGATTCAGTGACAGACCAAAAAGCATAGCGAGTACAGCTGTGGGCTGGTCTAGGTTTATCTCAGCTACTGAAAAGCAGACAAAAGGTACTGGTATATCTCGTATTTAACTTTTTTCACTCACAACTTAGTTGCATGCAGATTTGGGAAAACAATGAATATTCTGCTTCAGCTGCTGAATTAAAAAATTCGGAAGAAAAATGGCACATGTCACATTGAAACAAAATTGGTGCTGTTTCTTTTTAGGCGGGATGAACACCCCCTTTAAAAACACTATTTTTAGTCCCCTAAAATTTACGATTGACTTGAAATGAAATGTTTGTCTCTTTTTCAGGACTTAGTCCTCCTGCTCAATCTTTTTCCTTCAGTGGGGGGCCAAATTGCAAAGTATTTCTTGTCACTTCAAAATGTATTTTGCCCCTGAGAATTTCAGGTTTCTGGTACTTTCACTACTTGTTAAAACAACAACAATGACAGTCTGAGCATGTTTTTAAGATGACCTGGTCACCACGACCCCAGTCCCCAGGTGCCATCACCTCTGCGCTCCAGTGGGCACACCAGACCAGCACAGCACAAGCTTTTCCCCGCTTGGCTTTCATTTAAAATCAGGAGCTTCTGGCTGTGAAGTGACAGTTGCCCTCAGATATAGGTCCCATCCTGACACGTCAGGGAACAGTCGCTGTGGGGAGAGCTGGGTCAGAGTAACCTGGCAGGGCACACCGCTCCATCCTGCAGGGACATGTCTCCAGTTAGACACCAAACTACTGCGGTGTGGAAATGAATTAAGGAGGGAGGTGGTGGTGACAAATCGAGTTATCTCTGACATGCCAATTGTCTGAATTATGTGTTCCTTCCTCAGAATGCAGCCCATAATCACAGCAATTATACATGACAATCATTAATAATTGCATTTCACTTCAATCAATTTTTACTAAAATATAGCCTTTGTGCCAGGTTTCAGTTAATTTTTCCTATATATGTGTCTTGGGCGTTTGCAATATTCTTGTGTGAAGATCAATCAGGAAAAATGACAGGATGACATGTTACATTTCTTGGGGGAGCCAATTTTTAATTAATTGTTATTCATAAACTAATTATTGGATTTACAAATGAGCTCTCTCAAAATTCATTAGCCCTTGGAAGCTGCATGTCAGCCATTTGCAGAAGGATATGAGTCTGCTTTTCTTCATAAGGCTGTAAATCCATGTCTTGAAATGCAAAATCTTTTTTTTCCTAGAGCTCTGGGGCCCTGGCCAAGGTCATCTACCATCCTCCCTCTGTGAAGTGCTGGCATTTGTCCTGCCTCAAACTCGGTTTAAAAGCAGTTTTGAGAGACAATTTCCTTACAGAACTGAATGAAGAGGGGAACGGATATCGACAAGTGTATGCTCAGGAACAACTCCAGAAGAGAGCTGCCATGGAACACTTGCAAGGAGCCAAGAAAAATGTACATGACTTCCTTTCAAGGTGAGTACCACACCTTCCAACAGCTCCAGGCTACCTAACTAGCTGGAACAGAGCAGCCAAGTGTGCACACTGGGTCCTTCCTATCTGAGGGGCAGCATTTCCTTATGGATACGCATGAAGCAACCTGCATACAGCTGCTGCCTCACATTCCTGTGCCACCCTGCACATGAGCACCTTGGCAGTGATGTGCGAGAGAGCCTGAGAGAGAAGGAAAAGGAAAACTGGGCTTCCACATCCCCCCTGGAGCAGACATCCTGGGATTAATGGTTATTGGCTGCTATTTCTCTCCATAGCTGAAAGGATCTTATTTAAATGGCCCTGACTGTGAACGCTCTTCTGCAGAGAATTGCAGGAAGGATCCTCTCTGAGAGCAGCTGCTGGTGCCTGCTGTTCCTGAGGCTGTGAGAGCATTGCCAAATGCCCCAGCTCCACTTGCTGATATGGCTTGTAAAGCCTGATCTGTCTTTATCACTTCTGCCACCCTTGATCCCTGGATTACCTCTGTTTGCTGTAGAAGTAAAATGCTGTGGGAGCTCTTCCTGTGAGGTGTCAGCAGTCACCCAGCTTTGTACACAGAGCTGTGCAGGGGCTGTCTTGATAATTCATCTGCCCTGTGAAAGTCTCTCTTCTTGTGCCCCAGCCCAAGTAAACTGTCTCCAGATGTTACACCAGGACACATTGTCCTTTGCCATGTCCCTCAGCCTGGCTGTGGTGGAAGGCTGCACAGAAGCTCCTGTCTTCTTTCCACGTTATTGCAAAGAGGCGATGGCTGGAGGAGGAAAAGAGGAGACAGCTGTACGGCTCCTGGGACAAGGGCAGATTGGAGGGTCTGAGGCCATGCTGAGCAGCTTGGCTTTTCCTCTTGCTCAGAGGAGTGCTGCTGACCATCTGCAGCAGCTCCTATCACTGGCTTGTCCCCAGTAGGAAGAAGGGTTTTCAAGGGCAACCTATTCGATGGTGTTTTGTCCAGGTTGGCCCAAAACTCTGCAAATCCCAGAGTTTCCATTGTTGGGTGCAGTAGGGAACAAGATGGGCCACACTGCCCTTTAAGAGAGCATGACAGCTGACAGTCTGTGATGGGGAGGGCAATACTTATAACAGCAGGAGTGCTGGGTTAACAGAGATGCTCATAGCAGGAGCACACTGAACAAAATGCTATTCTAAATAAATAACCAGCCTGTCTCCTGTCATAAGACAGTGCTGTCTTTGTGGAGAAAGTGATGCATTGTGCCTGTAAATGGGGATTCGGGAAGGGCTTTTTTGTTGGGGCAATTGGCCAAAATGAAGTAAAGTTTGGCTCTGAGGGAAGAGGGTAAAATACAGTTTCCGTGGAGAGCTAGTACTGCTGTTCAGATTGCTAACAAGGACCATTGCATAGGAACTGTGGTCACACACTTCGATCTGCTTTTGGCACATGAGCATTACTTCATTGCAATAAAGCTTGCTGCTCCCATTTTGAGCAGTGTTATGGCAAACACAAGTGAATCTGAAGTCCAGGGCACTGTTTCCGTTGTAGCAAATCATCTGTATTGCAGGCAGTTCCCTTGGGATGTTTATAAATGAGTGCAAATGTGGGATCTCAGCTGGATTGCTCATAGAGTGCAAGAGGAAATTTGGGAATATCAAATGGTCAGGGCAAAGAGGAGCCATCCCTCTGGTCAGTGTTGATTTCAAGGGACAGACTGTGTTCTTCATTCACCAGCATATGCTCGTCCAGCAGCCAGGCACTGTGCCAGGGCCAGGACTCAGCTGGGAGCATGCTACTTACAACCCCAGTTCTTGCTCTGTCTCAGCTCTGCCCTTCCTGTCTTTAACTTAAACCCTCTGTTAGTATACTGGTATCTGTATGAGGATAAGAAAAACACAGAAGGGAGACGGGAACAGAGGGACAGAGCCCACTCCCTCTAAAGACAATTGTCTGATTTTTTTTTTTTTTTTGGTGTGTCTTCATCATTTTATCCTTTTACCACCTCCCTCTCTCTACCTTCCAAGACTTTGCCTCACTGCTAGACACTGCTAGCTATGCAGGTCACATAAATCTACATCATTTTCATCAAACGAAAGAGAGAAGAAACACTGATGCCACGTTTATTCAGAATCTGGATCCTTGTGCAAATACCTCTGGTGGGGCCCCTCTGTGACAGTGCCTTGCCTTAGGCGCTAAGCAGAGTCTTGTGGAAGGGTAAGGCTGCCCTAGTGTGTCTTGCAGTGAAACTGGCCCATTGCAGCTTGTCTGCTGGGTGCTTTTCTGTTTAGCAGCCCGTCCTCAGTCAGGGCTATGAATTGTTTTCAAATATGTAAGAAGTTTATGTTGTTCTTGCTGGAGGTGATAGTTAATTTTATTAAGTACTGTCAATTCCTCTCTGTGTGCTAATGCAGAGATGCCTCTGACTTGTGCTTTCTAACTGAGAGGGTTCGAAGGTGAGACTGCCTGAAACCCTGAAAAAAGGGGATTGTTTGAAAACAGTTATCTCGTGACCACATCACCTTTCAACCTGGCACTACATTTGGGAACTCCAGCATGCCAGGATGGATTATCTGAAGAAAACTTGTCAAAGCCCTTCCTGACAAAACTAGAGCTATAGATGTCAAAGGTTCTATTACAAGGAAAATCTCAGTTCAAGCTGAAATCAAAAGTTGCTATCAGTGTTCCCAAAATGAATGAAAAATGCCGCTGTTTATCCTACTGAAGTTTGCAGAAGCAGCAAAAATTCATGTGCACTGCAAACCCCTGTTATTTGTCAGCTATCACAAAGCCAAGAACTTAATGGGTGGGAAGGCAGAGCCAGCATTTCTAATCAAGTTCCTCAGATGTTAAGAGGAGGGAAACGTTGACTTTGGAGCATCTGTGAATGAACTGGGGGTCCAGCCACTCTGCCTGCTTCTGGTCAGGGAACTGACTGCTCTGTCCACAGCCCCATCCTGGCAGCCGACATATTTCCTTGCCAGATGATGGAAGTCCAGGAGGAAAATGGGATGCCAGTGTGAAGTGACACTGGCAGCTTCTCTGCAAGAAGCGTGCACCCCTGCCCAGAATAGGAAGGTGTCAGAAACTAAACACAAGCTTAGTTCCCCACTCTCCTGACCACAGAAACTGGAGCTGTGACCTCACATGCAATAACTGCCACCTTCCTGGGAGGCCCATAGGAGCTCCCTATGTATGCAGAGGGTAATGTTGGTTTGATACAATGACAGCACCCCAGCACATAAATCGCATCACTTCGGAAATACTCTAAGGATACTATGTCAGGTTTCTTTTCTATGTTCAGTTCCAGACCCCTTGTCTCAGATGTGATGTATCAGAAAGGAGCAGTCAAACGTGAGTGGAAAAGGGGGGCCAGGCTTGGGGCAGTGGAAGAAGACAGGACAACAGATCTCCTGATAACACTCCCTGGGGTGCCACGAGGCAGAAATAGGGCATGAAAAATGAAAGAGTGCCTAGATCACACAGGCACTGCCATCCTCCTTTCCTTAACTTAGGCTTATGCCAACAGCTGAGAAGCTGTTGGCAGGACATATCCCAATACCAGGGACATGTTTCTGGACAGGAGGGACTCAGTTGCATTTCAATCCCTGAGTCATTTTCCACTGCAAGAAGAAAACCCCACATCACTTCCCAGGGTTTGGACAACCCTTTCACCAGTGCACACCTTCCCTGTTTGTGTCTGCATGGGGATAAGTAATATCTGACCCATTGCTGTAAGAAAAACTGGGGCGTGTCTCCCCTGTGTCAGCCTTAATCAGGAAAATCACAAAACACTTGGACCTTTAGAGGATGAAAGAAAGAATTTGCCTCCCTGGAGGTTCTGTTTCTTTTGCACACTCTAAAGCAATTGCCTTTCCAGCCCTGAGCAATCTGCAGTGTCACCATGTGCCTTGTTAGCAGAGGCAGCGAACACGGGGAAAAGTCTGATCTGCTTTCTGAGCCTCAATCCCTTGCACTTGCATCTCAGCTTCACTCCCTAAGGCTGTTGCCTGTGATTTACTATTGGCCTGCAGTCAGACAGCCACCAAGAAGGCTCCTGCCAGGTACCTACAGTTGGCTCCATCTCTGCACAGTCACCTGCTTTAGTTGTGCTCCTGGGAGGAGCTGTGTGTTTGCTCTGCTAAGCGTACCTTGACTGCAGCCTGCCTTGTTTTGCAGGATCATCTGAAAAACACAGCGGTCCCCAACCCTTGGTCTTGCACAGGTCACAGCCTGGACAGATATTATTTGAAAGTTTGCTAGACTTTCATAAGGTCTTCACTGAAGGATTTGGGATATGAGTCATTTGACTTTCCCTGTCTGAATTCACCACCTCTTCCTTTCAGGCCAAAAGTTTGTTTTACATGTTGATCCTTGAAAAAAAACCTCATGATGTTTGTAAAGGCGCTGGTATGAGTTGTACCTACTCTGCCCCTGGCCCTGCTGTCAGTTGGATACTGCTGGAGCATGGTCTCCCAGAGAAGATGCAACACCACAGAAGTGTTTGCAGTTTGCTGTATGTTGATTTGAGTTGAGGAACTTTCAGGTCACACAGCTGGTCCCTGTCCCCTCCAGCCTGGATTCTAGACAGGCAAAAGGAGGAATAGTAAATTCCTTTGACCAGGGGGACTGAGGCCCAGAGATACCACAAGTACATATTACAAAGCCAAGAATTCATCACAGAGATCCTGTGTCCTCAGAAGTCTACTGAGAATTCTTTAAAAAATACTCAGTAAAGTAAAAAGTGAAGATTATGCAAGTAATTAAAGCATTGCAAAGAAATTTGGAGACACAAAGATGAGAGTCATCTCATCTTATTTTAACCTCTATAAGCAAGGAATCTTGGCCAATGGGCTTATATCAGGACACCTTTGTGCACAGGGAGATACAGGCACTGCCAGGGTGAGGTTCATTCACCTTATGTACCTTTGTAAGAACAGGGTGAGCCATCCCTACACGTGGTACACCTCTCTCCTTAGACAATAGGCAGGTGTTATACAATGAATTTTAGCTACTTGCTTATTGTTGAAGTGGCAAAACCAAACCCACCAAGTACCAAAATTATAAATTTTGTCACTGCTAGTAAAGGACAAATGTTGAAAAATGGGGTTGAGTGAATATCAGTGAATGCCAGTATCAGTGAGTATCAGTACCAGTGATTATCAGCCCCAAGCTTCCTGCTGCCCCATCTCTGGTACTGCCAGCTGGCCAGAGCGCCGGGCAGCTGCACCATCTGGGTGTGCAAAGAGCAAAGTTGGCTCAAACGCATCAAGGATTTAGCAGACCCATGGACTGATGTCTCTTTAACACACACACACACACACACAGACACACACGCATACACACAGATTGTCTATGAGTAGGAACACCTCACCTCAGCCTGGCCACAGCCAGAATTGCCTTTTCCCTGATCCCAGGATCTTGACTCAGGGCACATCTCCCCAGGGGCTCCACAACAGACCTGTGGAGTATCAGGAGGCTGTGAGCTCAGTCCACCAGCAATGACTGTTTTGGTTTGACTGTACGTGAGATGCTCCCGTTGAAACTCAGAGCCCAAAAGGCACTGTCAGCCCTAACTAGAAGTGAGGGCTCCCCGCTGTGAACAACCTGCCTGCAAACTGATGTCTTTCCCAAATTGCTGAGGAAGAAATGAGGAGTTTGTCACAAAACATATGTTGGGAGCTTAATTCTTAATGATGTGCTGCAAGTCTGTGCTCTAAGGGCTTTCAGGAGGGTGGAAGCATCTCAACAACCCCAACCCCACAAGCATGAAAGCACCATGTGAGGCATTGCAGTCCCAAAGCCCTGCACAGAGGATAACTAGCAACAAGCATAACTTTGGATACGGAAATTTGGAAAATACACACACCTCTAGCAACTGTGCTGAGCACAATGGGCAGCACTGAACAGCAGCTCTGCTGTACCCTTCTTGGAGGTGGGAGAGAAAGTGTGAAAGAGGGAGTGCGTGGGGTGAAATGTAATTGATGCAAAGGAGAAAGGGGTTGTGAGGAAGAAAAAATCAAAAGGACAGAAAGGGAAACACTGGACATCATGGCCTGTTTTGAGAAGTTTTTAGGCACTAGCAGGTGTGCACAAGTTGCAAGCAGCAAGCTGGATTGTGAGAGGAATTCCTCCATGCTATGGCACCTTAGGATGGCTCAAACACCAGGCCAGTAAGCAAAGAGCTCCCGAAGAGATGGGACCAAAGCCTAATTAACTCAAACTAAATGTGGGCTTGTCCTTTGCTAGGCATCAGAGAGCCCACTTAGTAGAAAACAAGAAGATGGAGGAGTGCATCCTCTGGTGTCCAGCACTGGGCTGAGCTCACACAGCAGTGCCTTGCTGTGCTGGGACCCTCACAGGGTCCCTTGGCCCCTCTGGGATGCACATTCCCACTGAGCCTTTCAGGTCCATGGTGCGTATGAGACTTTCACCTCACTGCCAGTTGTGATTGAATCTGCTTGATGGATACCAAGGTGGATACTAAGGCATTTGGAAACTAAGGATTCCTGGGCAGGATAAAGACATAAGAGTGGCAGTATCATCAGACTCATTTCTTGAGAAAACCCAGCAGGAGAAGCAACCTTTTTATTTTCTTCCTCTTCATTTTAATGTTCCTCTCTCTATCCCCATGATGCTACCTTGAATACTATCTTGAACATGAACACAATAAAAGGAGATGACATTAATGTCCTAGTCCCCCTAGAAAGTCCCTCAAGAGGGGTTGAATAGTTGATAGGTGGAGATGGGTACACAGGGACCTGCAGAGCCCTGCAGTCAACACCGGTGAGCTGCAGTCTCCTAGCATAACTAGCTGGAAAATTCCTAAGTATTTCTTTTTCCCAGAAGATTCCTTTATGGACAAAACTCCTTATGGCTAACAGATAAATGCTTTAATTTCAGCCCCAATGCCTTGCACTTCAAATAAAATTTAAATAAGATTTTTTCACATTACACTCTCTGGAGTTTCTGAGGTGGAAAGGCAAACAGCTGAACAGAAGAGTGTGTGACAGCAAAAATGTGCAAAACTTCTGAAGATATTCACCAGTGAGACTGCCCAACTCCACCAGCTCTATGCCTACGTTAGCATACTCATTCCTTGCCTTGATGCTCTCTTAGCTCTTACCCATCAGAGGTTGTTTCCAGACAAATCTGGTCCCTGCACAGGGATAGAGACAGCATTTCTCATGCATGTTTTATTGTTCCTGATCTTCCTGTACAAACAGCTGACTACAACAAGAAATAACCAACTCTTTCTTTGTTGTGTGTCTTTTGTTGTGCGTCCATCTGTCCCTGGACAAAATAACTTATTTTTCAAAGGGGCTAGGCTGGTGATGTGTGCCTGACCCATGGAAGGTAACCAACCTAGCACTCAAATCCAGCTCCACCCAAAGCTCTTTATTTCACAAAGTTTCACATCTCCCTGTCTCTGCAGGACATGCTCTTTTGGTCCTGGTCTCCAAGGACATGGCCTTCAATGCCTGGTCTATCTAACAATAGGATTTAGCCCTTTCCTTAATTACAGGCATCAGTATCTGACTGACAACTCAATCACAGGAGATATCTCCCCTCTTTGAGCTGATACACAGGGAGTTGTGGAGAGGGAGGCACCAGTTTTGTTCACTGCAGCTTGGGAGGGCTGCTGGGCCTGCTCAGGCTAGCCTTAAGTCCCTGTTGCTACCAGGACAGCTGTCAGTCAGAGGGAACCTCTTCTGCCTCTCTCAGCTTCCTTGTACTGGCTTTTCTGGTGACACCTGCTGCAGATGCCTCAATGCTCAGACTCACAGTGGCTTGTCCTGAAATTTTCTCACTCCAAAAATGTGTCTTTCAGTTTTTGCTCTTTCACAGAGGCTCTACAGAGACAAATTCCCAACTTACCCAGTGATGGGCAACATCAAGCCATGTTTAACCCTCTGCATTTCCATGTGAGCACTCCCAGTTTTGGGTGAAGCTAAGGATGGGGGGGATAGTGCCTGGTCACCATTAACAGTTGCAGTGTCCTCCAGGAACTTGCTGTAGACAGGAGGCCGCCTGCCTGTCCTTCCCCGCACACAGAGAGCCTCCAGTAGCCCAGAGTCAAGGGTGGCATGTGCCAGGCACTGCCCTTGCTGCTCACTTTCTCTCTGCTCCTCACAGTGAAAAGGAGGGTTTGGGGTCTCCGGGGACCCTCATCCCTTTCCAGATCTCTGCAATAATCTTGGTCATTCCCGATGCCTCTGGGGTTAAACTCAACCCAAAAGATCACCCCATGCTGAAACAGCCCTGTTGGTTCTTCGGCTCTATAACTATGATTAGATTGAGACACTGAGATCATATCGATTTTGGCTGTTAGCAGAGTTGTCATTAGGTTAAAACAGGCTTGAGCAATGAAGGGGAGCAGAGGTGACTGCTGCCTTCCAGCACAGTTCAAGTAACTGAATTTTGGAGAAGGGTGTCAACTCTTGCCTGCAAAAGGGAGGGATGATTTACACCAGCACAGTTTCACAGAGATGTACCAGTGTTTAATGAATTGAACATGATTTGTTCCTCACTGGTGTGGGAAATATTTTTCTTCAAAAGTGGAGATTATTGCCTGAAGATAAGTCCTCTTCATCACATTTCTGGGACAAGGTGGGCATCTTTCTGCAGGTGCTCAGCAGCCACAGAGGGAAGCCCTGAGGGGTAGGGAGGGTGACTGGGGCAGTCAGACAGATGCCTGTGCTGAGGGTGAGGTTATAATGATGAAGGTGCAAACCTGATCTCCTCGCCTGCCCTAGTCATGTCAAGTACAGAGCCACACTACCACATTAGCATGCTGCAGCATGCAAGACACCCTGGCAGGTGGGCAGGAGGCAGGACATAAGCAGTTTGGAGTTCTGCAGTGCCTCGTTAACATCTACATCCCTCCAGAGGGAGAGGGCTTAGCTCAGGGCACAGGCAAGACGACCTATTCTCTTCGCTCTGTCCATGCAGACCTTCCAAACAAAATTTTTGACCAGTCACCAAGACAAGAGCTACCTCTGGTAGCTCAAGAGATGTAAATGCTTCTCATTTTCCTCATAAAAATCAAAAGACAAACAGCAGCAGCAGGAAAAGAAAGAAAAAAATCAATAAAAAACCCCACCTCCCCACCTCATCGTAATTAACCTTGGTGTTTTTTATTCTTTCCTACAATGATAATTTATAGCCAGATTTCAATACAAAATAAGGTGTCTGGAAAAAGTTGGAATGAAATTATTTGCCTTTAATTTGGGCTGTTTCATCTGTCTTTCTTTTTCTTTCCTTTTTTTTTTTTTTTTTTTTTTTTTCCCAGCTGAAACTATTTACTGATTCACAAAAAGTTCTGAAACTGCATTTTTTAAGCACATCAACTTTTTGTCAGGGGAAAAAAAAGCACCACAAAACCAGTGCAAAAAATCATCCAGCTGTCTGTTTCGTATTCTGCTATTCACCCCCTACCTGAACTTGCCCAATCTGTGATAGGATTTTTCATGCAAAGAAAAAAGTGGTTAATACCACATAGGTTTTCTATGGCCAAGTCCTTAAAGCATCTGACGGACAGATTTTGCCCTGCGGGCCATGAAGCTTGCTTCTCAGGTCATGGGTACTGTTTTTAATCCATTTTAGGCACTGACTGGTGCATCTGAAGAGCAAGGGCTCCTGGTGACCCATGCTGGGATCCCAGGCCATTGCCATCGCTCTGAGTTAGCTGCTGAACCATCCTGCTGCTGGATGAAAACTCACCCTCAGATTAGCAAAGGATACTCGCATGCCTGCTGGTTCTTCTAGAGACTGTCCTCCTTATGAGAGATGCTGCTGCCGACTCACACCCCCACCAAGTGCATCAAGCAAACAAGGGTGTGCAGACTGGCCACGTATTGCAGGGGACAGCCTGCAGGCACGGGGTGTCTGGAGCAGAGAGAGGGGTGTGACGGCACTTCTGTTGGCAAAGCCTCCCCGTAGCAAGGGAGCAAAGCCCTTCTTACCTTTAGAGGGGAAAACCAGCTTTTAAAATGGGAGTGCAGGGAAGAACCACCCTACTGGGCAGTCTGCTTTTAATTGAGTTTGTGGAGCATCATTAACTGCTGTACTGGAAACTGCAATTGATCCTTACACTTCCCTCATACACCTGATGCTAAACCTGCTGCAAAAACTAATTTCTGTCTCAACGAAGGGCTTTGAGGGGCCTTGTGATGAATGTTGAAACACTCCAGTCCATCATTAGCCACTGCTGCTCTTGCAATAGAGAAATAATTGATAAGCAGAAAAAAAGCCAGGAGGGAAGCAATCTTGCATTCTCTGCTAGTGTCTTTAACTCCTTCAGAAGTGCTGTGAAACAGGATCAATCTTTCCTGCTGCATAAGCCCACATGGAGAAAAGAACAACAGCTGCTAACACAGATATATTTTTACATATGTGATCTAAACATTAGTACCTAGGGAACAAGCCCCGTGGCACTGCTTAGATTTAGTGTCCTATGAAACCGAGAAAACCCTGATCTGGCTGAGCAGCAGGGTCTGGAGTACAGGACGTGGGAAGATGCAGATGTGGTGTGGAGATGTCTCTTGTTGTTTTAAGCAGCTCCACTCTGAGAGGCATTGAACACAGATAGACCTGGGATCTCACAATGGCATTTTTTATAAGCACCTGTCTCAGTATTGCCACAGTGTTTAGGAAGATACATATAGAAGCATAAAGAGTCAGGACACATTGCAGATGAAAGTGAGCAGAATTAGAAAAGATGGATGAAAATACTTATGTAAATGAAGCTTTCAGCCCTGTCAAGAAACTCGCCACGACACTCATTTATTACTTTATTAAGACAGCAGATGGCAAACTGCTAATGAATGTGAAAGACATAAAGAATTTTTATAAACAAACAGAAAGATGCTAGAGGAAGCTAGAAGGGAAGAACAGCTGGGTTTGGCAACAAGGCCATGCAGACTCTCAGGTAAATCTGCTGTGGCAGGCAGGAGTATCTGTGACGCTGCAAAAACTCAGAACAGGAAGACACCTGAAGGCGTTTGGTGTTGGTGTTTTCCAAAAAAGACTGCTGGGGCTATGTCATCAATGCCCAGACTGTCTCTCCTGGCTGTGAAGGAGAGCAGGACTAGGGAAGTAGCTGAGAACATTCACAGTCCTGCTAGGGAGAGTGAAACGAACCAGGCTGTGGAGAAAAAAAGGGACTTGAACCAACCCATTTTCCCAAATCACCCAAAGCATTTTAAAGGTCATGAACCATAAAAAGAGTTTGATTACAGCTGAAATCCAGGCCTTGGGCAACTCTGTTCTGTGGTTTACACACTGTAGCTCATCTACGCAGAGGCTGAGCGGTGAAGCAGACACAGATGTCATGAGAGGTGCCCCCAAAGCCACCACCTCACAGGGCAGTGCCAGAGCCTGGCTCCCAGCCCCAGGGCTCCTCTCCTGTCAGGTCCCTCCTGCAGCACTTCCAGTCCCAGTTTACTGCAGGACAAGGACTGTTCCTCAGGTTGGCCTCTCAGTGTAGTTTTTCAGATGCAATCACCTAAAACATAATAAGCATATTAAGCTTCTTCTATATATGGAAAATTCTAAAAACCTCTGAGGATCCTCAAGTCCTAGCCTACAATGCAGTTTTCCTTTGTTTGACCAGTTGGTCTGTTGGTTTAATACCAGCTTATGCAGAGGGGTATGATGGACATGATGCAGACCAAGCGGCACTATAGCTCTGCACAGAAGTCTGCCATAGATCTCCTTCCTGGAGAAGATGGTCCATAAAATCTTCAGAAAAATGAGTCCTCTCTTTTTCAACTTCTGCTAAAATAGAAGCATAGACAGGTCATTATAGCCAAATGAAACTTCTCTCTTCAGAGGATAACCCCAGGGGAGGCTGGATGGGTTTATAGCTAATGCAATTTGGGCTCCATAATAACAGATCTCAAAATAGTGATCTGAAGGAAAGAAGCATTTCATACATTTCAAAATATGCCCTTTCCCTCTGACAGTGCATCTTTAAACCACCTGTGACAGCTGCAATGCTCAGGAAGGCCAGTGGACAGTTTATATGATTTTTCTCTAGTTCTTCTAAGACACCATGTGGTGTCATGAGGCAGATGAAGATAGAGCACCTTTTGTTACAGTATCAGCAACACCGTATTACATGAGATGCAAATAAGAAAAAGATCAGAATTAACAACATTATGAGCCAAAAGCCACACTTACAGAAGCTGCAAGACTAAATGAAGATGGAGATTATGTTGAGAATGAATGAATTCTTAGTTTAAGAGAAAAAAACACTACAGAGAGTTGGTAATTATAAACTGTACCCAAACCTCCTTAGGAGTAGTTCCAAACAGGAAAGCAGAGACCTGCAGCACATCAGCAACTTTAACTGAGTCCTGTGGGAATGCTACAAAATGCAGATTTGCTGGAGAAGTGTGAGTCACCATGGTGAGAAACTTTTGAAAGATAACTGAGGAACTCACCACCACAAGATATTATTGAATCTAAGCCTGTAAAGGGCATAGACCTTAGGGAATAAAAGGGATTGAAATGAATCTTCCCTTCTAAGCTGCTTGGGGTGTGTTGTTTATCAACGCAATTTTTGCCTGTTTCTCTGTAGTGCCTGATCACAGCCATGGCAGAGGAAAGCTGTCAGATAGGAGAGATATCACAGTGGCTGTAACTACTCAAGTATATACGTATGTGACACCTGTCAACAATGGAGCTGATGACTGCCAAGGCTTTCTCCCCAGTTCTTGGAGACACATTCAGGACACAAGAAGAGCCTGCTCTCACAGGAGGTTGAAAAGGAGCCTGGAGCAGCTCATGCAGATGTTGCTGATGCTCAGGGAGGAGCCTTAGTCAGGAGGGATGGTGTACGGCAGCTCAGGAGCTGGAGTAGCAAAGCCAGGAGACAATTGCAGGGAGCTGGCTCAGGAACCTGCACATATTTTCTGGTCCCCATGCAAATTAGAAAATAAAAAGCAATTCCATAATCAGCCATTGGGTAACCGAGGGATACAGGAAGGCAAGGAGGTTGAGAAGTAGGCCTTTCATGCACTATAATATGCTGATCTGACGTCTCATTGCTTGAGTTGACACTTATTACTAGAAATCTCAGCTTGTTTTTTTACCATCGAGTCCTCTCTCTTAATTTCCTCAGATTTCTTCCTGTCGGGTCACTTCAGCATTTCTTTGAAATAAAGACAGCCTTGTAAATAAACGATAACCAAGACATTTCCCAGTGAGATAAGACAAGCCCCATCAGGAGAATATATGAGGATCTGATGCAGACTCAACAAGAAGCACCTCTTTTGTTGCAATCGCTAACTAAGTGTAATTAACTTCCTGATGAGGTGCAGGATCTTAAGAACTGATTGGAGTTATAGACTAATAATTATTCATGAGACACTACTTACAGGGAACTGAATGCATTAAAAAAGATGTTTAAAAGCTCACTGAACCAAACATATCCATGATCTGAGGCTACAAATGAATTGTCAGATTGATTGCTTCTGGGCAGGGCTCTGGTGGGGAGTGAAGGGAAACCAGCTCCCCTAACTGCATCTCTGAGTGAGGTAGCTAGCCTCAGGGAACTGCGAGGCTCTAGAGGGAGAGTGGTGCAGCCCATCCCATGTCAGAATTGTCCTATGAAACTTCTGCTCACCAAGAGGGATATTACAGAGGTTAGGAGGTGAATCCCATGGATATTTCAGGGAAACCACTGGTCTTTAGTGGGGTAATCCTCTCCCCTCCCTGAGATATCCCATCATGTCCCAGGATGTCATTGTGCACAGAGACTGAGGTGAAGGGGCAACAACCAACACATCTTTACTGGGATCATTGGCCGCATGCTTCGCAGACACAAAATAGCTTCGGAAAAGACAATGTTTGCAGGTAGCCTGATATCAGTATCAGCCTCAGGATGGAGCAGGTTCTAGAAAGCATGTAGAACCCATAACTCACAAACCAAAAGGATCCTTATGGACACAAGGCACTCCTAAAAAGTCCTGCAACAATGCGTCCTAAACTAAGCTTGGTTAAAACTGATAGCAGCTAATGCCTCTGTTCAGTAGAGTGACACCAGGCAAACAGTGATCTTGTTTGCCAGACACAACATCTGAAAGTACTTTCTCATCCCATCAGATTGTCTAACACAAGGGAAGTGCAGTTCATGAGACAAACACTGATTGCTTGTGTTTCCCGAAGAACTGTCAGTAAGTGGCTGTCACTGTTTGGACTTCACCTTCCCATGGGGGAGGCTGTTCAGAGTTCATATCAGATTTTAGTCAAATTTCCTTCTAATCCTAGTCTGGGCCAAGTGCTCCTCTGTGTGGGCCCTGACCTGCTGCTCTAAAATTGAAAGCCTCTTCATCATAGTCTCCAAGTAACCAAAACACCTCTTCAGTCTGTCATCACTGTGTGTTGCTTTGGTGATCTGATTTGGTTCCACCAGGATAAAACCAAGTGATCTCTGTGATCTCTTTGGACTCAAGCATATACCAGAACACACCATGTTAGGATAATACAAAATAAAACTGTTTAAGGAAGGAACACAAATCTGGAGTTCTTACATTGAAACAGAGTTTGGGGCTTCCTAGTTTCTTCTTGATTCTTCAGCTGATGAAAAATGTCATTGTCTTTATACCTCGATTTTCCTGGAAATGGGATTTGGTGGAGTTGTGTTATTATATTCCCAGCCAGTTCAGTAGAAAAATGAAAGCACAAAATTATGGCTAGGAGACTGGGACAGCCATGTAAATCTGATCATGAGGTGGGAAATTCCTGCAAATCGTGATTGTTTGAAACATCCTGAGTTTGCAATATCTGCCTGGTGCCATGTCAGAGTGGGTCTGGCTACAGTGCACTCGCCGGGCTGGACAGTCACTGTAACAGCTGAGATTTTCCTCCTAATTCCATTGCAGGGTCCAGTTCCCTATATCCAGAGGTTGCATATAACCAGCTTCTTCCACCAACAACCCTGGGACCCTTTGCTTCAAAGATGAGGAACCCCAGGATGTGCTAGCACAGCAGAAATGTCCACGTGTGTGTGTCATGGTGGTACAACCAGGCCACTCATCATGCTAGACTACGAAGCCAGCCTGGGAGGAGGGATGGGATGACTCTGCTTTTCATTTCCACAGGCACATCTCCACACCTGAGGAGGTGTACACTGCACTGGGAAGAGAACCTGGTGCGGAAACCTCCGTATATCGACTCCTACTAATGTACTCTTTCCATTTCCCCCTCTCTGCTTGCCTAATCTTCTCCCTGTGAATACTTATGCCTCCTTGCAGTGCCTTTCTTCAGGCAATGCAGATGATGCTACTTTCCGCACAAGCAGCCTCAAGGGTACCCATGCTGGATGTGCTCCATCCCTTTTATCTGAACAACACAAATCATGCGTCATACTCAAGAAGCCTGTGATGCCCGGATGGTTTCATTCAAGAGAAAAGAGCAGCCAAGGCTCAGAGCTTACAGCCACTCATGTATGTGCAAGAGTCACATGAGACAGCAGTAGCTCTGTTCTGTTTAATGCAGGAAAATAGCAAAAGTTTAATTTATCCTTCAGCATCAGTAGCTTTGATCCAGAACGAGTAAGTCTGAACTGCCACCAAATTGAGTTACTACTGCCCTGGCAGTGGGAGAAGATTTTCAGCTTTCTCACTATCAGGATTCTCACATCTGGTCATAGAGGATTGCAGCATCGTTGGGAATTCCCTACATTTGTCTTTAATTGCAATATTGCAAATTAAAGGCTAATGATCATCCATATGCCAAAGTCTCTAGGACTCCTGAAGCTCTGAACAGATCCAGACACATCTGAACTGTCCGTACTTGTTCCTTTCAGGAGGGTTTACCTGATTATTATTTAGCTATTGCCAGTGAAAGGCAGGCCAAAGGCAGCATTTTGGGCAAGAGTCTAACAGAAGCACTGGCGAGTGCAGTGGCTGAATTCCCTGGCAGCATCATGGCACACGCTGTGTGATGCTCTGCGCCTCTGTCAGTTTGACAAGCACTCTGGCAGCTCCAGGTGTTCCCATAAAGTGTCAGATGTAAAAAGAAAACATTAATTTGGAAGGTACTGACCTAACAATGCAGTCGGGGCATTTCCAGTACTCATGCCACTCACCCATGGAAATGAGTCAGCAGAGGAGAAGAAATTGCTTATATGCAACAGACCAGAACTTGGTCTCTTAAAGATGAGCTGGTTGGATAGATACCCAGCTCCCCACCTGCATCCCCTGCATCTCTCTGACACGTCACATCCTTATTTTATAAATGGGCACTTAGCAGTGAGAGAGAAGGTGAGTTTGTCTGGCTCCTCCAGTCCTGGATCAGCTCACTGGAAATACTGCTAAACAGGAGGGTTTAAACAGGCTCTTAATCATGTCAAGCAGAAAGTGTGTCAGTCTAAATCAATACAACCCACTTTTGGATATATGGACAGCCTCTGGTCTGTGCTCGATGGCTCCATTCAGACTTGAACACACTAATATCACTGCACAAGGAAACACATAAGCAATGTGTTGAAGGAGTTGTAAGGAACTTCTGCTCCATTTTTTCAGTGTCAGGGGTGTTTGTTTAATGCTCCCTACTCTGCTTACCAAAGAAAACGGCTGAGGAAGAAAGGATGATCAAAAGCAACTGTCAGCACCTTTCTCCCTCTTTGGTCTTTCCTTCCTAGAACAGCAGCCCTCGGACTCAGGAGGAGCCGGCGTCTTTCATTAGGACCCATGGGCAATCAAGGAACTCCAATGCTGCAAGACACACTTGAAAGGGTCAACTATATGCCCAGAGACATTCACTCCCGTGATGTAAAAAACCAGGGAAGTCTGAAGAACCAATTGTTTTGTACATTCTTCCTTGTCTTCTCCATGACAGCCTTTCACTATAGGAGCCGGCAGCTGGAGCTGCTGCAAGGTGTACATCATTCTCCAGCACCAGTCCCTATGTTTCACATCTGCCTCTTACAAGTCAGTGGCAATGGATCCTCACAGTTTCCCCCATGTAGTGAGTCATGACAGTCCTGCTCCAGTGAATGCACGAACCAGGTGTGTGAAGGCAGGGTCAACCACAAATGCAGAGAGGTGAGAATAATCCTGGTGCCTGTCCTGCCTGAGATGCCTTACCCCCAGTCTCTGCTGGTCTCTCCAGCTGCCAGTCTATTCTGCTTCCTGGCATCATGTAAATCCTCTTGCTCCTCCCATCACCTCTTTTCCTCTCTGTCCTGCCATATCTATTGTCTCTAAGGTGACCAGAGAGAACCACGCTGATAGCAAAGCACAGTCCCTGTCCTTCCATGGCATCTCCTCTTACAGTTATTCTTAGCATTGCAGATGATGTTGTTTGAAAACTGCACTGTGCTGTGTACTGTCAGAAATCCCCTCTGGTTACTACACGCCAGCTCTTTGCTGTGACACCTCCTGTCCTGCCACCAATAACACCAGTGCTGGCAACATTCACAGCAGCCTGCAGTGCTGCATGCTGTCTTCCCCGCTCCTTCTCTCTGAGTGAAGATGTTGAATTCCTGCCCCAGAACCCATCTGCCCACCTGAAGTTCAGGTGAGCATGCCCAGAAAGGGCTGGGTCCACCTAGGAAATAACCAAATAGTGTTATTGTTTGGAAGACAGCATTTGGAAGAAGAAAGGTAAATGGAAATATGGTGACACTGAATATATGAAATAAATGTGGTTAGTTTTGCCAGATTGTTCAATAATGAAATGCTAATAAAAACCCAAACAAACAGAAAATTCAATTCCAGTCCCATCATATTTTGCAGAGATGCATTGAACTGACATTTTTATAAACTGAAAGATATCTCTGTTACCAAAGTAGTATACCCAGAATAAAATTCCAGAAATGCGGAACTTATGAAAAACAGAATGGAAAAATAAGGAAACTAGTGTGCATTTTTTTCTTTCTTGAACCATTTCAAAGAGTGTGGTGGGTAGGTCCCTCAGAGCCAGACAGCAATTGCTGTGAGATCAGTTATGAGCAAAGTATATGACTGCTATGCTGGTTGGCAGCGTTAAGATAAAACCTACTTGGAACAATTTATTTATGACCCAGTTTATTTATAGGCCCAGATAGGAGTGTCATCTGGTCCCTTGTTTGGAGGACACAGGATCAAAGGCTCTAAGGCAGAACTGTACGCATTCAACATTCTTCCCCATCTAGCTCCTCAAAACAAGCATTCAGTATCTCCTTGCAGGTCCAGGTTCAGACCCCACAGACTGAGTGAAGAGGACTCAGACAGCAAGGGCAGGAGATGGCTTTGAGGCTGGCATATCCCAGACACCTTTCTGCGGCAGGCAGATGTGACACTGTAGGTCAGAGGAGCCCCCCATTTCTCTGGTGCAGCAGCTGGAACCAGGCAGCCCTTGGGGCACTTCAGAAGCACCTGAATTCCATGCTTGTCCTTTCCCTGTTTCTGAGTGATCTTGTGCTGAGCTGGCCCACTTTGCTCTGTGTGAAGGGACTGCAAGGTTAGTGAAAGATGCCCTTTTGAGGGACGTTTATCCTCTATGACCCTTGTCATCCATGGTTGCCATTTCTGTACTCAAACAGCCTTTGTGCCAGACAGTTCCCCTGAGAATTTGGTCTCCATTTTCGTGGCATCTATCAGCCCCTGGGTGTAGAAATCTCATACCTTCCTGGGAATCGGAGAGATATCAGCCTGCCTCCAGTTGTCCATATATTTTACAGCTGTTACAAACATCATCAATTCATCAACCAGTCCACCTCTGGGCAGGGTGCTTGTCCAACTTCTCCCCTCTCCCTTTCACTCCCCTCCCTGCATATTAGCCTTTGTCATTTCTTCAGTTTCTTCATTATGGATGATTTGAATTTCTTGTCAAAAATTGCAAAGAGAAAGACAGATTCTCACCTATAATTTATTTTCTCTCATTCTCATGCCTTCCCCAGCATGTCTTTGCTCTTTGAAAGATACTTCTAAGGACCTCTGCACCCCCCCTTGACCTCTCCCTATGTTTTATTTTCCCATTTGCAGCTCTTACTTCTTCCTGGATTATGCTCTGAAAAAATCTAGATGAGGCAAACTCCCAAGGACATGTGATGATATGGCTTCAGGAAGGTCATATGTCCATTCTGTTCTGCCTCAAAGCCAACTAAGGTACAAGCCTGCTACAGCCTGGCAGCTGTGTAGATGAGGTGGTGTGGAGGCCAGGTTAATATATCTATAAAAAACATGGGCAGACTACATGAAGGACTGTGCCCAGCAATGTAGATCCACCTTAGGTTGAAGCTTCCACACTCCTCTGGATGCCTGGGCCTTTCATTGTGAGGGTAAGCACGTCTGTGGGAGCCTATGCACCACATCTAGGTTCAGACCTGATTATTTATTATTTTGGTGAGGAGTGGCAGTGCTGCTGGAGTCTGATAACACATCTCACTTTATCTACCAGATGGGAGGCGAGGAGTGAAAGGTCCATGGGTTTGTGGGGTAATGCAAGCACTCTGCTGTGGGTGCTGCAGGACCATTCTGGAAAATTAAGGTTCTTGAAGTCCATCACTGAAGATCTAAACCCTTCCTAGGGGAACTGGACCCATCCCATTAGAGAAGACAGGTAAAGATATGTGTTGCAGATAAAGCTTCACTCCCTCTCCCATCCATCTCCCTTTTTGGCTTGCTGGTCTGTTCTAAAAAGGCCCAGATCTATTCTTTTTCATGCCCACTGAATTCCATTGCTCCACTGAGAAAGAAAGTTACCTGGGTACCTCAGGTATAGTTGGAATTTGAACAGTCATACCCTGCATCATGATTGACACAACAGGACAGAAAACTGTAGACAATAATGATTAGCAAAGAGACTGCTTATGCAACCCAAGTAGAGAAAGGACTTTCTACAGAAACTCAGGAGCTTCTCAGCACCAGGGTATATAAGTGTCTCATCCCAGAACTGCTTGCACCACATAGCTAAAAAAGATGGTGAAGTAACCAATGGATTTCCTTCAGTTATCTTGACCTGCCTCAATCTTGACCTTGAAGACCAACAATGAATTAGTGACCAAGGTACAATGAAGTTTGAGGAGTCTTAGTTTCCTGTAATCCTATTTGGATTCTGTTTCCATTTCCTTCTACTTAATCTTGACATACCACTTGAAACAACTGTGCAAACTGCTTGGCACTGGGGAAAGATTTCATGCCCTGCCCAGTCATTAAGGTAAGGCTGGAGATGAACCTTAACAGCTAAATTAAATCCGATCTTGATGATAGAAACAAACAACACGTAATGAGTACCTCAGCAGTCCCATCACGCAGTCCTGTCCCTTGGATTTGCATTGACAAAGGCTGCTGATGCCAGTGGCAGAAACATGAGAAAAATCATTCAGACATGAGTTCAGTGTATAAACAAAATTGTCTTTCTCCTTCACAAAGTAATTCCTTTAGAGCTTATGCATATGGGTATGAAGTTGAATTTGAATTAACAGAGCATTATGGGAATAGTGACAAAAGGTCTGGTCCTCTGCAAAGAATACATAAGCCAGATCCATTGCTCATTGGATTCTGCCTTGGGGGTCTCCATATATTCTTTTAATTTCTGTCCAGCATCCATTCTTTTGGAGAGGTGAGATGTCTTTCCAAAAAGGACAATTAATTAACTGATATATCCCAAAGCACTTTCTGTGGGCCCACAAGCTTTAAATCAATGCAGCATCAAGAACTGCACTGTTCATCATGGGTCTTTTAGGCAATAGATAAATGGAGCATAAAGGCGAATCTATTTTTCTAGCTCTTGTAAATATCTGGGTAGGTTAATGGCATGGTCTGGCAATGTTTTAACTGTTCAGCATCGTGATTCTTTCAGTCATGTATTCCAGGAAAACTGGTGCCAACTGGCCTAATTGGTGCTGGTTTGGGTGACTGTTGTCAGACTGTGGGTGCTGGTAAGAGATATAAATGGTGCCTTACTGAGGAAGACTTAGGTGTGTTCTACTTTTACTGCTAACTCTCAGTTTCTTATGTTTGGGATATGGGTTTTGAATTCTTCTCCAGAGCACCCTAATTCACACCTGGAGTGCTTAACCTTGAGCTCTGAATCACCCTGCTGTGCCAAGAGGCTCAATTTTCACACATGACAAAACTTAAAAGAGTTGCCTAACTCAATTCACCATATCTTGCCTGTACGTCCTGCTTTAATCTTTATTTGAATATTAGCTTTGGTAGCATCATCCCAAAGCTGACATACGCTCTCCTCTAAAAATATTCCCTTATGCTGCATTCATCCAACAGATCTGGCCAAGGGCGTGGGAATGCATGTATTTGTTCTTCCCATGGTCCTGAAGAGCAGGTCCAGGTAGTTTGGATGTGAGTTTTTTGGGATTTTTTTAGTTTTGCCATTTTTTTAGGAGAAACACTAGAAATGCGAAATCCAGACCTGATGGTGCCTTTAGCTGTTTCTAAAAGGCAGCTTCTCCAGACAGCCTCATTCCTCCTGTCCTGGATGCTTCCACTGTAGGGGCTGGAGTAACACTTTAATAAATGTCATTCAGCAGAAACCACTCTGTATGAAAACTAGACATAGATAGATCTTAGATGATCCATTCTCAGTCTATGCAACCATGTAGCAAGGGATACCCAGTGCAGGGAATACCCGGTGAGAATACAGCTTTTTGACACTGAGTATATTTTCTAGATGACCCAAACCCAGCACAAACATAAACACCCTCAACCTTCCTAACACCATAGCCCAGATTTGCACATGGGATTTATTGGCAGTTGCTGCTTCCTTATCAGTCAGGATCCACCACTGGGATTTTGGGAGCCTTCTAGCCCCACCCTGTGTTTAGCTACCCCAGCGCAGCAGGCTGTGCTCCTTTGCACTGCTGCTGCCCTGGCGCAACGTACTGCTGTTGAGGGGGTGCCCACACAACAGACAGCATGATGGAGCTGCTGTACTTTCAACCCCACCTTTGCTCTCCTGTGTTAACTTCCTTGCAAAGCCCCTGTGCAGATCAGTGCTGACACTGATGGGCCCAATGGTCTTATCTAGTGTGAAGGTCCCCGTTGTTGTCCCAAAAATGGGGGTTCATCACCTGGTGTGCAGATGCCCAATTCACACACAGGATGGAGGTTTTCTCCTTTATTATGTGGATGTGCATGCATGGGTGCCTGTCCCAAGACAACACACCATGGTCCCGAAAACTACAATTATTTATACACACAATCTATACATATTCAACATACTGATATGTATCTACTAAGTGATTGGACATAATCTTTGCACTTAGCATGTAAATTAGCATGCATGTCTAGTTTGCCTTCTCTGTCTTCTTCTTTTGATTCTGGGGTGTAATTAGAGCCAGTGGTCAATGAGTTGGTGGTCACGATCTCCCCCTGACAGAATAACCTTCTACCTAGTTTCCTCATAATGTGGCAGACATAGGCAGGTTGTTGCAGCTCGTTTTCTCTACTTCCCATAACCCTACCTAGGCTTCTACTTTTTGACATGCATATACAATAGCGTATTGTTTCAAGATTAATCATTGGTTTCTACCATTATCCTAACAGCTACTCATTTGGTTCTACAGTGTTCCTAATGAAACAGACCTCTAACCTTTCAACATTTCTTTTAATTATCCAACCTCACTATGGCTGTCACTTCTCCTGATCTACCATCGGTATCTGTTTCTGCAGGGTGCTTTCAACACAGTTCCCACACTGCTCTTCTCCCAGTCTGGATGTGGCCATGCACTGTGGGTATAGAAAATGATGCACAGCTGCATTCTTCACCTCCCTTATCTTTAGAGTGCTCTCAGTGACTCCAGGAGCAAAACAGGGTCTTGTGTCAGCCAGGGTGGCTCCAAGACAGCTCTGTGTTAGTCAAACAGCCTAAGTGCAGCAGAACTGTATGAAGATATCAAGCTAGCTCCTGAAAGGCTGCTGGTGCCTGTGCAGCATTGAAGAGGGGGAAACAACCATTTTCAATGTGAGTTTGCTTTTTTCTGGACCCTCTGCTGATGGCAGATGAATGCCTAGTAAAGGCTGCCTCAGCCTGACAGTAGTTTGTGTCCACTGTGATGGGTCATCCCACAGACTGGCCACTGAAGGAGTTAAAATGCGTACCTTTTCTGCCAAACACCTGGGGAAATGGACTCCATTGATCTGCCTCCCTCCCCTGCAAGCCCTGCCAGCTTCCTGCAGGGACAAGAGGAACTTTTTATAACTTTTCCTCCTTGGAAGATACACCCTGCTAGGAGGAAAGGTGCTGCTGGGTACTCTGCTTTGTGTTCTTGAAAACTGCTTAAATCCCGTGATGATACTGGAGCTGTGTGTGTTGCCAAGGGCATAACTGGAAGGCAGAAGCAAACCTTCATAGGAGTCCAACAGTGCAGTCTGGCTTTCAGACCCCTCATTCTGTCTTTCATGCCCCTTATAAAGATGCACATAGGAGTCCAGAAGGGCTCTCAGACCCCAAAGACTATAAGTGAGATCTAACCTATTTGAAAACTGAGCCCCGTTTGAAGTCTGCACGGAACAACAACTCGTAGCCCATGATGCTACGGCTGCAGTCTCATACCTTCAAGTGGTCAGATAGCTCCAAGATAGCTGTCAAATCTGCTCAGGGAGATCCAATCTCAGAGTGAATCCACTGCAACAGCTGAAAATCTAGGAAAGTCACCCAAAGCAGGCAAGGACAGCATGACCTCTGCAAGGAAAAGTGTGAGAGATCCCTCTTTTTCATACCCGCATGAATTCAGCATTCACACTGGCCAGCTCTGCTTGGAGGGGAAAGAAAACAGTTTGTGGATGAAATCAATGAGAGAAATGTGAACGTCTTGTTACATGCAAGATGAGCTGAAGAACCAATATCTTTTTCCTGTGGACCACCAACCCTCTGCCTTCATTTTATTGGAGTCATCCTGCATAAGGTGGGTGGTAGGACTGTTGAAGCTTATCTGGGTGATACACACCTCTGGAGGAGCCACCCTGCTCCAGTCATGGGTAGGAAAGAAACAAACAACTTGGATCACATTTTGTCACTAGGTTTCTTTCACAGTTTGCATTAGCCTATAGATCAACAAACATGGTGTTTTGAGTGGTACTTTCATCAAACTGGCTACAGTCTCTGAAGTTCCCCAGATAATTCAGGAAGTCAATGAAGAGCTTGCCTTTGTTCAGAAACCTCAATGAGGTCTGTCCCTCGTACCTCTAACATGGAACACTAATCTTGCTCAAATAACTACTCCCACTCTCATCCAACAGGTCAAGTCTCACTCATTGAATAATGAACCATAGCAGTGAACAGCACTACTGACTAATGACCCTTTGCTGCCCTGCCTGGATCTCCTGCAACTGCAGAGCAGTGCTGGGACCTTGACTGTCTGTCCTGGACCCAGTGGGACAGGCAACCTTGCTGACCATCAGGTCTGACATATGGTGCCATTGGCTGTGTTGTCAGTGGAGTCTGGTGCTTACAGACTCTTGTTCACGAAGGAGCCCTGTTGCATGGTACACTCCCTAACAGTGCTCCCCAGGGTGGGATTTAAGCCCTGCTCCATCCTCTTTTTCTGTAGGATTGATGCAACCTCCCTGTTTACCCTCACAGAGATCACTTTCTTCCTGTGCTTCAAGACCCTTTTGGCTTTGGTGTCTTGCTACTAGAGGTGACAGCCTATTCCATTTTGAGGGACTAGATAAAACCACCCTTAAAGCAGGGTATAAATCAGTAGGAATGGGATAGAGCAAAGGCAGGAATAAAAGTAATTGGACAATCGTAAGGCTGGAAGTGAGACAGGCAGATTTCCCAGAGGAGCTAGCCAAGAGTAATACATGTGTAGGTTTACAAAAGAGCTCCTGTAAATGGAGATAACAGATGCGGTAGTGAATATAGTCTTTGTCAGCACAGCATAATTGGGATGTTCAATGGCTTCATGAAAATACGTGGACTCCTAATTGCTATAGCACCTGCATTCCTCAGCTAGCACAAAGCTTCAAACCTTCAAGGCGATCAAAAAAAGGCTGAAAGTTTCCTGGCTTGCAGGCAGCTGCTTTTTTCAGCTCCCTTGGGAAATTGTGCAGTGACAGCTTGGACCAGTCCCAGCAAGTCCACTTGGCAACTGCTCAGCATTTTGCTGTGGGAAGCAAGCAGGGGATGACACTGGGTCCTGCAAAATGAGCAGAAAGCCTGCATTTTTATTCTTCCAGTTGGTCAAGGTGGCAGTTCCTGAGGCAGGACTCTCCGTGCTAAGAACAGAGTGAAATGATCCCACTCAGTCTGGATTTCCCATGTGTCCATGGGCTTCTTCAGGCAGCAGGGACTGACTGCTCCCTTTCTTCATTGACTCCTTTGCTGCTGCAGTGATTCCAAATCTCTTGAAATCACTCTGCACAGGACCTGTGTCATTAAGAGAGAGCTCCTAGCATGTGAAGGTCTGTCCCATGAGCCTTGTCTTTAGTCAGGTCACGGTCCTTGTGATTCCTCAGCAGTGCTCTGAAAGTTGTGCTCCAACATAAAAGGCTTTGCAGTGAGTCCCGCTGAGAACTCATGGTTCTTACCAAGTGTCAGTGTGGGGCTAGGAGACCCTATTAATCTCATTGTCTATCAGCTGTGCTCAGGCTGGCACACTGCTGATATATATAATTAAGATACTTGTGTCCCCTCACACTATATTGCTAACCCTGATGGCATCATATGTCCGGGTGTGTGGCACAGGCCTCCCAGCTGCCCAGCCATCACTCCCCAGTGCTGAGGGAACTGGTGCCTCTCTCAGGAGGATGTCTTGAAAACCCAGCTCCCAAAGTACCAGCTCAATTCTTCCTGTTTTCTCTCACATGACAGGTGAGACCCTTGATGTACTTTCTGGACTGTGATCTCTGTTTTCTCTTTGTGTTTCTCCCTCGGCCTTCCCTTATTTCCAGCAAAGGCTTAAAGATCCTTATGGCAGAGAATTTCCAAGGAGATCTATCACTTCCCAATATCTGTGGATCTCTACTTCATCCACGTAATTTTTTTTCATTCCTTTGTGAACTGTCCTCTGCTGACCTTCCCACTCACTGTATTCCTCAGCCATCAGTGACACTCATTATTTCTGGATGGAAAAATATGAAAGAAGAAAAAGCTCTTTCAAGTTGCAAAGGCTGGGCTATCTTGTCACTAATCTGAGGGGGGAAAAAAAAAGGCAGCAACCACCAAAGCCTCCCCACACATGTCTCTGAGCAGTTTGAAAGGGACAGGACTCCTGTGATGTTGGCAGTACCATGCGACTCTTCAGGGGAAACACAGCTACCTGCAGCAGAGGTTTTAGAGGTGCAAGCTGCAAACAAAAATTAACCTGCTTTAATGAGTTACCTTAATTTCCTTAAACTTTACTTGCTATAAGCCCCTCTAAGGAGTTACTTCTCCTCAAGAGAATGAGGGATACAGATAGTATTTCAGCTCTTTATTCATCCTGTAAGTGAAGTAAAATATATGTACTTAAAGGCATCTACAATGTGGGTCTGCTTATGAAAAGCAGACTTTCTGGTTTACTAAAGCTGCCCTCATTGTGAGTATCAATCCTACCAGTTCACTCAAGTGCCCCTTAGGAGATCCCAATAGGGAGAAGGCCCTGGAGCTCTGCCTATCTGTTCACCCTGCTACACTGATACCAGTTCAAGGTCATTGATGTTGCAGAGGATGTTGCTGAAGATGTGACCATGAAGCACTGTAGTGGAAGTACCATAGTGTGTGTTATCCTGCTTTCAGGCAAGACGAAGTTCAGACGCCTGGGTGACTCTGCTTCTGCTGCCACAAGCCCCCTTTCCTTGTCCTTGTAGGAAAGGGATTGCAATAGCACTGCTCCTGCACCCTAGGCCAGCTGGGCTGCTTGGCTCAAAGACTTAACCTCACAGAAGTGTGCCTCCGGGTTAAAGAGGTAGCAGGACTAAATATTGCTTTCAGCCACCAAAACATACAAATATATTAGACGGCTCATGATTTCAGCATCCTATGCATGCCCAGATAGAAGAGGTTTACTATGTCTTTAAGGCTCTCTATAAGCCTTTTCTCTTATAACTGGTTTCAGGATCCAAAGTGTCTGCCAAGTGTACTGTGCACAACCCCCTCTCCACACCCACACATAGACTGGCATTTCATTTCAAGCTATGCTAATCCATAGCTCTTCCTGCAGTCATGCAGTGTTCAGTAATATTTTATTTATTATAGGATTTAACTTCAAAATTTAACCTTTCTGTAGCTTGAAAGGTGTCTTCTTGAGAAGGTGATACTTTATTGCCACACAGACTTGGTTGCCTTTAAGCTCCAAGGAAATATTCTTCCAAATCTTAAGACTTTTCCACTTCTATCAGCTTCTATTTCTTGGTATTTCATGGATTCTTCTTTTGTTTTAATTCATTTCCGTCATGGAGGATGTGTCTTAGGTTTACACACTGGATTTAGATGGGGGTTTTTATGCATCTATTTGGGTCAGGTGAAGCCAAAAAGACATTAAAAAAAGCACTGTTCTGGTCAAGACTATTAAACTTTTATTTTTTTTTATTTTTTAAATTTTTTTAAATTTTTTTTTTAATTTCCTCCATTAGATTAAGCTCTTTTCATAGATAGGCTCTTCTGAGAACACCACAGTTTAGAAGACCAGCCCAATGCTCAGATGGATCTTGGGCTATTCCAAATCTGTACAAGTGCCTGCCAGAAAAAACACCCCTCATCAGCAGAGTGCACTGATTGAAGTAGTCAGTCACTCAGCATGGGCAGCGTGGGCCCCACAGCCAAAGGAACACATTTTTGGAGATAACAGAAAATGCAGATATAGGATGAAAATAACCTGTCAGGAGTGAGTCCAGAGCCAAGGCACAGGGCACCAGGTGCTCATATGTGTTGCTCAGAAATGATCCCACCTTTGGGGCTGACTGTCCTTGACTTCTCGCCTGCCTATCTGTGCTGTTCAAGAACATGAGATAAGCCAAATACGGCTCCTGCCTGGTAAATTCAGTGGGATGGGGCAGTATCTGTGAGCAGCCTCACAACTTCATGGCACTCTGGAGACCTGCTTGTGAGGGAAGGGAAAGAGTGACTATCTGAAACAGCCTGAAAGGGTGACAGCTTTCAATGCGAAACCAACCAGTAGCCCTCAAGCTTCTCACTCACCTTGTCATCCATGGGAAGTCAGACTTACAGCTCAGATGTTCATGGACATTGGGGATTTTCCCGTAAGGCAGACCTTTGTACCTACTGTTTTGTTGGTGCTGCTGCTCATAATTCTCCACACAGGAGCTAGGCATCCCCAGAACTGTTGTTTTGCTTGGCAGAGTGGTACCATCTCCACCTCCAGAAGGTCCTCTGACTACAGTGAAAGAGATGGTTTTGCTGCAAGTCTGCCTAAGGACTTGACCTTAATGAACTTATTGGAACAAAGAGAGAGAGGTGCTTCCCTGGAGTTACTGCAGAGAGCTGAGACTAGAGCATGGGGCACCCCAGGATTCAGAGCAATGTCACACTATACTAAACCTGCCCCCCTGGGTTGAGAACAGCAATGGACCACTTAGTCCTCTGAGACTTCATGGCAGGTTTCCAAGCTCTCTTTATAGAGGGAAAGGGGATGAGGACCTTCTTTCAGGGGTCCTGTAGCCCCAGGGGGATAGTCAAATAAGTTGGCACCCCACTGTCTTCTATTTGTGTTCCCATCCTTGGCTCAAGCCTCAGAGGGATTAATGTTCCACTTCAGTCCAGGAAGACTCTTTGAGCATGTTTTTTCAATTTGTTTCATTCTTCTGAGAGTATCAGGTGTCCATGGCACCTGTATAATTTATAAAAGTCCTCCATGCCTGCTGGGAAAGAGGGGGAAAGATATTACTGAGGGTCTGAAATGTTATGCCACCCTCCCTCTCTCAGCTCTTGTGAAAAAAGCCAAGACACATTGATAGCATTGTGTTTTGATCTTGAATGACACTTCAATGTCAAGGCAGAGCATATGCACTTCCAGAAACAGCTTTTGTTTGTTCTCATTCCTCCCTAGCCCTTTGCAGGGCTTTCTGGTCTGGGGTAGAGTTGTAGGAGGTTCCTGCAGGTACCATTTTACTTCTTAAACAATTTAAAGCTGAACGATTTTTTGTTTTTTCTTTCAGTCCCTTCATGAAGAACACTTTGTGCAAATAGCAAAGTCAAGGGCTGCCTTGGTGTAAGGAGTCTCTCCACATCTCTCTGTCATGTGTTCCTCCTCTGACTTGGTGAGGTAGAGGGAAGGAGGGAACATGGACAACCCTCTCTTCCTGTGCTGCTGGTTCTCTGGGCTGCTCTGTGGTCTTTGATGGGGTAAAACCCAGTAACAACAGCCCATCTTGGGGAACTTGAGCCCGTATACAGACTAAGAAGATCAGTGAAGCCAGGAAACAGCAAAACAATGTCTAGCAATTGGCCACACCATCTGATCAGTAGCACGCCTCGTGGCACAGTTTTGAGCTGTGTTAACCAGGACTCTTCCAAGCAGTGCTCAGGGATGGCTCAGGGGTTAGCATGGGCCAGGGACCATTCCCACTGAGTTTTTTGGATTCAGCTACCTCTTTCTGTGGAGTTCAGTGGTATGGCTACAAGACATGTAATACTGAAGTCAGGAGTGAAAACAATCCTGGGTGTGTTTAATTTCCAAAGCAGTCACACCATGGTTATCTATTAAGGTTCTGAAAAGTGCAATTTTTAGTCATTCAGTAGTGTCCCCCCCTGAGAAGACATGTATATAGAGGCCTAAGAGATCCACCCGTTGTAAGTGGGTGGATTACACAGGGACAGCATATTTCAACATCAGATCTTTCTGATTCTTAACCCAATCACACTGTCAAAAAAGCAAAACATCAACAGTGCAGTGCAGAACAAACCCAAGAGAGATGTTTCATAGCTGCACACAACGCGTTCCATGTATTTTCACTGTTGCAGATATGGTATGTAAAGTATATAAACTAAATATTTTTTAAAAATTGAACTGTAGAGTACCATTTCTCCATTTTCAGCACTCATTATAAATAAATACTATATTAGACACACCACACCCTTCCCCCCTGTACACACATATATTCATCAAAATGCAACCACATGGATATTCATGTGTCAGCCACGACTTACAGTAGTTTGGTGATACTAATTAGAGCTTTCCATGTATGTTTTCAGTACAACTGGGCAGCTCAGAGAAGTTTCTAGCAAAAGGTGAAGGGATGTAAAAAAATTGGGTAATGATGGTAGTTAGTAGAAGGGAGTCCTACATGGATGATGACCTCTGAAAGGCTGTATAGGCAAGCAATGAGCAACAGTGTCACTGAATACGTGACCGTGCCCCAAATTGCAAGGCAAGCAGAGACCAGGGGATTTCTCTTGGATTCCTCTAGACTTGGCTGCTAGGAATGCCTTTTTAAATGTAGCTAGGCACAGAAAGATGCAAATAAGCACCCAGTAGGATTCTTAAAAGCACATAATCCCTGGTAATTTTGCAGGAGGAAGGTGCCTGAATATAGATAAGAATCTGGCTTTAGATTCCTAGGGATTTACAGAATAAACCCCAATAGATGCCTACTTACTCTGTTAGATACCTACATATGTTTTCCTTCCCTGTAACCAGTTTAAACATGAGCTTCTGCTAGTCCACAGAGATGCTCTTTGGGTTTCTCAAGGGCTTCTGGCAGGCAGCAGCAGCACTGGGAAAGAAACCCTGAAGTTTCTGTAAAGCAGCACTCCCTGTGATTACTGTAAGGAGTGTGTCTCTGCTGAAGGCATAATAACTTACTGGTACTGTAACAGATGAAAGTTCTGGCATTGTAATAGTCAAATTATATGTAAAATACATGCATAGTCATTACTCATTAATTAATCTAAATAATTGACTATTTCAGAAGTATGTCTGATCTGTCTCTTCTGCAGCTGCTTCGTTTGCTGATCTATTGTTCTGCGGAAACATATTAGAAATATTTGTGAAATGCACAAAATATTTAGCATTTGAATATTTCATGAGTAAATATGCCTTTTATCCAAATACTCCAGAAGCAATTAATTAACACCATAGCCTCAAAGAAGAGAGCTGTTCATAAATCATTGTCACTAAACCAGACTGTTCTGGTTGCTGGAACAAAATACTTAGTAGTCTTATTTGCACAGCCATAGATCTCCTAGGTCTCCTAGACCCTTGTATGATGAAAGCAGCTTAAATATATCTTCTGTGAGAAAAAAAAAGCTTCCAGGCAGTTTACACTCCAACAACACTTGGAATGCATGTTTTTCATGCTAACAGAGCAAAACCCTTCATCCTCAGTGAGATTCAGGCTACGACATATGGTTTGTGAGCATCTCACTCTCTTTAGGAGCAAAGGGCTGCCTCTATAGGCACATGTACAAGGTCTGATCCCGCCAACAGCCCTATTAAGTGCATTTTGTTGTAGCATGTTTTGTTCTCTGATTTATAGGATGTATCTTTCATTTTTATTTTGGTAATCCAAATCTCTGAGAGGACTTTAAACAATAACAAAAACTTAATAGCAACTAGACCAATTAGACTAAGCACAGCCTAGTTGGGTGAGGACCCCCCATGTCTGGTCTGTTTTGCACAGAGGCAGGTTGAGGGGTTGCACAGCCCAGCCAAATTCCCCTGGTTGTCCAGAGCGGAGCTAAGGGCAGACCTGAGTCTTCCACCACCTCCAGCCCACCCCAGCCCCCTGAATCATGCTGCTGTGGTGTGAGAAGCTGTGAATACCTGGCAGGACTCCATCGTGGGACAGGCACTCTCTGGGCTGGTGGATTAGACAAGATTAGGCAAGAGGGGAGCAGTAGCCATGGCCTCAATGACTCCATGATGATAATGTCATAGCAAACATGTGCCACTAACATGGTGCATCTCACTTCACTCAGGGCTCCAACATCCCTCCCCTATTGAAAAAAACAACTGTAATTTTAAAAGTTTATTTTCCTTCTGGTTTTGTTTTTCTTTGTCTGGTGGGAGGGACAAGCAATGCCAACAGCTTTCCAGATATCCATCATAGGATCCCCAGGGTTTCTCACTGCCAAGCATCATCAGGAATTAAGTGTCACTTCCCTTCGATACAGCATTTTGAGCCAACACCTCTTTGTGATGTAAAAAATGCAGGTAACTTGCTTTCCTAGAGAACCTCCCCCTTTCTTCCTTCATCTGTGCTTTTGCTGATTTTTTTACTGTTGCCCAAACACCAAGGGAACTTTAGCACCCATGTTTTCCTCCTGCATTAATCAGAAACAATTTTAGCCCAGATATTGGCAGTAGTGTCTTCTAGACAGTAAGTTCATGTGGCAGCAAATGTGGAAATCTGTGAATCAAACTCCAGCACTCAGCAGACATCTGAGCAGTCACAAGCTCTTTCCAGATTCAGCTTTATCATCTGGACTTTTTCCAAGCCCTGTAATGGAAGAGGACGGTTCGTAAAGGGGAGATGGGGCTGTGAACAACATGGAGATCTTTCCCTACCTTAAGTTAGATCTAAAACTGCTGTCACAAACTTCCTTCTCCTCTTTTTTTTTTTTTTTTTTTTTTTTGAGTGGCCAAAGGAATTTAGGATGTTGGCAACTTAATTTTTAATCCTGACTCTTCTCCTTACCTACTCTGTGCTCTCAGCCAGGTCATTGTCGGGGGTCATCTCCATTGTGGGTGTCTTGTTTAGAGCAGGGTCTCAGCAAGGATACTGTTCATGGGGAATATTTGCAGAAGAATGACACTGACTTGGAGGAAGGTTAAATGTTTATGATTAAGCTTATCATATTAAAATTTTGTTTTTCTAACTTCTTTTTTATCATTTCAACCACTATGTGATTATATGATTTTCATCCTTGCTTGGCAGATACAGGCAAATGAATAGTTTGGATATCATTTACGGAAAAGCAGACCTATTAGAGTTTGTTACCTGGTAATACCAGAGCCCTTCTTGACTGCAGAAAAAAAATCAGTCTGTTGTAAATACAATGATCCTTATCACAGCCCTTCCAAATATCACTGGGAGGCACATCAAGCAAGGAAATGATCACAGGTCCCGCTCAGTCTGTGGTGGGAAAAGGTTACCAATTGTGGTCATTAAAACAACAGAAAAGGAAGAATATCTTCTTCCAAGCAAATAACTCTCTGCAAAGGAAGATACTGTAATTTCTGAAGAGCTTCAATATGTGTTTTAAAATCAGATTTGGGAATCCAGCCATCTGTCCAAATATTGAAATTCATCAGCCATTTCAAGTGGGAGTTTGTCAAGCAAAAACATCCGAGGGAGCTCCCGTGCTTGCTGTGTTACTGGGTTTGGGTTACAGCCAAACACTATTGACACAGTTTTCTTGCTCTTACATCTTAACATTTTTTTTTGGCTGCAAATCATCTCTGAGTGTGAGCAAAATATAGCTGCCAGTTTGGCATGATCACGTGTCATGTGAAACTATTACAGGTGATAACAAGATTGTCCATGTATGGATGGAGACTGAAGAAAGAAGAAATATTCCCAGGTCACATGGAGGCTTATTGGTCCCTTACATATCCCTCAGTGAAGGGCTGAAGAACCTCAGAAGTACTGTGTGCTTGCAAGGCACACAGAAATGGCCTGCTCTGCACCATTTTATTGTGCTTTCTTTCATACCTATACTAGCAAATTTGGGATTTTTAAATTTTTTTTTTCTTTTCTTTTACAAGTATTGCTGTTATTTCAAGGTAAGGAAAATAAACTGGGTTAGGGAGAAAAATAATCACAGACATCTTTGTGAGAGGGTTCAGCAGTGTAGGGAACAAAATGTTTTCAGTTGCTATGCTGTACCATCAGCTTTTAGAAAGCATAGTTCTGCTCTGGAATTGTCACTTCCCTCTCAGCTGGATCCAAGTTTTCAAAGCTAGAAATATGGTTGGCGCTGATTACCACAGGCTTTGACCCAGAAACCGGGCAATTATTTTTACAGACTGGTCCAAATATGCAGTCTTCAGGGACTGCAGGAGACAGAAAAGCCCAGGTCAGAAGGAACATGGGTGGAGATGTTCATAATATTGCCATTGTCATGAAGGGATTGATTCAGCTCAGGCTAAGGAGTGCTGGCTGAGTAGCTAAGGTGTCAAACTGCAGCTCTAGAGGAGGGATGCATGCTGCTGCATCCAGCAGAAGGCAAAGTATGAATAAGGTCAAGGCCTGGCAGGACACAGCTTTTGCAAGTGATGAGATTTCAGCCAGGTCTAGAGTCCATCTTCGAAGAAACTCCTTTCTTGGGACTGCCATCCCTTTAGCACCCTTCAAATGGCTGGGTCCCAGGTCCTGGGGTAGAAAGACTTGTCAGAATGCATGGAGACCTGCATCAGCCTCATACTCCCCAGGCATGGCTCTTGCACTCTGACACATCCAGGAGAAGGTGGAAAGACCCATGCTAATTTCACTCGAGATTTTGAGCTCCAAGATTTGGTATTTCAGGAGCTGGTTTTGGTCAAAGCCATAAAGGATGGTTTTGTAGGATATAGTAGATAACTAATAGATGAGAAAATCAAGACTGGGACCTACAATGCTCCTGTCCTTTGTAAAAACCTGGCTCTGTGGCATCCCTCCCATCATCTGTTAAGCTTTTCAGATATTTCTGACCAAAAGACCTGGGAAAAGGCCAAAAGATTCATGGAAAGCAAGGCAGCATGTGACAGGCCTGGGAAGTTTCCTGTGCAAAGAACTCTGGTAAAGAAGCACGCCAGGAGTTTCTGATGGCAAATTAGGCAGGGGGTAAAACCCATCATCCAATTAGGAGGAATGTACATTGTTGCTCTGTACAAATAGCTGCCACACTGGGAGTCCACCACCCAGGGCTTTCCAAGGGCTTGCTTCCAAGAGAGATTACTCTGTAACAGGGTTTAATTCAGCAGTTTGACTTGCACTGATAAACTCAATCTCTCTGAGAAAATGATCTGCCGTAACCATGAGCCAGGGGTGTTCTGCTGTGCCAACACACTGTACCCCGCTTAACCACCCAGTTGCATGGCTGCAACTGGTGTGGGGACAAGTGAGTCCTCTTGAGTATCTTCTCTCCATGGTGGGGGCCCCCAGGGTAAAACCACATAATGAGGTCCCCTGGCAGGTCACCGCTTGGGCAGACCTGCTGTGCTGGGCAGAGCAGGGCATAGTGCTGAAGAGGGACCATGGCCCTCCACCACCCACCACAATGTGCAAAATAGAAGCAGTAGCCAGCAGTGGGCAAAGTCTGATAAATGGAGCTGCCAGAGGTACTGTGCCATGCAGAGAAACCCAAATGGCATTTCTGTTTGTTCAGGACCTCTTTGAACAGTCAGAACAGGTTTCTGTGGAACTATGAGCTCCTGACAGGCTTTCTCCATACTGCAGATGGGTGAGGCTTACTGATATACACTCTCAAATTGCAGTCAATATCGACTTCTGCTTTTCCACTTTTCTCTGCCCAACAGGACTCACTTTTCTTGCCTGCATTCTCTAGATTTGGCTTTGTTTGTTTTGTTCATAAACTCAAATTAAAAAGCTCTTTTTTTTTTTTTTTTTTTTTTTTTTCTTTTACTCTGAGGGTTTGGGAAGTTTATAACATTTTAAATCTCTCTGTAATCTCATAAGTATAAATTACAATATTGCAAAGAGTCAAAAAGCTGCAGACAAAGCAGTATCATTAAATCTGGGACTTTTAATATATAATGTGTCCCTTTATCTGAGACTCTGATGAGGAAGCCATCACTTTTTGCATTTTCTCTCTGATGGACAACGGGGCATGAGAAAAATTGTAGGCCCTCAATACTAGTTTTGTGCAGTACCGAACACCCAGATGAACTGCATATTCTTAAGTTTTGAATAAGGACTGACTAGGGCATGCTGGAAGATTAGCAGATGAGCTTTTAGCTTCACAGTTATGGAGAACAGCTAGCAATAGATAAGCAACAGCAGGATCTAGCAGTGGATTTCATCCACTGATTTAACCAGTGTTTGGAAAGCCTCTTCACAACAATATTTCTTCTCTGTGTCTTCTCTCTTTTTAATAAGGAAAATCTTCACTGTAGCACAGATCTGAAACAGGTCACCCAGGGAAGGCATGGTGTCAGCCCTTGGAAGTGCTCAGGATCCACTAGACAAAGCCACAGCTGACCTGATCTACTGTTGGAGATTGTCCTGTTCTGAGAGGAAGAATGGACTAGACACCTCCAGAGGTCCCTTTCCACCAGCACTTCTACAGTTCTCTCAGAACAATCCAGGAAACTCCACAAACACTATATTTTCTTAGCCCTATGAAATTTCTAGAGCAGGAGCTAAAATAGATTGAGATATAAGCCAACAATTTATTGCCTGTAGCATCTCACCTCTCCAGTGAGTTTGATCTATAAGGTGTTGTGTGCTTCCTCTGCTCTGAATCAGACTTCAGTGGCATGCAAGAGGCAACTGTAGCCTGACTCTTCCCACTTTGACCACATCCATTTTGCTTGTTCTTATGTAGAACAGTTGTCAGATTCTCTTTTGAGGATTTATCCTTCCTGCTCTGGAAACCTGCACAGGAATGGAGCAAGAAGCCAAGCATGCCTCTGGCTCTCAGTGCAAGACAGGATCAGAGCTTTCCATAGCATCCTGGAGAAACACATCTAAAGCAGAAAAACAAAAATTATATTTCCTCTTTTCACTGTACTCTTGACATATCTCAGTCTTCTCTACCAGCTGCTGGACAAAGGAACAAAGCTCCAGACTGCAACCACTAGCCAGCTGAGGTGGAGGTAAGACCTCAGCCTGGCTCGAGATGGAAATTTAAAGGACGTTGCTTTTGAAAATTAATGTGTCATTAGGACAAAACTGAAGATGGGGTCACCTACAGCATACAGTCTAGCCAGTGAGAACCCTTGCCCAGGCAGTAATCAACCTGTCCTCAGCAGCCTGAGCATGCACTTCTCGTATTCCCCAAAAGCAGGTCAGCTTCTGAGCCCTGTGGACTTCTAGGGGAACAACGTGCAATGATATACCACCAGGTGTGGAAGAAGCTTGGCCAAGGACTGACCCTTCTCACAATGTCCTTAGGCATGTTCACCTCAATAACAAACTACAAAGCATGAGGAGGTTCTTCACGGGCCCCGGACAGGCAATGTTCTCCTATTTCCCATGTCCAGACTATCTCAGTGTTCCTAGCTCTGAAGGTGATGGCTTGGAGAGCTGGGACTTTAGTTTTACTTCTGACAATGGATGGAGGAACCTCAGCACATTTGGGTGGAGTAATCAGAGCCAAGTCCTGAGTGCAGGCTGTTCTTTTGGGATGGTCTTGCAGCAGTAGAATCCCAATGACATAACTTTATGTAGCACAGGCTTAGATGTTTGGGTCTGAGCAGTTCTTTCTCACCTTCCTTTAGAGAATGAGAAGGAGAAGGTAAAAGAACAATCCAAATGAGAGGCCTTTACTTCTCTTAGGCACATAGGCAGTGCAATGAACCCTTATCACTGGTTCTGTATGAATGGAACTTAGATGAATCTTTTTTTAGCATGTTGTCAGAGAAACTGGCCTTTCTCTGATGATTTTATGTACTTCTGGAGGTCAAATCAACCCACACTTGGCATGCAGGGACAGATGAAGCAGACATAGTGTTAGGCATTCAAGGTAGAAAACCCAGATTCCATCAGATGAAACACAAACGCTTGTGAAATGAAATCTTGACAATGAGTTGTAATTTCATACACAGGACTACTTATTTCATGAGACAATTGCTATACAGAATAAATTGCTAGGATACTTTCCTATCTAATTACACCCCAAAACACCATGGAATGCTTAGGGTAATCATGATCAAATACTGCCAAGCTGTCTTATAGCATTAAAGAAAATATTTGATTGCCAGAAATCCATTACTGAGTAGACATCTGTGCACTGAACTCAGGCCATGAGATCAATATTAATTTTTTGCAGTGGTGCTCTGTAATATGCCTACTCACACTACTGTACAAATACAGGATTTGCATTGACTTATGAAGTCCTGTAGCCTTTGATATTGTACGTTAATTAAAAATGTTCCATTCACAACAAAGGACGGATAAAGTTTTTGCAGGAATTTCCACAGATCTCTCTGCAATTTTACCAACAGGTACGGGGACTCTGGCAAAGGGTGGGCTGGGGCGTCCCTCTGGGGCACTGTGAGTCCTCTGCAGCACTGCCTGGGAGAGGCAGGTGGATGTCGACACAACAGCTTGCATGGGGGTCATTCAAACCTGCCTCTGTACTAAGCAGTACTGCCTTTAGTAGACTGATACTGTGCTCAAATACTATGTAAAGCTACTTAAACAGTATCATTTTGACCACAAAAAATTGTGTGTATTGCTTACTGACATCCCAGATATGTGATGCTTCCATGCTTCTGAGAGAGGTCCCAATTTGTCACTTCTTCTCAGGAAGTGACAGGTATCTACAATTTCTTAAAGGATTATGCTAAAAATAAGCTGCACTTTGTGATGGTGATGGATAGGCAAATCTATCAGGGACTCAGAACCAGCATTGCTAATCTAACACCATCCCTAACTGAAAGTACACAGAGTCTCAGATGAGTTTCTGGAGAAAGAATTACTCAGTTTCTCCTTTTAAAAACTGTGCTTGGAAATGCAAGGTCTCCATTTGTACTAGCCTCATGGGGAACTGTTGCTGATAGTACAAGCTCTTTAAACCTGTATGTGTTGCAACAAGAAGCTAAGGTATCTTAAAATGAAAGAAAGAGATAAACTAGGAAATGAGGATACTGATGAGTCCAAGGGGATGGCAGAAGGCAGCTCCAGAAATACCTGACTAAACAAATGTGCATCCATCAGGGTCAGGGAATGTGGTGTTCAGGCAGAAGTCAACTCCCTGGCTCTCTGTCATGTCTGATTAACTCCTTTATTTCAAACAGTCTTTATTTTGTATTAATTAAACCTGTAATCATCAGGACATGGGAGGGTGCCACCAAAAGGACAATTCATCTGCTCCAAATCTTATAGAGGTTGGATGTTCCTGGGGGAACACCCACAGTCCTTGTGGTTGTATGTATAAATAAGCCAAGCCTCTGAAACTCAGTTTTAAACCTAAAAGAAGAAAGAAAGAAAGAAAAAAAAGGAAAATAAGAAAAAAAGATAAAGGTTTGTTTAGAAATGCCATTGCCAGCATGCTAAAACATAAGAGTACAACACAGTCAGGAGTAAACATGGAGTTGCTGACCCAAGTTAGTCCCCAAGTGTTTTCTCTCTCTAGGTTTGTTAAAGCAAGACATCAGGCTTGATCTTTCCTTCTGCCTTGTGGAGAAAGACAGATGAGGCCCTCAAGTCACAAGCTGAACCACATGAGCAGAGAAAAAAAGAAGGTGCAGCTGTTAATGTAGCTGTCCCACAGATTTGAATCACAGATACTTGGGAAGCCATGAAATGATTTATAGATATTCATTTCAGGATAGGTGCTTATGCAAATACCTCTGACTCCATGGAGTTTCATTAATCCTTGGAAATAGAATTCTTGTTACTTCATTATTTTTCCTTTAAAAGAGATTCCCTCATCTGATGCATCTCCCCAGGAGCTACCAGCAGAGGAGGAAAGCCCATCACACCCACCTGCACTGTGATTGACAATTACTTTCTCCCTGATCCCACCCATATTTTTTCATTGATTTGCCTTGGTCTCTGAATAAACACAGAAAGTATCTGCAGTTTAGAAAACTAAATGAGCCTGGTGGTAACTTTGGTTATCCTGGTGCTGCTCATTTCCCAGAACAATGACATCTCTGCACACAAATATGCCCTCCACCCTAATCTGCTATCCCTTTTAACCCAGTAAACCTGCACTCCAAGCTGGGAGCCATAGGGACATTTCTGGATTGTCTCTGTCCTGTGTCACAGCACCTAATGCAGAGGGGCAGAGGCACACTGGAGATGGGTAATAGATGGGTGGCAGGGTGGGAAGGAGCTTTGCTGCCAGACCTTCCCTTTGCAAACCTCCCAGGACAAGCAGCTTCTCTGCTTCCTGTTCTGGCAATGTCTCATGAAGAGAGCTGGGTCAGGAGGAGGCAAATCTCAGGCTTTTGAGGGCTTTACTTGACATGTGGCAAAGATTCTAAACTCACCCCAGAAAGTCAGATGCAAAGAACACAGCTCCAAGACCAGCACTGCCACTTGCTCCTGCAGAAACACACTGCTCCTGTTCTGGAGCCTCCTGTTGCCTCCTCCTGAAGCTTCAGTGGTGTGGTGACCAGTACTAATCCCTACAGGGTCAGGGAAGGTGACCTGTGAAGGTCAGCTTGACCTTCAAAATGACCACATGGATGTTCTGGATAAAGAAGTGCTTCACACAAGGCAGAGAAAACTGCAAACCCTCCTGAGCTTTGCATTTGCTGTGTGCTTTTAGATAACCCCAAACACCTGGTTGCTTGCTCCTGGCTGTAGCTAGCAGGCTGTCAATTGTGCTTGGCAGCACAAATACTAAACAGGGTGGGGGTAGGGGTTAGATGCTCACCAGCCCCGAACAGATTCAGTGAACAAATATGTTAATTTAAAAAATAATGCAAGCAGTGTGTGGTGAAGATTTGTGGAGCTCATTAATGTTTGAAAACAGCTTTGACATCTGTGCTTTGTTCAGATCAGACTTTACCATTCAGTGCCTGGGAAAGGAAATGCAGTAAGTAAAGGGCTTTCAGATGTTCCCAGAGAGCCCATGCTTGGAAGCAGGATCATTCCTGCATTATTTTAAAGACCCTGGAACTTTCTCCTGTAACTTTTACAAATACCTCTAGATATGATAGTTAATAACATGTCCTTGCGGAGTAGTGTGAAATTGTATTTTATGTTACTGAGTCTCTTTTAGAGTAATTGCTTTCAACACAATGTGTCTGATTCAAATTTTATGATAAAAATATAGGTTTTGAGACAGAAATAGTCACTTAATTACTTCATACTTACATAGGTGTTGCTATTCATGTTTGTACAAGCCCACATTACTTGCAATTAGCATCCACTGCTGAAGTCACCAAGAGCTATTTTTGATCATACAAAAGGGACAGATTTCCTCCCTCTTCCCATACAACTGTGGTACATACAACATGTTTCAGTTCTTGCAAGGAGACTGAATCCTTATGAGTATGTGAGTAGGTTATGTCAAGAGTGTGAACTGTTGTCTGTGTGGAGACCTTATTACAAGTTTATATTTACTCAGCTAAAAGCAGGTCCTCATTAGGCTACAGACAACACAACATCCTGCCATCAGCTGTTTGGTGCAGTCTGTGCAGTTTAATTAGACAAGGCCTGAAGAGGAAATCGAAATGCCAAGGGAAAGTGCCTGAGTCGCTAGATTTCAGCTTGAGGCTCAGATGGAAATCCTGCTGTAAAACAGGTCTGTAGAAATTTGACAGAAATGAACCATTTCAAGAAGCAGATGACATTTGCCACAGTACAGGAGCAAGAGCCAGGAGCTCCCAGCATGTTTGAAGTGCAGCCCTGCAGATATTTTTGGCAGTGCTCTCCTGCCAGGTCACCAGCCCTGCCCTGTGGAGCCTGTCTTAGCCCAGATGACCCAGCAGACCAGGAGCAGAGCTTTCAACCAGCATGCAATGTGTCTCAGGGGCTGGACTCTAGTTTGCTTAGAAATGTGAAATAATCATACTGATGAGAGTGAGACTAAATTATGACATCGCATCTGAAACAATAATGAATGACTTTTCCCATGCACCCCAGTTTCCAAGTCACTCCTGTTCTTGTGCACCAGCCTCTGACTTCACAAAGACAACAGTGTAGTCCAGGTATTATGCTTCTCCATGTGGGGAAGTCACAGCTGATAGAAGATGAACACAGATCTTATTTTTTGCCCATTCCTGGTTTGGAGATGCTTTATTTTTAGAGGAGAAAAGGCCACATTATCTTTTCATGGAGTAAACCACTTCAAAATATTTAAGTCAGACAATCACAACTCATCGCACTTCACTGTTTTCAATAACAAACCTATTCACACTCTCAAGGCAGAAGACACTATTTTACTTTCTCACTCTGAGCAAACCTCTCATTTAAAATCTGACCTGGGATTATTTTACTGTTTTAGATAAATATCTTCCGGGATCTGTAGTGTGAGTGTATGAGGTACCGACCTTTCTATGTGGTCAGATGCATTGCTGGGTGAGTTTCCTCGGTATCCCAACACCCTTGTGATTCCCATGATGTGCAGAGTCTTTGCCTTGATGCAGACCGGGTTACACCATGGGAAGTGCAGTGTGGTAAAACTGCCAACCCCCAAGGAGGGGATGGGAGCCACCAATGATAGCATCCCTTTAACAATTCATCATTCCAAGAAAGCATACTTTTACTATGGACTAAACCACAGAAAAGCTCTCCAAACATTCAAAAAACCAAAATATTTTTGAGTTGACCCTACAGACAACAAGCCTCACTACTGGATTTTTAACAAGACAAAAACAAAACACACTTCAGCCCACTGAAAAATTTCCTTAAATCAGCTTTATGAGAAATGGATGCTAAGCTCCCCAAAGTTACTGCTGGGGAAAACACTAGAGCAGTTTCATTTGTGATGGATGTTAATGATGGGACTTCATGTGTTAGTGGATGGCACAGAAATGCTGCAGGGATGAGAAAGTGCCAAGCACCAGAATAAAAGACAGGGAAAACCTGTTACTGTGGCTGGAAGTGAGCATAGGGTGCAGCTGAGTGATACTCCTAATTTGTCAAAGCTTTATTTTCAGGGTTTCATCAGTGGGAGCTGTCACACTTTGCCACACTATTTCAAATGAATTTCGTGTTTATGGAATATTTCTGTTGGAGGAGAGGGGGCTCCCACATGTACCTTCATTCCTGTCACTGAGTGAAGAAAAATCTCATAGGGGAAGAGGAAAGCAGAGCAAGGGATGTGTGAGAAAATGTATTTCCACACAAGAGAGATTTCCCTGTAAATAGGATCTTGTTAAGCAACATAGGCCCTGCAGAACATGTCAGTTTGTGCATTGGGAGGTGTTAATAGGTTCTTGTATAGCAGAGAGAGTTTTCGGCTTCTTTTGATGAGGGGCTGATTAAATTTGGCAAAAGCTGGTTTTCCTTGGTGGCGGGACCCCAAGAGAGTGGGAACTGACAGACTTGAAGTCACAACACTGTAGAGAGCAGAGAGATTATATGTAGCCTATGCAGCAGGATTGTGCTATGGGACTCGCTCATCCTGCATCCATCCATCCATCAAGAGTAAAAAAACCCCAAAATCTGAGCCAAGGGTAAATTCCACTGTTCAGGAGGCTGGCTTTGGCCCCAGGGTTTTGAAACAATTTCTGTTATGTTTTATTTCCCACAGATGATGGTCATCACCTTTGGGCTCTGGGGTTACAGTTCTGGTGTCCCTAGCACTCAACTCTGCTCTTCTGACAAGCACAGCTCTCACCATACCCTTGTTGCCTTGCCCTTTTTTGTTCAAGTCTACAAACAGACAGTGAAGGAGCCCACCATCTCCACAGAGCATCATCCCATACTCCCACACTGGATCAGGTTTTGCCAAGGAGTTAGGCTGGGCTGTCTCTTGCTCTCCTCTTAGTCTCCATCAATTAATCCAACACTGGAAACAGAGGGAATGATCTTTCCCTGATGATGGCTCATTTATTCTGTGGCTTTTCAGGCCAAAGCCTTGAACAAGCATGAGTCAAAACATTACTAGCTTTGGGAGAGCTGGATTTGCCCTTTCTGTTTCCCTCTACTGCTGAATTCTTTAGAGATACTCTTTCTGGTTCACCAATCACTTCTAGAAATAATTCATCTCAAACTAAGACAGGTGGCTAAGGCAGAATGAAGGGTTCTTTCCACTGACTAGAGAAGAACTACAACAATTTAGGACAAGTCACCTCCTTTTTAAGCATTTACCTTTAGGAAGAAATGCTTGAAAACAATGCTTGTCTGTCCTTCAACCCAGAGAAGCACTTCAGTGTGCCTACATCATCAAGAAAGCCTTGTTTGCTTTGTAGGATGAAGCTGACAGTGATACCTTCATCATCTGCCTGAAGATCTCTGGAGGCAGTAAGAGCTGAGCATGCTGTCAGTGGGAGGTGGTTAGAGCTGGTCCACGCAACTGCTGCATACAGCACGCAGGATGGGGCACCTAGCATCAGACTGCACAGAGGAGATGTCTTCAGCTGAGCAGCTGTCCTAGAGGCCCTTTTCAGGAAACAGAGAGGCACAGCTTCCTGAAGAGCAATTCATCTGCCTCAGAGGAATCACACCCCCAGAGGTGTGTCTCTGCTGACTTTAAGGCCACTTAAATAATTTTAATGTTGAATTTTATTCTGCTTGCAAACATTATTAATTCTTGGACTGATTTACTTTCTGCTGCCAGGTTTTGTGGTGCAGGTTTTATGTCATTGTTCAAAAAAGGGGAGAATTTGCTGCCTGTATTGCTCTCTGGTCAACACTGAGCATGAAGATGACTGTCTGTGTGAGGTGCAGATGCTGAGATCTGAATGAACAGACTTGTCCACGGGCTGTGTGACTTTTATCACAGTCTGAAGCACATGCGTAAAGAAAACAAGCTTTGCTTGAGCCAGAACATCATGAAAAAAAAGAATGTGACAGAGGGGATTTAACAAAACACTCCTTTCAGACAAGATCTATCAACCAAATATATCCACGCTAACATTCCCAGTGCTACATGTATTCCTGGGTATCATCCATCTGCTCAAACATTTGTAAAAAACAGTTCTATTCTTCATCGTGAATCAAGTTCCAAACTTTCATTTGCAAAACTGATGGAACATCACGTTTGTTGCTAATAAATCAATCAATCAATCAATCAATCAATCAATCAATCCCTCTCCCAGCAGGGTAAAGGTGCTCAGAGCTCAAGTCTTCCATCCACATCCAAGCAGGTGTGAGAATGACCCATGGTTCATGCTCAGGCTTGGGTCATGAGAGAGGAGACGGGACTGTGCAAGTCAGGTGCACCAATACGTGCAAACTGTTTGCCAAAGCAAAACCTTTGGAGGCAGGAACTGAAGGTGCATTGCTCTTAGGCAGGCCAGGAGCTGTTCTGTGTATGTTAGTCTCTGGTCTGAGTAACAGTAATGATAATTAATAATTGAACGCTTGAATTATTGATAGCAATAATTAATAATTGAATAATTGAATTCTATGCACTACTATAGAGGTTCTTGTCAGAGAAACTCAAAGTATTTTGCAAACATTAATGAATTAATGCCAGGATCTTCTGCCAAAGGCAAAATGAAATAAAACAGAATTTCCTCAGGCCACTCCACCTTCATACAAACACTGTGCACATTGCCCTGAGACAGATCTAGGCAGGCCAACCTCTCAGGAATACCTTGCTCCTCAGGAGTCCTCTACCAGCATGGGACTTCCATGCACACACATGTGGGCTGCCAAAAGCAGGCTGACTACAGACAGAGAGGAAACGCCTGTAAGGCAGATCCAGGGCTGGGCTGGGGCCCTCTGATCCCACCTCCCCTCTCCTCAGAGGAGAATGCAGCATAGATGGTAGGACCCAGGTCGGATTACTTTTGCAGTAGTGGTGGCGTCAGAGGTGGGCCCTGCTGAGGAAGTTACCCATATGTTGTCCCACTTGGGGACAAGCAGGGAGCCACAAACCAAGTAGATGCAGAATATCAGACTTAAAAAATGATCTTCTGGTCTCTTTCCCTTTCTCATGGACCAGAAACCACAATCCTTAACTTCACTCACAACTAATTTCCTTTCTTGGTCAAATAATTTCTTACCAAGACACATGATCCTTACTTTAGATTGGGAAGAGAAGCAGAATTTGCCACATCAAAACGCTTTGGCCACTTGTTTCCTTGTCTGTCTAAGGGGCAACAGAGCTGGGGAACCAGTCCAGTGGGAAGATGTGAATGTCCTCAGACCTGTTCTTCACAGGGTGTAAGATCATCAGGTGCCTGCAACTGTTTTAGGTGCCTCTTATAAGTTAAGTGTGACTTTGAACAAAGTTAAGGCCTATCCTCTTCATCTAAGGCTTTAATGCTGATACCTTCCCTTTAAAACAATAGGTCCAAATCTTATCCTTCAGACCTCTGCCCTTCCTCTATCCCTGTTGACATCCTCTGGATTGAGTCAGAAGAGAATCTCCTAGATAGTGCCCTTCTTGTGCTGTTCCAGTTATGATCATTTCCACTTTCTCAGTAGAAACTGCCTCAGCTCCAAAGCATCTCAAAGACTCTCTCTACCATTTGTTATTGCTGTTCCTCTCATTCCCGCAATGGTCATATCTCTCTTTCCAAGCAAGGCTTTGATTCTTTTGTGATTTCCAAGGTTTATAAATGAGGACATTTACTTTACACCACAGACAAGCTTATGTTTTGAGTAGTAACAATCATAAGAATAAGCAGTGGCTGTTAAAGCCATTTTATTTTCTTTCTGAATAGCAAAAGCTTCTCATTCACCTCCAGTTTTGACACTGGAAATATGCTGTTCTTCAAAATTAAACTCATGTTACCAGCAAAGAATCAGAGGGCTAAAGGAGGGATTTCTTGCTACTGGTGAAAATACATTTCAATGCTTCACATCAAAATTAAGGTCTTAGAAAATACTGCATACAACTCTTTCTGCAGTACACAGATTGGTATTGTCCTTGGCCAATCTCCATGGCTCTCCCCAAACACTCAAGAAGGATTTGCTCCATCACCTTCCCAAAATCTGAGGTGAGGCTGTATGACCTGTAGTTCCCTAAATTCTCCTTTTGGTGATTCTTGAAGATAGGTTTGATGTTTGCCTTCTCCCAGTTATAAGAAACCTCTCCCAGCTGCAGTTGTCTTTCCAATATGTTAGAGAAGAGCTTCACAATGACAACAGCCTCACCCATCAACACCTCTGGATGCATCCTATGTGGCTCAAAGGACTTAGGTCTGTCTTAAGTGCTCTCTAACTCTGTACTAACAGAGGGTAACACTTCACTCCCACAGACTCTCCTAGCAGGCTGGGGAATGGAGTGGGGCTATGCAGAGCAAGGGGGCAGTCAGGGAAGGTGGCACATGCCTAACAGCTAGACTGGAATATGACTGTGCTGCCTGATATTCTCTAAAATGCCACTGACTATTTCTAACCATAAGAAAACCCTGCTTGAGCCTCACCTTTGTGAGCCAACTCAAACATGACCCAATTTTTCTGGAAGCCACCAAATATCACCAGACTTCTGGAAGCTGAGTCCCTGCTGCCGCATCCAAATGGGAGATGTACAGTTCAGCAAAGCGAAGGAAAGGCTGTGGGAGTGACCAGGTCAAGCCAACCATTGCAGTCTGGGTGAATGACACAGCTTCTATCATTCCTAACCCCTGGCAGACAACTGTGCATATGCTGATGCCAGCTTGAACCAGAGCAAAGATATGGGATGTTTTAAAATCAGTCTGCATGTAGGTCAAGAGGCATGAAATGAGCTTGGGTGAGTCTGCTTGATTAATAAGAGTAATGACTTTAGAAATATCTTTCCCACTATCTGCATCTCTCTTTTTCCTCCTCTATTTTGTCTTATTACAAAACCTAGAAATAATTTGTTTCAGAACAACAGACATTTTGACAGCTGCTGACTAGTATTGCTGTGTCTTTTGGACAGCAGACAGGGATACTGGTGGACCTGAAATGTTGTTTGGGCTGAAGGCTACCTCTGGTTTAAATCAGAGTTGTAATCCTAGGTTGGAGTCTTGTGGCACTCTGAAACATGCCATTGTTAACGTGCTGCACAACTGTGCATCTGTATGTCAGTCTAGTGCCTCCAGGAATTTGCCAGAACCATCTGGGAAGAGAAAACTGAGAAGGGTCAGTATGAAGGGACTCCCACTTGGAACAGTGTTATTGCTGGATCAGTTGGATGTTGCTGGACCTTGCTAACTTTGGATCAGGTCACCCTGGCTTTGTCTGAGTCTTGAAAACCTCCAGAGGCAAATCCCACAGACTCTTTGGGTGACCTCTTTCAGTTCTGCTTGACATTCCTGAGCAAACGATTTTCCTAATGACCATTCTGAATCTTCCCAGCCACAATTTGTATGTACCACATCTTTTCACACTGTTCACCACTACCAGGAAGTTTGTATTTTGTAACAACCCTTCAAGCAGTTGCAGGCTGCTGTTAGATTACCACTCCCAGTCACAGAGTCTGAAGCTCCATCTTCAAAAGCAATTCACCTAACAGCCTTTGATGACTACCCAAGTCCATTCATGGACTCCAGCCTCAAAGCAAAGACAGTTCCCCTGAAGTGCCTTAGAGAGAATGGCTCTGTACATGCAAACTCTGCATGCATGGGGTGCTGGAGTGGAAAGTACACTCACTGCCTACCTGTCACCTGGACAAACCTCCAGTGCAGTGGAGAAGAGGATTTTTATCTAAATTCCACTCAGGATTTTTTTTCTGGTGTTATATTGACTTGAAGCAAGGGGTATCTTTCACCAAATCAATATGTAAATGTGTAAACTCCCTCCACACACACGCATACATACACACATCCCATTTGTCTGGTCTTGACACCCCTTGTGTTTCCAGCCTTTTGGCAGGATAGATCAACCTGCCCAGCTCCAACAGAACAGAAACATGTCCATTTTAGTTGTTGTACAAAAAAGCAGCATAGGTAGATGCCCAGAGTCATCCAGGGGATCCACAGAAAAGCAAATAATTGAACCCCAGTCACCTTGCTCATGACTGACAACTTAAGGGCCTGATAAAACCAAAGTAAGCTGGCCTTCCAGGAGGCTGAATTAATCCTTCAGACTCCCATTACAGCTGCCTGACCTGTGCTCACATTGGAAACACTTAATACTCTGGCCTTAACTAGCTTCTGTCATTGGAAACGGCCCTTCACTCTCTGCCTTTCATCTTTAGGCTCATTGACCTCGTTAACATCTTGTCCACTTCACCTGGCAAGCAACAAACTGGGGAGTATTCCCAGTGCAAAACCTACCTGCTCAGCAGATTAATTCTGAAATGTATCTGACTTCAAAGAGCCTCCTGGTAGGATTCCTTCACCATCTGCAGGAAGGATATTAAATCACACTGTTACAGTCCAAATGTTACTGTGAGCAAAAGGAAACACATCTTATGTATGGGGGAAAGAATTTATTGTTAATTTAAGTAATGTTTTAGTAGTATAATAGTCCAAATTATCTAACACAGAAAGACCTTCTAAATAAAATGGTTAAAGTTCTAATAGAAAAACTCCCCAGTACTAATACTGGTTTTCTGGGGCTATGTTTACACTTTCTGTGATCCTCAGGGTCATCAGAGGAGCCCTGGAGGATGTTATGACAATTTGCCGTCATTCAGAATCCTCCACCAAGAGGAGTACAATGCTCATGGTGAGGATTTCTTCCTCGTTGGTCTTAGGTCTACTTGAGTCTATTTTTACACATTTTCCTATCATAGTCTGCTCTCTTTCCATTGGCTCCCAGCTAAAGGCTCAGTAGCTTCCCTGAGTCTCCTAAACAAAAAGGGCTGTTGTTTGTTGTGCAAACAAATGAGGGTTTGTTGGGGCTTTACCGCAGAGTGGAGCTAACCCAGGGTAGATGATAATCATAACACTGTTACCACAGCTAAAATAGCCTAAGACTAGGTCAGACCAGGACAAGTCCCAATCAGTCCTGAGACCCTCTATTGCCAGATCAATACTTAACTGGATTGCAACAGCTGTGAGGAAATCTCTGTGCTAAAGTGACAGCTTTTTGAGTGAAGCATGCCAGGATTTCAAGGTTGTCTCAGGACTGCTGTGCAGTAGTGAATACCTTTCATCACCCAAATACAGACATTTCCAAGGTCCTTCTACTATTAGCAAGGAGAACTACCAGGGAGTGTCCCTGAAGGAGTGACAGCTCTGGCCTCACAGAAAGCTTGTGCCACATAAATTCATCTTGAGAAGCTTTAGCAGGCTAAAATTCCAGTTTTCCTAGGATTCAGGTTTGCTCCATAGGCTTTGGAGAACTCTGGTGTAAGACAGTGCTCAGCCCCTTTTAGACATTTCTCTGGGGACTGTCACAACTCTGGGAGCAACTCAGAGCAAAATCTACTTCCTCAAGAGTAAAAGGAGATGGAGCTGAAAGCGATCAGGGAGACAGCAAAGGACCTCTGATGGTGTTCAGTGATGCCCATATCCCATTCAGCTGAGGCTGTGGGTACACTCTGAGAGAGCAGGTCCATGTTGAGTACACTTCAGAGTGCAGCGACCAGCAGTTCTTCATGCCTGACGGGTGGACTTACTCTGCAAACACTCTCCAGTCCATACCTTTTCTGCCATACCATCTTCTGCCAGTGCAGAGGATTAGTCACATCAGCAAGCACTACCCAGGTCAACTCTGGAGAGGCAATTATAATGCAAAATATCATCTCCCAGTTTTCTTTTGCCCTTGGAAAACCAGGTTTCACATGCACAGAGCAGACCAGACAGCCCTTTGCTGGTGCTTCTCAGTGTTGGAGACACATGGCTATTATCAGATCACACCAAATGCACGGTCCCCCTAATTCTAGCTCCTGAACCCAGCAAGGACTAGAAGCAGGTGTTTTCTACTCTTTCCAAAACAGATGTTTCTTCCACATTTTCTGTCTTGTTTCTGGATGCAGCCTGACCTGCTAATATCTGAGGAGGTGAAATAAAATCTCTGAAAGGCACAGGGAGAAGAAGGATTTGCACAAAGCTTTTTCCTGGTGTGTAACTCCTGTTCAGCTCACACATTGCTCGTGGGCAGATTCTTATTTTCTCACATTTATGAAATCACTCAGTGTAGAGTTTCTGTGAATAATTTCCCAGCTTCAGTTGCTGAGCTGTCTGTTAGAGGAGAACATCCCTTGTTCAAAACCCAGGTTGTTCTGTCTAGAAGCTGGTCACATGGTATGTTTTTATATCTTGAGAGGATGAGCTAAAATCACATAGACTGTTTCCTCGCTGCACATGCAGTAGTGAATGATGGATCATCTCTGACAGACACCCTTTAAAAATGTTTTGTAGAATGATCCTACCAGGAATCCCTCCCTCCAGCCTGTTCCTGGAAAGCAGGAGGGATCACATTTGAAGGTGTCTTGGTCTGCATATGACCTAGCTTCTACCATGGAGGGGTTGTGCCCATGACTTGCCCAATATTAAGTGCAACAGGCACAGCAATGAATTATAATTAGAAGCAACAAACACATCACTGACAATGTGCTGGAGTGAGCCTCTTCCACACAGCAGGTAAACAGGGGTTTAAGGGGCCCAGATCCTGCACCCAGTGCAGATGCAGCTGTGCAGCTCCCATGTGAACTGTACAGGAGCTTCTGCTGTTTTTCACATGAAGACCATGGTGTCAGGGAGGTAATGGGGCATGCAAGAGGGGCCTGTGTTCACAAGAAAGCTGAGCCTCTACTTACAATTTATAAATGGGAATTACAGGCTGTTGTATCTGTGGGACTTGAGAACACTGTTAGCTTGCTTTAGTGCCATGTCAAGCGCAGAAAAAGACTGAAAAAAAAGAAGAGAATAATTCCTTTGAAAAGAGTTATAAAGCTATTAAACACTTTTAAGCTCTTGCTCCAGAATAACTAGGTCTCTCATAATCTTCACACCCATAAGATGTGTTTTGCCACAAGAGTACAGGAGTTAATATCATAAACACACACAGGGCATGGCACTGAGTGCTACTCTGTGGGTGGTAACGAGACAAGGATTTCCTTGAGTCACCAGAGAGCTTTTCCTAAAGAAACTCAAAACCAACCAGAGGAGGGAGGGCCACAGTCATTTATCTGAAATTAATCCTGGTCAAAAACCATGTCCCAGCTTCAGCAGTGAAGCAGTGACAGCTGGAGCTCCAAAACCTGATTGGCTCTGGCAACACTCAGTGAAGGACAGAAGTTGGCTTTGTAATTTCTTTAAATTACTTTTTTACCTGGGGCGTCATTCTAGCTGTTTCCACTTTGAAGAGGATGTTGCAAGTAACATAAATGCATGTTGCTCCCTGGAGCATCTCATCCCGTGGCCCATCTTGGTACGCACAGTGAAGGAGACAAGGGTGAATGCTGGGGCTGCATTGGCTGCAGATCCCAGTGACTCAGGGAAATAAGAAGACTTGGATCCATGGTGCAGATTCTGTGTTTTGAGAGTGTTGTCAGGTACCTAAACCTCAATGGCTGAGGATTTATCAGCCTTTTCCCAGTCCTGTTTGTCACCTCATGTGACAGCAGGCAGTGAGTGGGGCCTAACTGGACATGACCTTAAATCCCAGTTCCATTCTTGGGCTTCTGGAGGCTGTAAAGTTTGCTGTCACCTGAATTACTTGCTGCAGGCCACATGGGTTGTAGCTTGGTGACAAAGGGCTTTGAGGAAGGCCTTGGCCATTAGATTTCCCTAATGTCTCCATCTACTGTTTATTGTCACCTTGTGCTGCAGCACTACTGTTCCCATCAGGTCTACAGAGGTGTTGTTGGGCCTGTTCTTGGTCTCTTGTTGGAGTCATGATCCATATTAATAAATCCTACAAAGCCATGTTGGTCACTTAAAATTAGATCAGTTCCTGCTTGGTTTCAGCACAACCTCCCCAAGCAGTTGTGTTGGCCCTGACAAGGGTCAGTGATGGCAGGGATGGTGATGTCACTGCTGCCAGTGTCCCAGATATCAAAGCATGGCCACAGTAAATGAGGAGTAAGAATAAAAGCCAAATGTGCCTGTTTGCAAGCTGGATCCCCCATGCAAATTCTGTTCCTGTTGGCAGGACAGTCCAGGGAAAATGGACATTTGCACAAGGGGCACAGGCAGACAGAATCAGCAGCTGGAGCCTGCCCTTCTAGACAGGATGATGACTCAGAATGCTCTGGTGGTGCTGCTGTGTACTGGACTCCTCTGCCATCCTGTAAACCTTCATCTGGAGCTATACTGCAGTTTGTAGCCCTGCTTCAAAGGGTATGAGCAGCCCTTTGTTGAAGGACTTGAGGATACTGGTGGACGAAAAATGGATATGAGCAGGTAATGTACACTAGCAGCCCAGAAAGCCAACTGTATCCTGGGCTGCATCAAAAGAAGCATGGCCAGCAGGTTGAGGGAGATGATTCTTCCCCCCACTCTGCTGTCATGAGATCCCACCTGCAGTACTGCATCCAGCTCTGGACTCCCCAGCACAAGAAAGACACGGATCTGTTAGAAGAGGGTGACGATAATGGTCAAAGGACTGGAGCACCTTTCCTATGAAGAAAGGCTGAGAGTTGGGGTTGTTCTGCCTAGAAAAGAGCAAGCTTTGAGGAGGCCTTACTGTGGCATTTCAATATACAAAAAGGGTTTATAAGAAAGACAAAGACTTTTTACCAGAGTCTGTAGTGACAGAACAAGGGGCAACAATTAAACTGAAAGAGGTTAGGTTTAGGTTGGACAGAAGGAAGAATTTTTTTAAGATGAGGGTGGACCAGGTTGTCCAGAGTTGTGGATGCACCATCACTGGAAGTGTTCGAAGTCAGGTTGGATGGAGCTTTGAATAACCTGATCTAGTGAAAGACGTCCCTGTCTACAGCAGGGGGAATGGACTAGATGATATTCAAAGGCCCCTTCCTACCCAAACCATTCTATGGTTTTATGATGTGACAGTTCTCCAATGTGCAGGGCAAGAAGCCAATAGCTTCAAAGGAGTGCCATGAACAGGAAAGGCTAGGGGCTCTGGGGGCAGGGCCTGGCCAGTCCATGAGGTAGACACTTCTAGACATGTCAGAAGGAGGAGTCCCCTTGTGTGACAGTGCTATTGTCTGCAGAAATTATACCATCAGCCCTGGTGCTCCAGCCCTCATCAGCTACAAGGGCATGGCTGCAACCCCTGCTCAGGAAATTTCAAACCTTTCACTTTGCTAGAAAGGCGACTCCAGGCAGACTGTTTGCTGTCAGCAGGAGTCCATACATACGTGTGTATAGAAGCAGCACTAAGCTGCATCCTCACATCCTCTGGCAAATAAAGGCAGAACAAAACACAAGCCTTTGCCCAGAGGTAACAGCAGGAAAGACATTCAGACTGTCCTGTAGGACAAAGACACTGAAGTCTGGCTGTATGTCACTGTCCAGAATTCTGACCACTGGTGATTGAAGGTATTTTGCATCCAACAAACTTTCGGTGACCCTCAGGAAGTGGTTTGGTTTCTCTCTGCTCAGGGCTCTCCATGTGTGCAGGGAACTTCCATTGTCATCACGTACCTTTCAGCTTGCAACTCACAGGGTCTTACCTCTGTCTCTCCTTGCTGGACCTCTGTGCCTGCTCCAGAATTCCCTCCCATGCAGTGTGCTTGGATTCTACTGTTAAAGAATAGAGGAAGTCCCCTTTGGAAGCTTGTGGCCTTCCGGCATTTGACTTTTCCAGAGTTAGTCCCTGAATAACTATGGCATTTTTGCAATCTATGTGTAGGCAATTAGTAAACAGGAAAGAAAGGTGAAATTAATCAAATAAATTAGTCATTATTTTTAAAAAAACAAATGGAGAAATTAAATAAAAAGGCCAACAGTTGGTGAAAGTAATTACTGTGAAAGGTCAGGGTTGCTTCCGCTGGATGTATTTTTGGAGATGTGCTGGCCTGTCTTGACAGAGCCATCTGTAGGGTCTGCCTCTGTGTCTCTTGGGGAACTCTGCACAGGCTCCAAAGAAGAGGAAAAAGCTGCCCTGAATTCTTCCAGAGCTGCAGTCTGCTATAGAGCTTCATCCATTATCTGGGAGAGCAGAAGTGGAAGCCCTGAATGACATCTCTAATGGGTCCTGTTGTTAGTGTCTCATTTCTGGCTTCAAGAACGACAATTGGATTCTGGAGTCTCTTGGAGTGATGGATAAATGACAAGCAATTTCATGAGCTAGAACTGAATTGATGTGAAAGTGAGAAGCTAATTGGATTATATGCTTGTCAGGAGTCTTTCTCCTGCACTGTCAGGATTGTTCAGATATACAGGCTGCTTTGCACAGAGGCAAGTCAGAGCTGCAGAGAAACCAGTTTTTCTCTTCCTTTCTGAGTGATGAGAAGACCAGCAGTGACGGTATCTCATCCTTCCCCAGGTCTCTACCACCCAACTTCAGTAAGGCACCTTGAGACCATCACTAGATCAATGAAATGTGTTGAGTTCCCAGGTCTTCACAACAATGTTTATTGAAATCTGCCCTCATCTCCATTAAACACCGTGACTCCCTCCCAGATCTGAGGGATACTGTTTGGAACAGTGGATCAAGAAGACAGAGGAAGGTTTTTCACAGCAGTACATGGTGGGAGAAACAGAAACTGCAGATATAAATTAGAGATGAGATATTCAGATGGGATATAACAAAAACTTTAGGAGCAAAAAAGCCATGAAAATGCTGCGACTGAGTCTGCCCTATTCCTACACTTAGAGAATGGTGTGACTAGATGAATTCACCACCAAGGTGGTTATCACTGAGTAACCCCACGATGTGGAAATGGAATATGCCTGGCATCTGAATAACTGCTTTGTCTGTAACTGATATCATCACATCTTGTCAGACGCTGGGAATTCAGTCCTTGCTGTTTACTTAAAAATGCAAAATAAAACCTCCACTAGATCAAATGGAGCCTTGTACTTTGTCCCAGGTGGATCTGGGCAGGGGGTCTCTTGTCTGCATTTCTACACTCACCCCCTCTGCACTTCTAAAGGACTCTCTGTTGGAACTGCATCTGAATGGTGGTGTCAGAGGAGTGTGTCCATCTACGAGTCACTGTCCCCCACCCAAAATGGTCAGTGACATGTCCCCTCCCTGAAGACACAGAGAGCAAGACCTGGTGAGAATTATGCCTCAGATGTCCTTTGAACCTGGTCTGTCAGAGACAAGTTGTTCAGCTCTGAGGTTCTGCTAGGAAAGGAGGATTGGAAAAATTAAATTGGTGTGTTCATCTGGTTTGTCCAAAGGAAGATGTAAAAGCAGTTGCCAGAGGATGGCAGTAGAACCAGCGTAGTGAGGGAGAAGCTCTGAGTCCGCTGAAGTCCACAAAGCTGCTCTGTGTGCTAAAATTCACTGCGAGAGGCTGAATGGCCCTCCAAACCTTCCTGAAACCAGAACTCTTCAGGAGTCTCAAGTTCAGGGTGCTGCAGCTTTGGCCTGGAGATCACATGGTCCTCTCTGTATCCCAGTGCCCAGGAAGCAAGACAACACTGCCTGGAGGGTCACACTGGCAGCAGCCTGGCAGAGCTGTTTCACCCAGAAGCAGCCTCAGGGCTGCTTTGTAACACAGGTGACATGCTGGGACACAGCAGGACTTGCATCCGTCTTGGGGACACTGTTAGCAATAGGATGTTGCTGCCCAGCAGTAACTTGGGGCCACCTCATGTCTTCTGTTGCATGACTGATATGCAGAACATTTAGACTCAAGATATAGAAAAACAAATTAGTCACACTGCAAGGTGGCAGTGGAGGGTGCATTCAGGAAGGGGAAGGCCAGGTGAAGCCCTCGATGAAGGTATCAAAACATTTTGTTTGCAGGTGGAGCAAATATTTCCTGTGTTCCAAAGTCTGGCAAGGTGGCAGGTGAACATCAGAAGAAAGGGATCCAGAACACTGATGTTTTGCAAACTATTTCAGCCAAACTGAAAATGCTTTGCTGCCATGGAGCTGAGAGGTCATAGACATGAGGAGATATTGGTGGAGCGAGGGCATTTGGTTGCATCTGGCTGTGAAATCTACTGCAACAGTTCTTTTTTTCTTTGTCTGTATGTTTCGAGGGACCTTCAGAGAAGGGATTGGACCGATGTTGGAAAAGAGGAAGAGTGCTCTATTAGTGTGAAGTTCTGTATTGATTGAAGGATTTAATCCTGACTTTTTAGATGTTTATTTTTTCCCCGTTGTAATCAATTTTAATTAAAATCTCGTTGTGGATTTTTCATCAGGTGGCTCTGTCATTTGGGTTTCAGGATGCTTTGTATTTTCTGATATTTAATCAGTTTTGCTCACAGGCATTTTTTTCTCTTTAAGATTACCTTCACAATGGGCTGTGCTGTTCAGAAAAATACAAGTTTATTAAACAAACAGGGATCTCAGGGGACCAAAAAACCACTGCAGCTTCTGGCTATCATTTTCAAAGTGTACAATACCCAGAGCAGTTCATTGAAAATGCAGTGCAGGGTGAAACTCACCACTATCATTTAAGGAGTACAATGTGCAGCAGGGAAATCGGAGCCACTAATGCAGACAGGCTCAGCAGAAATGGGGACACTAGAGTCCACTCATATCTGGAACTGTCCTCTGACCCACAGGTTTGATTTCCAGTTCTGCCTCTACTGTGGGATCTGGTAGAGCACTGGCTGAAGACCTCAATGCTTGCACAGCGTTTGTGCTGAAGACACATCCAGAAAGGAAGATAGAGAATGGAAACGAACTTTGCAGAAGATACTGGGCCTCAGTTGGTGGAGGAGCTGGGAGACTTGACTGTGCTGTGGTGCTGTGATCTCATCTCATGTACTTGGACGTCAGCCCACAGACTGCGAGCCTGGGCTCTGTGCTGGGGACACCAGCTATCACTTTCTCAATTCTCCAGACTCTGTTAGAGAAAAGACAGAATTTGGCTGTGATTCTGGCCTGGAAACCAGTTCGACCCACCCCCAGACAAGGTGTCACTTCAACAGCGCATCACCATGGTGTAGATTCCTGCTTTCCAGCAAAGATCCTGCTTCTTTAAGTCACAAGCAACTGAAATAAATGTTTGCTCACCCTGGCTTGGCATAGTCAAGGTAGCTGTACAACAATGGCAGCTTTGAGGAGTCTATGGGAAAGGGTTAAACACCAAGCAGAGTCATACAATGTGACACAGCATCTGCAGAAAACCAGAAGGGAGAGGGAAGATGGAGGAGGCTAAGCAATGAGGGCAATGCCATAGAAGGAGTCCCTGCACTCGAGTCGAGCCTTATTTTTTTTTTTTTTCCTGTTCAGCTATATCCAGAGTGTGAAGCAGACAGGCAGCGAGAGGGGGAGATGGCTTCAACTTGTCTGGATGTGACCCTGTGTGTTCAATGAACTGCCAGCTCAGAAGCAGGCTGGGGGTGGAATAAAGCAGAGCAGGCTCCTCTGGACAGCAGGGACTGATCCAACCTGCAGTGCAGATATGCTCGGTAAATCCTGTAGTGTCCATCCCCCAGCCACATAAAGACTGTGCATTTCACATGGGAATCAGGTTCCCTATGTCTGTGGGCTCTCACTGTAATATTTCTACTTTGCTTTCAGACAATGCTCCGTGTTCTGGGGCAGTTTGGGAGCGGGTTTGGGGGATGCCCAGGCCTCCCTTCATAGAGTGTGTGGGATGGACTATGCCTTCTCCATGCCTTTCCATGGTCCCTGGGCCATGTTCAAGCAGCATAGAAATGCTCTGGGGACTTCCATCACTGGACCCCTATTTTTGGAGGTGAAGGGAGGCTCTGAGCTCTGCTAAGGTGACTAATGTTCTGCACATTCTGGTGTATTAAAGCGCAGGTCCCGACTTTGCTTGTTTGCATTTTTCCTTTTAGTCCCATTACAGAGTGAAATCAGATTGTTCAATTTCATTTTAACTCACTTTCTCACCTGGTAGCTCAACATAACCATTGATTACATGTTTGCATTTTTTTAACAGGATGAAAACCTTTTCTATTCATAAACCATATGGGTTTTGTTTGGCTTTGTTTAACAAAGCTTAAATTTGAAGCTGCAGACTACCCAGTGCCTCCCCACAGCATACGCAGGCAGCACATGTCCCTTGCTGACAGCTCAAGCAGATCAGATATTATTTGCCAAGAGATTATTCATCCAATATGGCCATTATTCAGAGAGTAATTTTCCTATTATTCATCAAATTCTACTAGCCTACCAGCTGAATCCCAAACCTATCAACTCTTGTTGCTCTCCACTGTCAAAGCAAACTAGCCCATCTCCATATCACTCGTGGTCCAGGAAAGGAGGTGTCTGAACCACTGAAAACTCCACTAGTATCTCTGGAGACTTACATGGCAGGTCCCAGAGGACCAAGTCTACTGAAACAGCCCTGCCCCAAGCCATGTCCTCAGCTCTTTGCTCACACCCCTCACTCCAGTGATGAAGAAGACGTTGCTGCTGATGGACACAAACTCAAAAGCACTGCTGCTGTAAGTGCCCTAAGATGCCCTGCTTTATGGGCTATCACCCCTGCTGTTCCCTTTGCAGGGCCTAGGTTCAGCGTGCGATCCAACTGCTACAGAAGAAATCCTTAATGTTGGGACCCTAGGGGACATGGGGGAAGAAGCTCTCCACAGCTTGTCTTAGAAGCAAGCAATCATGTTCCAGATGCTTCATGTAATTTCTTTCATAAGATATTACTGGATATTAAAACTAACCTGATTTCCTGGGTTAAAGCACTTTTCTGGCAGTGGTTATTTTATTAACATTTTCTTTTTTACATCTTAACTCTTAGATTTATTTCTTGATTCATTTAGGAGCACAATTGTCATGCAGTTAATGAAATAAGTAATATTTTCTCATTCCAAGAAATCTTATTAAGCTAATTAGCATGCTCCACTGGCAGATGAGTTTGATTATACTCTATTAAATGTGTATGTTATTTATTTCTTTGCTTGCTCGGCCCTGTCTCCTCCCTCACCATCTGAGGTTGAAGCAAGAATAAAGCAAGGATCTGTGTCCTCCTTGGAGAAGAGTCACTACTACCTAGTGTAGAGGGCGAGGTGGTCAATGTCCACCCAGGTCAAGAAGAAACCTTCCTCTGTATCAGCGGGTGAGTATCTTTACTCTTGTGAGAGGCCACTGTTGAAGTCCATTACAGAAGTTCCCCCTATTTAATGTGAGAGACTGAAGAGACACAGTCCTGTGCCACCTGTCCAGCTCTTTGCTGTTACTCGTTACCTATTCTGGTGCCAGAGGTCCAAAGCAGGTTCTGCTTTTCGTGAGGAGCTTACTCTCTAGGATTTTTGCAATGTGAGGACATTTGGTCCAATGTCACTTCTGATGGAAAAAACTGTTTATGCCTGTCTTCCTTGTGGGTCCATGCATAAACCAGCAACAAATTAAGTAGAAGTATGTTGTTAAACTATGCAAAACCCTGTCTAGACACACTCATTTCTGTTTGATTATAATTCAGCTGAGATCAGTTACTGACAGAGTGACATTAAATCAAACAGAAAAAGATACCTGGATGCTCCTTCCTCCATCCATAAATCAAAGCCAGTAAATCAATTCTGGCAACTGTTCATGGAGGGCTCAAACATCCTGAAATTTCATTTTGAGCTCCAGGTTCCTCCAAGGACCAGTTTTCAAAGGGGGATGCAGGACCCAGACTGAGTTTCATCTCATTTATTCCAATAAGTTGCAACTGTGTCAAATGCATGAGTCAAACTTACAGGTGACCGCAGCACTGCATCTAACCCAAGCTCTTATTTGACAGTCCAAGTTCAGGGATTGCCTCTAACACAAAACTCAAACACTTGACAAACTGTTGGCTGTGCTGGGATCCTGACCAGCGTTTTCAACCTCTCTGTGGTATGTAGAATTGTAGAAATGGTTCTGTGCTTGGGAGGAGAGCTGGGTCCCATCTTTAGTATCTCAAATAAAGGGAAGATCTTTAGGACCCAGTATTCTGATTTCTGATTCTGTGATTCTGTGACCCAGTAGGCACATGCAGGAGGTTCAGCTCCGATGGCTCTGTGCCACTTGATGTGTCCTGTATCATATATGGGGAATGATCATAGCTAATAATATAAGTAAAAACTCTGAAGAAAGCCCAGAGACTGGGGGTGCTTGGTGGAAAAGCACACAACCTCCTTTCCAGAGCAGTCCAAGTTTTGGTCTTCTGTGAACCAGCTGTTTCTTAGCCTCTCAGACACAAGGAAAAGCAGGGCAGAAAACTGCATTTTCACTGCATCACTGGGAGATGTGACCAAAGACCTTTACAGATGAGAATAGTTTTAAGCTCTGTTAGACTCCACACTGAGAAAGATTTTAGCTCAAATCCCTTTCCTAAGGCAGTCTGAAATTTCCTGTGTTGATTTTCAGCAAAATCCACATAGTACCTCCTTAACAACAGCAGCCCAGGAACAATCACCTGCTTCATCTCTGCATCTGCTTAATTACCACCATCCCAGGGCCCTGACAATTCCAGAGCAGCCTTTCCCAGTGCTTTAAGTCATGGGATCACAGCTGACAATTTTGCCACTCCTGAAGTTGGAAAATGTCACTCTTGTCTATGGAAATGATCAGCCCATTGGCTTCAGGTAAACTCCTACAGCATTTTTTCATGGGGTTTGATAACCTGTTTCCCCTTTCCCCTGCCTGCCAGCCTGGCTGTGGCTCCTGGTCATCAGTCATATGGCTCCTCTGGTCCCTGTACATCAGAGACCATGGCATGTTAAAGGTGAGGGGGTCTTTCTGAGAAGCCAGTCCACAGGAGGAGATGGGGGTTTGGTACAGAGCAGCTCCTGTCAGACAGCAAGCAGCAGAGAAATGCTGTTTGACAGGATTCTGAACTAATTTGATACAAAGCATTTCAGTCTGAATAAAGAAATGAAATAATCTGATATAGGTCAAATATTCTACCCCCAGCCCAAGGGAAAATTGAATGTCTTTTCAGAAAAATGAAAACACATATTGGAATCACGTCTCCCAGTGGAAAAGCATTTGACAGAAAATTCCTAAGCAGGTTCTGCAAGAGGCTTCATTGACTCCAGCCAAGGAAATGCCACAGAGAGAGCAAGCTCTCTCTTCACACACTTGTTGACAGCGCTGTCCTGCCCCACTCTGACAAATGCTTTATGCTGGCCACTCCTCTTGGAATTGTTGCCACCATCTGCTGCAGGATTTCAGCCTTGCATAAAGGAGTATAGAGGGCTTCATGCTTTCTTACCAGAAAAAAAATGGAATGATATATAGAGCATTTAATCACATGCTGAAGAGGAGTGAGGTGTGGGTGCCCCATCAAGCCTCTGATGGGTACGCTGAATAGGGTGGGAGGGTGAGGGACCCTTTGTTCCACACAAGGAAAAATCGATGTTTACCAGGGGGTTACATAATTAACTTGTTTCTCAGTGCAGCTGGTGAACGCACTGTGTAGCTCGCTTGTGAGACCAGATGGAAACCACATGTGATTTGCTCCCATGCAGAACACGTTTCTCCCTTTTGGTTTCATTAAAAGGTGAGTGATGTTCCTGCAGGCAATCAGCATGGAAAGTAATGAGGACCCAAGGAAGACACTTCCTGCAGGGCATTTATTTATTATTTTTTTCAGATTAAGCTCAAGGTATATCATGAAACTAAAAAGAACTCTGGATCCCTGGTGACATACTCTAACAGGGTTGCTGGTATAGAAGCACAGAGACCTGGGAAAGATGTCTCAAAGGTAAAGGATTGTTCAGGCAGGTACAGCAAGGAAAGGACATCGGAGGGTTCTTCCAGGGGACATATTAATATTTGTACCTTATTTGTGGTCCAGATTTGTTTGTGTCTGACATTCAGCTCCTGGTTCCTGTCATACTTGTGCATGCTGGAGAGAAAGGTTTGTCATGGCCTTTCATAGAAAAGGGGAGTTTTATTCACTGGAATAGTGTCTTGGTTAGCTCTTGCAGGACTGGGGTCTGAGACTTCAGTCAGGAGCTGAATGATAATGTGCATTGGGACTACCTGAAAGCTAGAGTCTTGATTAAAAAAAGGAAAAAAAACTGGACACTGTTACAAAAAGTAGCAGCGGAACCCTGTCCTTCTAAGAAAAGTGCATCTATTCCTTACTGGTCAGTGGGAAGGGGTGCTATGCAAACACATCCTATCCACCTAGGGAGACAGGATCTCCTCCAGATTCCTTCAAAGGAGGAATCTCTGTCGTGACAATATAGGAAACATAAGTACCTAATTAAGGAGGGCTGGGTTATTGGGTGCTCAAGACAAGGGTACAGCAGTTAGGTTAAAACACACACAGGAAAGTCAAGGACTTACCACTCAATGCTAAGACATATACAGGGCTCTTTCCCCCTTAAACTGCAAACACAAACAGTCCTTGCAGAGCTGTTACACCATTGATGGTTCATTGCAAGTGCTTTAGAAAGACCTGCTGCCAGAATGAATAGTCTCCTTTCAGCTTCGGTTGGGAACTGGCCACTGGTGTGCATGTGCAGATTCCTGAGAATGTATTTAAACCTTTGCTCTTACTCCAGGATTGTGACTCCAAGACTGGTGCCACCATGGAAAAAAATGAAAGTACCCTTTAGAGTCACCACACTTGATCTCATTGATTTCTTCACCAGTAGTAATTCAATCTGCAAGTTCACATTTCTGATTTCCAAATTCACAACTTGGACTGAGGTCTGGGAGTTCTGAGTTTTTCTTGGAGAGTTCAAAGAACCGTTGCCCATCAAATGCAAGGCTAAGCCATGAATCCTGTTATGGAGAGATTCAGAATTATTATTAGACCAGCAAGTGAAAGGTTTAGCCAAAACTCACATGTAAGAGTTTAGGAAAGGTTAAGTCAGGTGTGAGTGAAGGTGGATAAGACAGTATGACCATATAGTTTAGATGAAGCACATGTGATTTCAGTCAAGTAGAGCATTTGATATGACCCCTCCAGAGAGACAAGGGGCACCAAGGACATAGCCCTGTGACTCTGGAGGAGATCACACCACAATGTGTAGCATTTCACACTCACAGAAGCACGGGCTGCCTGACATCCCCTGAGCCACTACACTATATTCCCTGGGCAGGACAGATGAAGCAGAACAGGGATGGACATAAGTCACACACCAGCGTGGATGCCTTGCAGGCACTGATCAGGGGAATATATATATTCCTCAGAGAAACATATTATTTTCTATCAAAAGTCTCTTCTGAACCAATGATTTTTTGGCAACGGAGTTTCTTCTTCGTCCTCTATAAATGTTTTATTCCATTGGAGCTATGCAGAAAGTAACATTAAGGAGGGAGTGCATCTGTCTTATGATGTAAAACATTCAGGTGCTTCTTGTTACAATGCTGACCATGATGAGTCCTTGCAGTGCTGAGGTAGAAGCTGTGTTTACTCTGATACACACTCCATCATCATCTGTCACTAATTAATCTACCATTACTGTAAAGTGTTAGTGATCCTTGCCCTGCCAAAATGCATTTCTCCCTCAGCTACTCTTTAGCCAGTGTAAGCAGAATCATATTGGCATGGTGATTAAGGATTATGAAGAGGAGACATTATCATCTCTGAATAATTTAATGAATGCACACTTAACATGAATTGTAGCTGTAAAATCAGGCTGGCTGCATGTCGGGAAAGAATTCTTTGTTATCACATTTATGGCTTCTTTACTGCTTTATGATAGCTCCAGGTAGGGCTATCATAAAGGCTTAAAAATATTATCATAATTCACCACCAAAAAGTGTTGTTAATGCAGATTTAGTGACACTTTTCCTCTGATGCTTTCTACCTCTTCAGATACAGATTTCTGAAAAGGAATTAATGCACCCAAGACCCCTACCTCACAGTCCTCCCTTCTCCTGGGACAGTGATGCAGCTGGAGCTGTGGACTAGCTGTGGTACAAAAAATGGTCAACTAGAGCTCTGCAAGGCATTCATTTTACAGTTCATTGATCAAACCAAACCCAATTGCACTAATAAATAATTATTCCCAGCCCGACCAAAGCAAGACAAATCCAAACAAATTTTTCTTTGCAATGAAATGAAAGAAAAGAAAAGAAAAATATCTGTGGCTTAGCCAATATTTTTGTCTCTTCTGGAATAAAACCATGTATTTAGGTTTTCCTTTTAAAATCTTGAACCTAAGTCTGTTTTGCACACTGGATTAGCTTAAGATCCCAGTGGCCTCTTGTTGCCAGGGGCATCTGTAGGCAGCAAGGTAAAACATGATCTGGAGAGAGGTGTTGGGATGTATGCCAAAGGAATAGAGCATCCTGTTGTGCTCTGGTGTCTTGTATAGACTAGTATATTCTGGGCTAGCTTCTGCTGCCAGTGACCAGCCTCAAAGAGCACTCTTGTCCCCCAGAGGACATATTCTGAGACTCACCTCCTGCCTTAGTGCCATGTCCCAGCAGGACCACTCTCATGCACAGAGACAGCTGTGATGCCTATCAGTCAACACTAGACAACCTCTCCAAGCTCTTCATTAAAGGATATATCTCCTTTGAACATCAGAATCCGTTATGGGTGATGAGTTCTTGAAATCTAACTCTGGTTACATCCATGATATCCATGCATACTTCAAACTGCTCTCGTATGACACATACTGTGTGTTCTGGAATATCTATCATCTCCCCTAACATCTGAGCTCCAACACTTGCTGGTACACAAGACCAGCCTTCTGACATGCCACATGGTGTCACACAGCAGAAAACAAAACCAGAACTCAGATTCCAAGCAGGAGCATATGCTAATTTAGCCATGTTCATGACAGTTAGTTCCCAAAGCTAAATTCATACAGGTAATTCCACTCAACCCTCTTATCTGTCCTGCCCAACTTTATAGACAACTCATACAGCTGACCTTCTTTCCTGGGAGTTTTCACAAACTGCTGGTTTAGATCTGCCTATTTCTAGCTCTATAACAACTGTTTTCTTCTTGTCCACCTCATCAAAGCAAAACCCCAAATGCAAGGCTCATCTCCTTTCAAACCTTCTCCCAGTAGATGGCCCCAGATGGTGTCTGACAATGAAGAGCAACTCTCCTCCATCCTTATTACACAGGTGAATCCCTGAAGGCGACTGGGAAAATCAGGACCTGCTGCTGGCAGGCACTTCCCATGCATAATAAAGCACAGGAGGGTAGGAGGCTTTTTCTATAATGATTGTCACAGAGCCCTCAGCACTGCCCGTGTGCAGCGAGCAGGAACGCTGACAGCTCAGTGGCTCTGGAAACATTTTTCTTGATTAGCAACGCAAGCAGTATTTATTGCTGGGCTGTGTCTAGTACGGTATGTCAGTGAGAACACACGGGGCTCTTGTTAGCGCTAAGAAGTCACCTGCAACATGGATTGGCTTTGTAAGCTGTTTAGAGGGAATGCACAGTTAGTTTTCTTGCCGTTAGAAAGGGGTTGAGACCTGGGCAGTCCATCCCACAGGCACAGCTGCAGCAGTCTGGCCTCTGTTGGCCTGAGGCAACACCAAGGCCCTCTTCAAGCGGAAGCCAACCAACTACTGTGTCCTGGAGGAAAAACACCTCTCTTGTATCCTTCTTTGACAGTCCTGTCGGAGTCCAGTCACTGCCCTAGGCAAGTTTCCCCAACAGTTCCAACACTGAAATAAAGCTCCAGCACTGCCTTTCTTTCTGACTCAGGAAACATCCCGCCAAGGAAGGAGTATGCTGAAAAAGGGTGGGAAATGTTGTTTCCTTGTCTCTACAGCTTTGGAAATTTCCTGCTGGATCTAAATAGAAAGTAAAAAGCCTCTCCAAAATGCTTGGGGATTCCTCATCACAGACAGTAGTGATCTTCTGAGTGGTGGTGCCAAAGCTAGCAACTGGATCTTGTGTAAAGCTTCCTGCAGGTCAAGAACAGCAGCTGGGGGCTCTGCTTTGGCCCTTCTATTGTCTCTAGGTAGGATTTTTAACAAATATTTTCACTTGCCTTAGAAGACTTAAAGCAAATAAAGACTTAAGAAGGAAAGATTTAAAAGCTGTTACCTTCTCATGTGCATTTCCTTAGCATGACTGTCTGCTCATACTGTAGAGACCATCACCAGCTGGCTTTGGGTTGCAATTTCTCCACTTTGATTGTCGGTTGGCTGCATGACTGTCAGCATCCTGATTATACACTGTTCATGTTCACTGTGGTGTAGTGTTACCTTGTCCAGTTGGCCTGCATGGCTGGGGAACAGAGACTGCCAGCTGGGTGTGCCACTGCTCACACAGAAAAATGAATGAACTCAAGAGGAAAATTAGCAATTACCCCATGATGTCTTCCTTATGTCTGTGCTTCACAGCCCTCTCCATGTGACACACTGCTTACTAGCTTTGTTGGGAATAAGTGACTTGTCTTAGTGCTCCAGCCAACTGTTGCAGCAATGTAAACACATGCGTAGCAACCAGCACTCTGAAAAATCCCACCAGGCCCTCATACAAAGCGGCAGTGGACACAATAACGCCAGGTTTGTACAACTCCCCAAGAGCAGGATTTGCTTCTTCGCTGACATCTCAGTTTATTAAAGTCTTTATTCAGTAAAGGGTGCAGCAGGTTGCTCTGTATTGAGCATGAACAAAGGGACAGCTCTACAGTGACTGCAGTAAATGCAAGAGTTTTGTCATGATGTGAAACCCTGTGGCTTTCAGACTGGGTTGCTGCAGCCTCCATGTCCATCTCCCCACCCCGCTGCAAATAAACAAGCTGGAGGAAAGTCTTATGGGAGGGAACACCCAGGCAACATGATGAGCAGGATTTAATAGCCCACATAAAGAGATGGATGAACTCATTTGGATACCAGTGTCACTGAGCTTACCTATATGAGGAGTCCTTTCTTGAAAATCGTGATAAAAGGTCTGATAACGTTCAAAGGCTTGTTTCTTCTAATTCTCCATTTTATCTGGGCAACCAATCAGGACTGTCCAAATCTGTTAGAAAGCCAATTTAGACAGATCCACCTGTGTCAGGGGCAGTTCAAGACTTGGGAACCTTCTGCTCCTTATCACAAGCCATAGGATGAGAAAGATGATTTATGAAGTTCCTCCTCCATGGCCAAAGTGGAAATACTCAAAAGCCTATGAGGTAGCCATAGTCCAGGCCATTAAACTGACTCTTCTGGGAAATCTGTGAGGACTCAGTTTGGGGTCAGCAGATGATCGAGAGCCAAGGCCAGATGGAAACCTGGTTTTGCATTTTGCACACAGTTAAAGAACCTCAGACTACAATTTTTGTTTGGATTTTATCCAAGTATTTACTGGAATGAGAAAACCTTTAGAGATTCTTCCATCACTAATAGGTTTTCAAGTGAATTAACATGAACTCAAGGAGCAAAGATACTATTTTCATAAAATTTAATAGCCCTTATAATTAAAAATACAAAAAACACTAAAAAAAAAGAAAATAAAAAAGAGAATAAGAGCACCCATATAAGTGAAAATGTTGCTCTGAATTGTTAGTCTGAATCAAACACTGATGACCAGCAGTTCAGCTCCACTGACTTTAGCACACTTACTTAATGTGCAGTAGCTGAGAGTTTGCTCTGCTTTGCCCTAAGGTTGTCCACAAAGCAGCAGCAGGATCTCAATAATGGCCAGATAGATGCAGACTAAACCTGGCTACATCCTCTGCAGTCTGCAGTCCTCTGGGCCATGCTGTCCGCCTGCACTCTTGAAGCATGCCATGATAAATACAAGCATTAAGAGAGCACAGCCACTTGACAACTGAGACTGTCATATCCTGCAGCTAACATGGCAGGAGCTCGGGACAGCTGTGCGATGACTGCACCTTCCCCTGCTGCCCCAACCTTAATTTAGTGAGCAGGGATTTTTTGTCTAAAATGCATTGTAATTACAGTTTATTATTATCATTTATCAATAACTTTCCTCCATAAATCATCTTTGCAAAATCATCTTTACATCCTCTGAAGCCTGAGAAGTTATGTAGCTTCTGTGAGCCTCTGACAGGTAATTATACAGTGCTTTCAGATTTATTGCAATAGTAAAGAAACAATCAGATCTGCCTTCCTTGAGGATTTTGTAAAGAAAGGCATAGCTCAGGATAGAGCTAATTCTCACACAGGCCCTGGTTGCTTAGAAATCTCTGTAGTATAGAGCAGCTATGCCATTTTCTCCAGTACTGAGCTTCTGATCAGACACAAACTTCTCATGAGGTTTCCATTTCTCTTTGCAGACGGGCGGTGCTTTGGCAGACAGCAGGACAACCTTGGTACCAATTGATATTTACCCAAAGATCTCAGCTCAAGACAGATGCATTAATCTCTCCACACCTCCATATCTGTGGCAGGTAGAAAGCTTTTACGAGGTGGACATGTGCAATGTCTCATTTTGAAAAGATGTCTGGACCACTGGGCTCAAAGACTGAGGTGTATACTCTATCTGGAGGCCAGTTATACATGGAGTTCCCTAGGGGTCTTTCTTTTCCTGTTTAATATCATTAATGATTCAGAGGAAGAGACTCTCATCAAGTTTGCAAATGACAACCACCATGGGGGAGCAGTTGTTAAGCTTAGCAGCAGGGCCACTATTTAGAGAGACCTGGACAGTTCAGAGGGCTGGGCCAACAGGAACATCATGAAACAAAAGCAAAGTCCTGTGCTTGGGATACCGTGACCCCCTGCACTGGTATGGGCTGGGGGCTGACTGGATGGATAGAAGTTCTGCTAACTAGGAGCTGGAAGTTTGGTGCACAACAGGATAAAAATGAGTCAGCATCCCGAGCTCTGTTAACAGGAACATAGACAGTGGAACCAAAGATATTATTACCTCCTTTTATTCCATATTAAGTAGATCATATTTACAATATTGTGCCCAGTTTTGAGCCCCTCAGATATTGATCAACCAGAGCAAATGCAGTGGAGATATCAAGATGGTCAAGGGGCTTGATCCCATATGATATGAAAAAAGGTGGAGTAACTGGCCCTGTTCAGCCAGGAGAAGAGAAGACTTCAGGGACCTGCTCAGTACCTGTGAGGATGTTACCAAGAAGATGGGATCCAGGGTCCTTATGGAGATGCATGTCAGGAGATGATATAAAGGTCATAAATTTTAGAAGGGGTGTTTCTGACTAGATAAAGAAAAAAGTACTTCCCCATGAGGACTGAAAATCAATGGAACAGGGGACAGGCTGTGCAGTTTCTGTCTCTGACAGTTTTCAAGACCTGCCTGGAGCAAGCCTGCACAACCTAGTCTGAACTCCGTATTGATCCTTCTTGGAGCAGAAGATGGACTAGAAACCTCCTGAGATCCCTTCCCACCTGAGTGATTTTATCTTTTTATGTTAATTATGATTTTCAAAAGGCCCCATGTCCAAAAAGAGAGACCCTTCTCCCATCGTTGGAAAGAACAGGCTGTGTCTAGGAGTTTTTTTCCCCATCTCTTCAGGAATTAGTTAGGGAGTGTCAACCAATGGTTTGGAATAGATGCTGGAGATCAGGCCCTGGCCTCATACTGTCATCCAAGACTAAAGCACTGACACCCTCTGGAGATACACAGGCCAGGTGATGTGATGTCTCTGAGCTACATGCAGACACCCTGCAGGACAAGGTATTTATTATGGTCCCCTCACTGTAACAACGATGACTCTCACAAGTACTTTGTCATGTCCCATTTCCATCCACCTGTTAACGGTGTAGAGTGAAGCTGTGTGTGGTGTCTGACACCCTGTGACTGTCCCCACTCCACGCTGTCACCTCCACTCCCCAGTGCCACTGACACACTTGTCACACCCTCCCGCCTGCCCTCATTGCCCCCCTAACCTCTCATTCACAAATGCACTTGGGAGGCAGCAAATCTTCCCTGCCACAGCCATGAAAGAGCTGAAACCCAAGGCTGGTCTAGAGGAAGGCTGGCCAGAGTGTAGTAAAGACACCAGCTCTGAAACGTCAATATGTGGTTGTCACTAGCTACACCTGCACATGTCTACCCTTGACAGCCCGGATACACTCTTGGCTACCTGCAGTCCCCTGCAACTCTGAAGCACATGCGAACTGGTGTATAATCACCACCCTGTTTTCACTTCTGTGCACCCCCACGTATGCCTCTGCAGCTGTGATTTGGATGTTAGTCTCCACCGCTGCTGCTATTTGACAAAAACCCAATATCAGCAACAGCTGATGGCAGAGAGGGAGTGTACACAGGGACCTCCAGGACTTGTACAGATTTTACTATGGTCCAGCTCTGCTGTCATTAGTAGAGCCAGTCACAACAATTTTGGTAGCATGAGTTTCCATCACAGGCTCACCATTTTGTCGAAGTGGAAATATTTGTGGTAACATCTCCATTCTCATGGCATTTGACAGGAAAAGGGAGAAACAACTTTCTGATTTCATTTCAATACTGACAAAACATTCATTTTTTAAATTTCTGAGGCATTCTGCTTAAATATGAGTCTATACCACCATACCTTATATCTGAATGCTGTCGAAAGAAAATGTTTGCATCTTGGTGAAGGAACAAGTTTCAGTTAGAACTGGTGGGAACATGTGAGAAAACACATTTCCATGAAAACATACTGCTTAGTCGAAAGCCTGAATATTCTGTAGATACATATCAGCTTTAGCATAGTTTTGGCAGACCATTTCTGAGTTTCAAGGTTCCCTTAGTGAAGAAACTCCTATTGAAACCCCCTTTTTTCACTTTGCAAATAAATTTTCAAGCAATTGATATCAGCAAGAAAATATCTAAAGTTTTGGAGATTTTTTTTTCTTTCATTATGATGTAAACAATAATTTTGAAACACAGAACATTATCACAAAGCATTGTTACCCACTGGCTATGTTTAATTTCTTTGCTATTGAAACAAAGCAATTTGGCTGGTTTTCTCAGTGCAATCTATGCTCTTAAAGGCCAACAGACAGAAGAAGCAATGTCACCACACTGCTCAGCTGTTCCTGATGTGCTGTTATCCTAAGAAAGTGAGGAGAGCAGAGCCAACACATGGGACTGGGAGTCCCACTCATTCCTGGTTTTGCGCTGTTGTATTACTGGTCAGTGGGAAGCTGCTTCTTCTGCACTGTGGGTCCTCGCCTGTAAAACACTAGAGCGTGGAAAGGAGGGCCACTGTGGCTACTGAATGCAACACAGGCACTTAGGAGGAGCAGAGTGACTCAGCTCATCTTCAGGGAAGCAGCTTAATGGGGACAACCACAGCACAGAGACCCATCGGGATACATCCCACAAAACCTGCAATACAGACCAGATTTCACAGCACTTTCAGGAGACTGGGAAGCATGAGTCACATTCCCCAAACCATGTGATCAGAAAATCACTCTTTCATGCTTCCAAAAATATTAACACTGCCCTGACTCTACCAGGCAAACTCAACTTGCCCTGCTCCTTACCAGTGCCAGGGAACTGCTGACTTTCCCAGGATTGCCATAACTGCCTCCTCCCCCTCTTCACCACCTACCTTTCTGAGATTAAAAGGAGGATGAAATTAAATAGGTGGGGAAAAGCAAGAATTTCACTGAAGTTTGGAAGGTTTCCGTGAGATCTTTGCATGTCAGGATGGCGTCACCAAACCCTGGACAGAGCTGGAGAAATGTGACCCTTAGCCAAGCTCCCGCAACGCTGAGGTATTTGTAGCTTTTAATAAAGAAGAATAAATCAAATCTCACTTTCACAAAACATCTCCTGTCACTCTAATTGCTCTGCATAATTTTGATTAACTTCAGCAACATAGAAGCTATCCATAAATTACAAAACATGCATCACTGTCCCTAATAGTCTTCTTATAATTGACCAGAGGAGGCTGAATCACACCTTAAGATACCTACATTTATATGTCTACTTGTAGATATCGATATGTTAACAGGGTACCAAACTCCCATTGAGTTAAATTCAGGTTAGGTACCAAACTATAGGTATCCAATGCCCTTTGGGAGGGTATGTGAGATACCTGGACAGGGATAGGAGATAGGGAACCTATGAGAGATCTGTACCTATCTGGAACAGTATTGGAGGCTGGTGGGGGATATCTGAGAGCATTGCAATGGCACTGCTCACATCCACATCTCAAACCCAAGATGTTTGTTGATCACCACAAGAGCTCAACACCCAGTGCACATGTAGATTCAGGACTTTAATCTCCAATTGAACCCACCCAGAGTGCTTTGAAAAGCTGATCTTGTCAGACCAAGCAGTTCACAGAATCACAGAATCACAGAATCAGCTAGGTTGAAAAAGACCTTGAAGATCATCCAGTCCAACCATTAACCTAATACTGATTGTTCTCAACTACACCATACCCCTCAGCCCTCTGTCAACCCGACTCTTAAACACCTCCAGAGATGAGAACTCCAAATTCCTTCCATTTCTGGAGGGAATAGCATATTCTGGGTCAACTAAAGGATGCATACCCCAAAACAATGATAACCAAGAGCACAAGGGCTCTCTGCACACGGCCCCATGCTCTGGGGCAGCCCCCAGAGGCATCAGAGCAAACATCTGAGAACCAGAGGCAGCCAGACACCTACCCTGAAGACAACTAGCCCAGAAAAGCCCAGGGGACCAGAAGGATCAACTAAGGAAGACAGATAGATTTGGTAAGTAGGGGAGATAAGCCTTGACTTTGTGATCATATCAGAGGAGGGCCTCAAGAGAAGGACTTTGCTCTGCTTTTCTCAGCACAGCATATGCCCTGTGGACCTCAGTACTGAGACAGCTTCTCATCTGCAAAACCTGCTCTTCAGAGTTGATTTCAAAAACAAGGCATGAATAAATTCAGGGTGGGCTTATAGCATTTTAAGTCAGCTTCCCTTAGTGAGAGCAACACAAGCATGGCTATCAAGAACAGGGAATGTTTTCTTTTAACACAACAGTTCTTGAACACAAAGCTCAGCAATCACTTTGGTTTCAAGGCAAGTATCACCTTTTTCCACAACCATTTCCACAAAGGTTAGCTTCCTTGCAGACTTGTGATTTGGGTTTTTCAGACTCAACATACAGATTTGTGGATTTTATCTAGAAAATAAAATTGAGGAGGATGCCATTAGAATCTGAGGTTCCCACAGAGATTTCTTTTCTGGTAAGAAAGTTATTCACTTCACATGGAAAAAAAAGAAAAAGGAAAAAGATACTCTGCTTTGTGAAGCTAATTCCCTTTATAGAGGGCTCTCTACAGCCAGCACTTCATGCATATCACTTCATACTGGCCGTGGTCTGGCACTGTGCACACCTCAAATATCAGCCACAGTTTCCTTCTCTATTGGTCCTTAGCTCGCTCTAGCAATGAGGAGTTGATCAGTACAAGCACAGACAAGTCCTCCAGCAATGCCAAAGAACTCCATACTATAAACCTAAGCAAACAAGTTGTAAACAATATATCCACAAAATCCCAGGCAGGGAGGACTGTTCATATACAAACATCTGATACAGGAAATACCCTGCACAATTTTTTTGGTTCAGGCTCAGACACCACTATTTAAGGAGACATTTCCTAATTGAAAGTGGTATTAGTGCAGAGCTGAGCACTTATTACAAGGACCACCAAATGTTCATGTTTCTCTACCAGGTATCTTGTTTGCTGTTTCTAACCTGTTCAAATGCAGTTGGCTTATGTCTGTGGAAAATCTGTGAAGCAAATTTCCATGGAGTCCTGACAATTTAGGCTCCTTTCACATGTAGGGAATAGCTGTGGCAAGAAAGTCTAGTACACCAAATCTCATGGGTATGTTAGGTTTGCTGTGTGGGGGTCCCCAGTCTGTGATCTTAGCAGCACTAAGTGTGACATACACAGAGCATATTGGATATGCTGCCTATGCCAAAGCCCCTGCCACAGCAAATCTGACAGGTTTGGAGACCTCATCGCAGGTTCGGAGACCTCATCGCCCTCTACAGCTACCTGAAAGGAGGTTGCAGAGAGGGGGGATGAGTCTCTTTAACCAAGTAACAAGTGATAGGACAAGAGGGAATGGCCTCAAGTTGCACCAGGGAAGGTTTAGACTAGATATTAGGAAGCATTTCTTTACAGAACGGGTTGTTAGGCATCGGAATGGGCTGCCCAGGGAGGTGGTGGAGTCCCCATCCCTGGAGGTGTTTAAGAGTAAAGTTGACAGTACTTAGGGATCTGGTGTAGTTGGGAACTGTCAGTGTTATGTCAGTGATTGGACTAGATGATCTTCAAGGTCTTTTCCAACCTAGATGATTCTGTGATTCTGTGATGCTATTTCATGGCTGCAGCCAAGCTTACCTGGGGCTCTCCAAGCCTCCCCTTTGTATATGCTGCTTATATCCCAGGGTAAGAGAGAAGGTAATGTCACTACTCAGAGCCTGTGGAGAGGCATTGGGGTCTTCTGTTCCTCCAGTCCCAGGATGAAGTGATAAAATAGCTGTGTGACTGTATCTCCAAGGCAGGGTGCCCTGCTCCCCAGCTCCTGCAAGAGCCCTGCCTGTATCAACATGGGGACATCTTTGACTTTTGTTCCTGGGGCTGTCAACGATGGCTTATTCCAGACTCCTCTCGGGATAACCCCATGGAAAGTAAGTTTCTTAATTAACAAAAGAGGATATGTATGTAGTCATACATTGAATGACAGTGACTGAATTGATTGAAACGAAAAACCCCAGGAGGAGAAAAAGAGGATTTACCATCAACACCTGAACAGGAGCATGACTGTGTCTGCAACAAGTCAGGCCAGACAGGCAGAGAGAGCAAAAGAGTTGAGTTAGTCCATGGAGTTAGTCCATGGCTAACATCCCGGCATGGTATGAAACTGAGCCAGGGTATGGACACTGTAACGGACTGTGGGAAAATAGGAAGAGAAGTAACAGCTCTCATTTTCAAGTTCTAATTAAATTTCTGTTTCAAAATGTTTCCCTTAAAAGCTGTTCTGTAGTAGTGATTGTAGTATACTCAAATTTGGTATCTTTGTGGGAGGAAAGAAGCCAGCAAAGCCTATTGCAATGTAAACACTATATTTCAAGAGGGGAACTACATAAAAATAATGAAATTTGTTTAGAAGAAACTTAAAGGAACAGCTCAAGGGTAAGAAATATCTCTTGGTGTCATGAAAATTGTTTAAAGACAGTGTGTGGAAGGCTCAGAGGAAATATATATCACTTAACAGGTAGACCAAAACCAGCAAAATAGTCAAAGAGTGTCGAGGTTTTCAAAGACCAGGAAGTAGTAAAGCTCTGGCAAGAGCCAAAAAATAGACTTTGAGGAACAACTTGCTAAGGGCGTCATAAATCCCTTTTAAATTAATGAAGAACCAAACACCACCCAGAAAATGTAGCTGAACAAGGTATAAAAGTGGCTAGGAAGAAAAGGGCACAGCATTAAAGCTAAATGGGATGTGCTCACCCATATTGATGGCAGATGAAATAGAGGAACTGTCTCAGATTTAGGAGTCAGTAGAATAGGCTTTTGAACAACACAATAAGATAAATAGTAACGGATCAGCAGAGACAGGAGGAATTTACCTAAGAAATTGCTGAATTACTGACCACAGAGTGGAGCATCTTGCAAAAATATTTCCTTGGTACCAGTGAAAAAGTCAGTAAAAAGCCCTACATAATTTCTTTTAAAATCATATGGCCCAGATATGAGAAACTGCAGATCAGTACACTTGATCTCCACTGCAGGCAATCGGTAGAGATGGTAATGAAGAACAGAATTAGCAGAGAAGTGATAAACATGGTACAATGGTGAAGAGCTTCAATGCAGAGAAATTCACTGGAGGATTCTGGAGGAATCAATGAATAATCGAATAAGGACTGGGATTTTCAAGAAACTTTTAACAAGCTGCTTCACTGAAGAAATGGGATAAGAGGGAAATCCTTTGCATGGTCTAAAAACTCATTAGAAGAGGAAGCAATGGGCTGGAATAAATGAAAGGATGTCCCAGGGCTCTGTGCAGTGACTTGGACTCTTCAGCGTATTCGTAACGGATCTGGAGAAGGGACTGTATAATAAAGGGCTGCAGTCTGCAGATACTTCATTATTCATAGGAGTAGAAAAGAAAATTTACTGAAGGCAGTTGTAGAAGGACCTAATTGCACTGAATGACTGTGCAATAAAGTAATGTGTAATTCTAACAGTTTCATAGAAAGTCATGCACTGTGGGAAGAACAGGCTTAACTTTGCATGCACAGGGCCAGGATAATGAAACAAAATCTGGAGTGCAATCACTCTGCGCTACCTCCCAGCACTAAGGCAAGACAGCTGGGTGTCAGAGTTAAACAGCCCAGGGCTCTAACATGGGCCAAAAAAAGCCCACTGAATGTGAGGAATTATCCATAAAGGAAAAGAGAAAGAAATAAAAAACACTAGATTGCTACTACATAAATCCAGAACACTCCCACATTTCAGCGCACACTTCTGATTGCCTGGTCACGAAAAGGCATGGCAGAACTAGAAACAGTTTAGAAAAGGATGAGCAGAAAGGGTCCATATTAGTAGTTTAGGTCAAACAAACCAAGATTAAAATCTTAAAAAGAAACCAGACTAAAACTAGAATCCTAGAAATAGATGACTGAGAGGTAATGTGACAGAGATTAATAACATGAAGAGGCATATACAGAAGTTCAATAGAAAAGAATCATTGAGTGTTTCTCAGCCTACAACACTGTGTTGTCTTTAAAATAAATAGTTGGGTAGCAGATTCAAAACAATTAAGAAACTGTGATTCTTATAATGTGCAATTAACTGTGGAACTCCATGCTGCTTGATGTCATTGATGCTAACATATCATCACATATTTAATACATGTGAACATTTTACCCATATTCAGGGCATGAGATCATCACCCCGGAGCAGACATGTCAGCCAACCTGGCAACTCACACCTTGCTCTGAGCTGCCTGAGGAGCTATAGTGGCCTTTGGAAACCAGACATGTGTGTGGTGAGAAGGCTCCAGAGTCCAAAATATTTGTGGGGCACATGGTCCAGTGTGGATGCCCAAGAGATGCCCATAGGCAACATCTGGCAGAAGCTGCCTGGCCTCAGCAACCCTTTTTTTCAGCTGGTGAACATTTGATGAAGGGCTCAGTGCTGGTTTTTGATATTAAAATACAAAACTCCTATCATGGATCATGGCTTCTTTCTGGGATATCCATGTTTGTGTGTGTTCATCAAAACAGGTGATCTGTTAGAAACAGACCACAGCATCTCTGACTGAGTGCATGGAAGGTCTGATTCAGCAGGTATACCCTTAAATTAGTGGGCATTGGAACAAGTTCAATACTCCATCTATCTCATTTATCTGGGAAGGCTCTCTTCCCCTTAATAGGGCATTTGCCCATTTTAGCAAGAAAAGTATCAAATTTATGCTGTGGTGCGTTGGTTCTTCTGGATGACCGCCACACTTTAGTGAGAATGTCGGTAAATCACATTTCCATTTCGTTGGGCAAGGCAACTTTTTGAATACGATAATCACCTTGTTCCTCCCACACAGCATGTTCAGAGGGATGCGAAGCACTCTGGGGGAGACACAGCAGTGTAACCTTGAGGTATACTATGCAGTCGATGCACAGCACTCTGCTTGCTGAACGCGCTGGTGTCTACAACACACTGTTTCACCTGTCTGAGAGGAGTCAAGAATCCCAAGCAGTGGTTGTGTGGAGTGGCATCTCACCATGTGACAGCATCAAAAAGCAGGATGTGATCTGGAAACTGGAAGCTATGTCCTGACAGAGTCCGTCTAGAAACAAAGTCTAATGGGGCTAATTAAGCAGCCAAAACCTTGGCTTAGGCAGGCAATAAATCACCTATCACTTGAAACCCTTTAAAAACAAGATGGCAAATGACCTAAGACATTTTCCTAGCCTGGCCTCAAACATAGGGGCCACAAGGCCAGGATAATGAAAAGAAGTCTGGAGTGCAATCAACTCTGTATTTCCAGGCTTGTTTTCCCAATTGACACTGCACTACCAGGAGAAAACTGTTCCCTCCTCATTGCCTCAGTTTTCAAAAAACTAACTGAGGACCCAGAAACACAAGGAGCGCTGCCTGACAGATGAGTAGCAAGGCAATGAGAAAGTGAATCTCATCTACTGTCTGTCAAAGTCACAGCCTGGAAATGTGGGGATGGACCCCATCCTTTATCTGCAAAGTAACTAGGGAGCACTGCTGTGGATCTGAACAACTTCAATAACTACACTTTTTGCAGCATTTTATTTCAGAAAGCCCACATTAGCTCCCAGGGTAGCACTCTGGCATGGGGTAATGAGATGTTTGCATATGGAAAGGGGGGCAAAGGAGCAGAAAGGGCATTTCCCCTCCCTTTAGAGCAGCAGTGGTGCTGACTGTACTGCTCTCAACCATATCTGGCACTTGCATTTCAGGAGGGAAGCTGAAAACACAGAAGGGGGGCATAAAGAGCAATAAGAGGATGGGACTACCGGAGAAAAAGTGCTAGTGATGTGAAGCACTCAATCTGTCTTCCTTTTAGAAAATGGATTGAAAGCTGTCTTGATGAAGGATAAAGTTACCTCATGGAGAGAAAACATTGAGTGCTAAAGGGAAATGAAAGACAAAACCTGAATCCATTCCTGTAAGTTCAAGCTAGGCATATTCAAACTGGAAGCCAGACACAGAGTCTCAGCAGTGAGAGAGACTTGGCATGGAACAAACTACGGACAGAGTGGGATATTGTCTTTGTTGATATCTTCAAGTCACAGTGCCTTCTGCAAGATTATGCCTCTGTGGGTAATTTGTGGCCATGGACCTGAGGTTAAGGCTGGCCATAGCTGTCAGTGTGGGGTACAGGACAGGAAGGGCAGCAGCAGACTCCTCAGTCTTCCAGGGTAAGAGTTGAGTGCCTGAGGGCCTTCTCCTTCCTCAGGATGGATTTCAGCAGCAGGTGCACTTCCATCTTTAACAGGTTAGAGATTCCCTGGGCTGCAGAGACCCTTCACTCCAATTTCTGAGCACTACCCAGCAGGATTTCTCATTCAGGGTGCATTCCTGTCACAGTGCATTCCTTGCCCCTAGTCTGGTGGGAAGTCACAGTTTGTCCCACGTGATGAGATAAGGCCCATGGATAAGAGCACTGTGCTGTGAGCCAGGTATCCTGGGCGTGTTTTGTCTGCTAGGGCATTTGCTACTTGTTAGCTAAATCAGGGTTCTGCGACTCTGATGTCAGCATTGTCCTGAATCCAACAGTGCCCCTGTGGGTCAGGGGTAGGTGTGTGCCCTGCTTTGATCCTCAGGCTCCCTGTTTAGGCAATGGGACAGACCCATCCCTTACCTTTGGTCACTAAGTGCTCATTCATTCAGCAAACATTTGCTCTTTTAAGACAAGAAATCCTACAGCGTTGCCAGCTGCCAGTTACTTAATAATGCTTCTCTGTTTGGGCAGGGAGAGGTCCATGAGTATGATCTTGTGAGGGAATTTTGAACAAGCCAGAACCTGAGGTAACTGTGGATTAATCTGTGCTGACTGCCTCAAAGGGGATAAAAGGCTCCTGCACAGGAGGATAGATGGTCTCTTTGGCATGTCTGGGAAGAGGATAAACAGAAAGGGAGTTTCCAGCCAAAGATGAAGGTAAGGCCAGGCTGTGTGAGAAAGGTGTGGTAACTATCTGCCTGTCACCAGAGACCTCCAGGCCAAGCTAGACAAGCATCTGGCACAGGTGGCCCTGGGAGAGCTGGTCTCATCTTCGCGACCTGAAGCACTTTCAAACTGGCAATTAATGATGTCTACCAGCCAGCCCCAGTGCAGAACAACACGAATGATGGCAGCTGTCACCAGGTACAGCATTGAAGAATATACTACAAAACCTTAAAACATGGCAAAGCCTTCAGCTGAAGCTCCTGGTCCCAAGTAAACAGCAGCAGGGGTGGAGGGAGGTCTGTCCTTTGGCACCAGAACTTGGCCCTTGAGAGACAGAAAATAGAAATCTCCTGAAATAACTTTCATTGCCTGAACATTTTGCTCGCTGAAACAATCAACCAAACCCATGAGCAGTCTCTGCCAGGGACTCTCGGGTCCATTTGGATGGCTGAATCAGCAGAGGTGAACCAGGTCATAACATCACACCCAGCACTAGTAAAGTGCATCATAAAAACTTCATTAATAGACATTTGGTACCAATGTTGAGATCTCTTCTACAACCTGCTGCAGCACAGCAGGCTCCTTGATGAGCCAAAGGGGTGGGCAGAGTCCAGCCTGCAGCTCCCAGCTCCAACAGGTAGCTTGCTTGGTGAGGTCAGGGCAGGACTCCTGAGTTCCCGCTTCTGCTCTGCCAGGAGCCCTTCACGCAACCCTGGGTAGGCTTCCCCCTGCTCTGGGCAGCTTGTCCCCATGGCATCAGGGCTGAAGTCCCTACAGCTCAGGGCTGGGCTTCACTCCCCATGCAAAACCCTTGGGAGATGGTGCCATCACACTGGATTGTTACACAGCCCTAGGCAGTAACTCTGCTCTTGCTGCCGATGCCCTGACAGTGTCCCTATACCTGTTCCCTGTTACTGGCTGGGCTGGGTAAGGTCCCAAGTGCAGCTCTTGCTCCACCCAGGCCATGCACTTCCTAGCAAGGGACAGACTCTATCTGCTCTTATGTTGGCAAGCACCACATACCTACATTGTACTTAGTTTTCCTCTCTTCTTGGAAAGGTCAGAATTGGGAGGAAGGTGTCCCCTGGTGGAGACTCAATTCTATCCCATCCTGGAGACCCAGTGCAGGGCTAGGATCTGCTATCTGTTCTTTGGCTCTCTGCACTGAGTCTGAAAGCAACCTGGGAAAGGGATTCCCAGTCATTCCCATGTAGAATGCAATTTCAGACCATGTATGCCGAGAGGACAAGACTTCAGGAGAAGCAAAGGAAAGCTGGGAACCAAACATGCTTCATCAGATTCTCCTTTATGCAGAACCACAGTGTACACCTCTATCGCCAGCCCCAGCCATCTCTCTTTCTGCCTTTGGGACCCTGAAGATCTGAAGCACTCAGTTCCTGGGCTCCAGGAGGTTAAGAGAAAATTATGGCTCTAACACTTTACAGACAGACCACAGAATAGTTCAGTGTTCTTCACTCTCTGCTGTCCCACTTTTCCAAGACAAGACTCTTCTGGCATAGCTGGGTCTCTACACTGTTGACCAGTGGGTATCAACTGCCACCCTATGGAAGGGTCTGAACTTCTGCAGCTCTGGGAGGTGAAGAGCAGAAACCCCACTGACCGGCCCCTCTACATGCCAGGGGCAGTGTGAGCACCTTTGCACACCTGTGGCTGGGCTCAGCCCAAGTCTGCAGGCTCTGTCCCTTCCCAGCCAGCAGCTCTGTTCTCTCTTCCCAGCTTGCTGCCAAAGGGTATGGCTGCTCTGATGGGGGAATGTGGGGCCTTGGAGCTGGTGAAAAGGAATGGAACTTTGTATGGCAGAGAGGGTTTCCTCCATCATGGGGCCAGCCCCCAAGGACAGGGTCAACCTGAGGGATAACAGCACTTATTCAGACAGCCTGGGGGACAGCCCATGCTGACCAGTCTGCTGTGTGTTTTGAGAGCAACAGTTTTGCTGGTGGTGTTTTGATGTTGGTTTCTCCAGGGAAGACTGTACCTAAGCCTGGTTGAGTCCCTGGCTCCAGTCCTTGCTATAGCATGAATCCCTGTCTACTAAAGCTACTCTCCCATGGGGTTTCTCCTGCTCCTCAGCTCAAGACAGATTTGGAAAGAGTAGGAGAAAGGGGCATGCATGACACAGCCCAGCAAAATTGGCAGAGCAAGAATAGGATGGTCTCTCCTACAGTCTCACTGGTGCTCAGAGCTGGGGAGAGGATTTTCAGCTCTGGCCAGGGCAGGAATGTGGTTTGGCATATCCATAAAATCACAAGGCCCATTGTGTGAGACAGGTTTCTGTGTATTTGGTACTGATGTCCCACCCCCCCCCTCTGTCAGCTGTCTGCTGGTTTCATGAGCAATGCCTTCCGGCCATTCACAGACACTGGGCTAGACATTGCTAGTCTTAAGGAGATGTTTGCAACTGTTTTTTTTCTTCCCCTCTGCAAACTGGTCACTGGTGTCCCTGCATTAACACCTCCATACCAGTCTGTAGGAATAGCTATATGAAGGCTTGCATTAGCCCACCTATTCTAGCACAACATTTTGCTATTCACTCTTCACTGCAAAGGTGGCACTAAGCACTCATCTTCTTGCTGTCCTTTCCCAGCTCAACAGAGACTGTGTTTCATTTTTTTTTTCCTCTTGTTTAACCAACTAAGAGAGTAGGGAGCAGTCGTCACTTGTGCTTGTTAGGGATGAGAAGCCATCCTTCCATCCTGCAGCAAGACCATGTGCATTAATGATTCCCTAGCTAGTTCAGGGCACATTCTGCATAATGAAATCAGGTTGCTGGGATGCTTGGCATACACATGCACACACAATTTCATTAGCTGTCAGGCATAAAATGGCAACATGCCCTCAAAAATACAAAAACTTGGAACCTTAAAAACATGAGAGAATCTTTCAGTTCTACATTAAGAAATCCCCAGATATTTGGACCGTGCTTTGCTGCTGTTCATGGCTTCCTCCTGTTCATGGATGCATTGCACTCCATTTTCAACAGCTTCTGGCCCTTGGGATCTCTCTGGGACCCTGGAGAAATCCTCTTCATCCTTTCTGGAACCAGCAGTACCAGTAGGTCTGAGCTGAGCACAGTTGTTTGCCTGGAGTTTCAGGTGTCTTTTGAAAGCCTGCTGTGGGAGAAGAGGGAGAGCGGGGTGAGCTGAGATGATACCAGCATGTTGGTATGGGACCTCCACAAAGACAGACCATCCCCAGACACCACATGTGTTACCTCCTGTATGTATTCCCATCATGAGAGTTAAATGCCAGAGATTTGTTCGTGCTCTGGGGAGCCAGATGGCTGGCACTGCAATAGGTGTGCTGGTCAGGGCCCTGAATGAACCCTTGTCTCCTCTCCCAGGTGTCTGCCTGCTGTCCTCAAGGTCAGCTCTGACTTATGGTGCAGCTGTATGAACTTGAATCAGACTGCTGTGGAAACATCTGTGTGAAAAATCTCTGAGAGAAGCCTCATAGGCTGCTCCCCACTTTGGGAGTTGCATTTAAGTTCAGTCCCTTTGCCCATGGCCCTCACCTATGCCATGTTTCTGGGTACTCCACTATCCCCAACCTGCTCACCTGGCTTCCAGGTTTTACCCCAGCCCTGCTTTACTGCTATAGACTTGTCTGGCAATCACTGGGCTCTTGGCTGACCCGAGTTCCTGTCACCAGGTCTTCTCTGCTGCCTGTTTTGGGCACTGTGGGAGTGCATCCTCCCTGATGCTCGCATGGTCCTGCCTGCCCAGCTGTCACCCTCGGCATCTCTTCCCCTGAGGAGCAGCTGGCTCTGCTGTCCCTGACAGTGCCCACTCTGCTCACAGATGGCAGGGTGGGAGGAGGGGAGGATGCAGCTTTTCCACAGCTTTGCCCCAGATTGTAGGTTACTCCAGTTCAGGCAGCTGCAAGGGAGACTGGGAAGAAATATGCCTCCTCCCATCTGCCTGGGGGAAACCTCGCAGCCATCACAGTGGGTGGTTTTTTGCAGATGGACTGTTTGCTGTGCCGTCCTTGCCAGCGCCAGTTTGGAAGCAGTCCTCTGCACAGATTTCTCGTGGGAAAGCCTCCCGCATGCTGAATGAGGCAGGGTCCTGGGGAAAAAAGGGTACTGCAGTGATCTGAAATACCACGGAGACCCTTGCCAGGCTACACACCCACGGCAGCATGCAGCCTGACATAGTTCTGTGTTTTGCTTGTTTGTGAGACGTGACTTTGCAGACATCTTTGACTCTTTTAATACAACTTTCTTTGTGTGTAACAAATAGCGTGAGAGTGAGGTAAACATTAACTTGGTTACAGTATTTATGACCATTATTTACGGCAGGTCTGCACAGCCACAAGGAGACAGCATGTATGACAGATGCATAGTGCTTTCCACTGTGCTTTGTCAACAGAAAACTTACTTTTGAATTATGTGTTTTTCCTGCAGGAGAGCAAGCGATTCATATTCATTTCAGTCCACGTTAACCTTCAGTGGCCTCTGCCCAGAATGCACGCGGGAGGCTGCAGCTGGCAATTGTGTCCTTTTCTTGCAGCAAAGCTGTGGTTAATTAGTCCAAACTTACCTCCCTGCCCTACTTTGGAAGTGACATTTACTTCTCAAGTCTCTTTGGCTGCTGATCTTTAGCTCTAATTAATTTTCTTGCTGCTCACAACGGCCTGTGCTCCATGCAGCGACTGCCAGCTTCCATTGTTGGGGGAGCCTTCACCACCCACTGAGCCTTTCCTCGCACAGCGAAAATGCAGTGATCCTCTCTCCTTCCAATAATAGATTCTCTATTAATTGGCCTGACTCCCTCTGCCCCTTCCAGAAGATGCTTCTTCACCATCTGCAAAGCTTGAAGCAATGGCAGATGTTGACATACAATCAATGAAGCAATGGGAGTTTCCTCCAGGATGCTGCTTAGGCATGAACTGCTGGCTAACAGAGTCAAGCAGCAGCCATCAAGCGCAGGAGACTTGCTTACACTTCCTGATCTGCCACAGAAATGCCTAGAAATTGTCAGCCATGAATACTTCTAATTGCTGAATGTATCGGAGCAAAGCAGTTGTGACCACTTTGCTGCTACACATCTCAGGAGGTAGAACTAAGGGGCTGACAAGAAAAATCCCTTGTAGTACAGGCCAGACCCTGGAGAGGATCCCAGACCTTCAGAAGTCAAATCAAGTGATTCATCCAGTAGCGTGTGCTGCCTGCCTTTAAAGCTCTCTGCAGTGTTTGGTGCTGTTATCATGTCCTGAAGATAAAAAGCAGGGAAATCACATTTCCAATGAAGGGAAATGAATGTTCCTCCTCTAAAAGAGCCTGAGTTCCCTGCATCAAAGCCATCAGCACTTACTTTACTGTCTGTGGATGTGTTCTCTGCCATGCACACTTGGCCCTCTATTTGGCTGTCTCGCAGGTGTGTTGGTTTACATTTTATAGATGGTTAGAGGTATTTTATGGGGAGGGAGTGGGAATCTCCCACAAATTTTGAGCAGTGGATGGAAGAAATCAACCACTAAATCATCTGTAAAGCAGGAGGGAAGCGTGCAGTGAATGCTCTCACAAATCTACAGGGCTGTCACGCTCCACTGTGGTGATCATGTCATGTATTTACTTAAGTAACTGTTATGCCTTTGTTTCTGTGGGCTGCATCTTTAAATCTCAACTGCCTCTCTTAGAAACTCCTGGATTTCCAGCTGCTTTGTACCTGCAGAGTGTGTAAAGCTGGGGAGGAGTGAGCCCCGTGTAAGGAGGAAGCCTCCGGCTGGAGGAGCCCTGGTTGCTTCTCTCCTGCTGACTACAGGTGATGTCTCTATGTATGTCTGAGCCTTAATTACCTCCCAGACCTCAGAGCCCTGCTTAGTGGGGAGTTGTGTAACCAGTTTATATACCTCCTAACAAGGGAAGGGAGCATGCATGGGTAACAGGAGCAGGAGGTCATCTCCTCCAACACAGCCTCCCTGGGCAGGAGGAGCCCAGGTGGGGCCAAGCCAGGCACCTTGCCCACAGAGACCTGCCAGTGTGCAGAGACCATCTCCTTCTTCAGGATTTGAGAGCAAATCCATGAAAAAAACTGAGTACTTAGAACAGGGTATAGAAATGATTTAGTCATCCAGATCTGAATATCACAAGTCTAAGCAGATAAATGCCCAAATGCTCTACCTGACATTTGGAGTTCTGTGGGAGAGAAGCACTTCCCAGAGAGTCTGTGCCTCAGTACGCCACAGAATTCCCTGCGAATTAGGTGTAGATAGGCAAATGATTTGTTGAGCTTGGTAGTTTGGTTAGTTGGTAAAGTAACTGATGCAGACCTGTACAAAGTGTGAAAATGCTGTGCCTGGCACAGATTTTCCACTTTGGGAAGCTGGACCTCTGGCTGAGACACCTAGCTGGGTGTCAGGACTTCTGGTGAGTGTGCTCATCTCCGCATCACTTGGGACGGGCTCAGAGAAGGGGATCTGCAGGGATCCCCCACTTCATGCAGGTTTCAACCTGTCACAGAAATGCCCAGTGGTGACCCAGTCTGCCCCAAGTCTCAGCTCTGCCTGTGTCTCTTCGGATAAAAGGAAGCTCTCAGATAAAAATGTACAATTGTTCAGGGAAGTTTTCATTCTCTAAAAACTGTACTTTCAGTTCACTTGAAATCAGTCAGAAATACAAGTCAAGTTTTTCAAACAACTGTGTCAACAACAACAAAAAAATCAACCCTGTCCCCCAAAAAACCTGACAAAAGAAGAGGAAAACTTAAAATATGTTAAATATTTTGCCGGAGACCATATGTTTTTCCTCTTGAAATTTTTCTGAATTGATTATTTAAAGATGTTTTAAAAGCTCAAGCTAAAAATTAAAAAAAAAAAAAAAATCTGGAGATTTCAGGTTCAGATGGCTGACATTTGGGCATAGGGATAAAAGAATCTTTTTCAACAGTCAGCAGACCAAAACCAGTCCACTTACATCTGTACTGCCAACTACAACTCATATTATCCTGTGCATTCCCCACTGGAATTGAATCCTGCAGCCCAGGCCTGGGTTCCTGTGCAGAGCCACTCTGCTGGGGTTGTGGCTGGGGCTGCAAGTCCTCCACAGCCCTGTGTTTTCTCTTGTGTAGCTATGGCTTCCAGGAGGTACCATGACACATCAGACACACGTTGACATCAGCCTGGCTTTACAACATTTAATTTAAATTTCTCCCAGTGGAAAATTCTGAAAAATGAACTTTTCTCCCAGCAGAGTTCCCTTGAGACAGAACCATGCTATCCTGCTGGAGATGTTCTGTCACAGCATCTCAGCCAGATGCCTCTGGGGGACATCAGATTCGCCCCTCTCCTGTGCCCTTATCTTTCCCCACTCCGCTGAGAACCCCTGGGAACTTCTGGGAGGGAGCAGCTGAGGTGGAGAAGGGCACATCACTTTTGAGAAAGGACTGCAGTCTTTGTGCTACATCTAGAGAAACCTGTCCTGTGGTGCTGCTTACCTCTTTCCAATGACAAAACCTTCCACCTTTTCCTGTTGTGTGCACTGGAGGAATTGTGGCTCCCCTGATTCCTTCCACCACCTGCTGCTTCTCCATGTTTCAGGATGGTCTCTGGAGGTGTCAGGAGCAGCGTCATACTCAGAGCTACCATCTGGATATCAGGGATGAACAGCAGGACCTCGCCTGTGAGAAACCCCTTCAAGCAAAGGAATGAAATGAAAGGTGGGAGCTCCTTGAAGTCACTCCCATCCCCACTTTTCATTCACCATCTTCAGCCCCACTGCAAACCAGTCAGTGGTGTGGGACCTGTCCACCACAGGTAGCTGCATCGCCATGCTGTGATGCAGGGCTGCAGCAGGGGACCAAGCCACCTGGCAGTGCGAAGCTGAAGCTCCCCAGGCCGTGGCAGGCATGTGGGTTTCTCCCTCCACATGCTCCTGCAGTGAGGAGATGGGCAGGCTCCATTGTGCTGACTCCCACACCGCTGAGCCAGCCTGCAGCCATTCTTTTTATTGCTGATGCTGCTTCCTATGGAAACAATTTAGTGCTAATAAGCTCCATTTATAATAGTAAGAAATGGTTCGGTGGAATAATTGTCACTAAATACCATTCATGGCTTTGTTGCTTTTCCTGCATGTTGCTAATTATTCTGCATCTGAAATAGCACCCAGAGAAACCACTGAATGCCAGTGAATAGGGTTCTCAGCACTCAGAGGCTGAGGCAGGGTATGATTAGAAATATCAAGGCCCTAATACAATAGACAATGCCTTCCTTACTGTATGTATTTCTACAAAATCATAGCCTTTGCAAACACTGGGGAAATGCAACATCTTTCACAGAACCTCAGGGTCCCAGCAACAATTTATGAGCAAGCTCCTGTCAAAGGGGCAGTGTTGCATGATGGAAGGTGATTATGTAGACAAACTGACCCTCCAACAAAAGCTAGAGTAAGGGGAGTGAAATGAGGAGGGAGGGTTCTTCTGTGTTGAGGGTCTCACAGGAAGGGACAGCATGGCTCAGATCCCTTAAACCTGCAGAGGCTTGTCGTAAAGATTCCCAGGCAGGAACAGATCCACAGTCCTTGGTGCCGTGTGGTTGCTCTGAACTGATGTCCCTTTCCAAAACCCATTCGGCAGCACAGTAGTGTGCTCTGCAAGCTGCACAGACACGCACCGGCTGTCGGAGTCAGAGACAGCAGTACAGCATCAGCTTCCTGTTGCTTAGAAGGCATGGGGTGAGGATCCAGGCATGCTCTCTTAACCTTCCCTCCTGGAGAAAGGCAGCATTAGCTGCTGGGAAATCAGATCCATTATTGCTCCATCAGCAGTAACTCGACCTCGGAGACTTTACTCACAGCATCAGGTCTGCAGCTGGACTCTTGATCACATTCTAGCTCAGAAGCTGAAATTTCTATGCAGTGGGCAAGGTTGCCATTAAATAGAAAGCAGCACACTTTGCCCTACTTAACTTTATAATGCAATGCCATTCAGTAGCACAAAATGAGCTGATCAAAGCGAAGATGGGTAGTTACAGTGCAAGTTAAGGCTACTAGCTTGAATCTGTGCCACTGAGAAATACACTGACCAGTTATGTTGTTCCTGAAGTTCCTGCCAGTGGTAGGAGCTGCTAAATGTGCAAAACAAATCAAACCAAACCAACAAACAAAAAACAAAGAAAAAACAAACAAACAAAAAAGGGGAACACTGGTATGTCTTATATCCAGACTGTAGCTCTGTTGGTGCTAAAATCCCATGGTAAGGGTGTGTTTGCCTTATGATTGATACAACATCATTCCCTGTATCTCAAGCTGAATGCTGCTGTTACAAGCATACCACTCATTTTTTGGCTTTTAATTTCCTTTCCATGTAGCAGACTGAAATGTCTTTTCATTGTTCCACCCCAGAACTAAAGGCAAAGGGTCAATCCCTCTCCCCATGTGTAACAACTTAGCTACAAATGGGAAGTTTGCACTGAAGGAAACCAAACTGCTGTAACACACTTTTTTACACACCAGTCACACCAACTTCCAGCTAAATACTGTCAATCCACTCTATTGAACTGTTTTTCTCAATTACTCTAGCTGCTTTGAAAAGCTCTAACAAGCCTGTGTGAAGATTTGCAGGGCTTTGCCTAGATGAAACATAGGAGTGCCTGACCGCTGGCAACCAGTGATAAGGAGCTCCAGAAAGCCCCGGCACCATCACCCAAAATAAAAAACAGCCCAGAGCACCCTGCATAGCCCAGGTACCCTGAATTCCTCTGTTTCATCAGCACCACTCTGTGATAGCAGAGCAATTCTGGAAAGCCTCCTGGGGGATGCTGACGATATGTCCAGCAGTGATAGTCCTGAAGTTCCTGGTCCAGCTCCTGCTCTGCGTGGCAGACCCTGCCTGCAAGGCTGAGCCTGCGCTGTGTCCAGCTGGGAAGAGGTCAGATAACCACTGGGTAGAAAAGTCTGCTCCCTCCCAGTAAGGGCAGTGCAAGGTTCCTACTGTTACTGCCCAGCACTGCTCATGAGCAGGTACAGTTCTCATACTGCCTGCAAATCCAGGAAAACAGGTGATTACTCAAGATCTGAACAGTGAGCATGTCCCTGAACTCCAACCTCTTACTGCTCATGTACATTCAATATACTTATTTTTTTAATTTAGGAGCTGGGCACAAGCAGAGGTGTCATGATGGCTGAGAGTGTTTTGACACCCTCAATGAGATTAGGCACAAGAGATTTACTTAATTACTGCAAAGCAGATGCATACCACATTAGGGGCTATGAGAAATGAAAAAGAAGATCACTGTGAATCTCCCTACTCTGGCATTTTTAACAGAAGTGTTTGTTTGGAGGCAATTATAAACTGCAAGTAAGCTATGTGAAGTTGCTGTAAACTTTTACATTTTACCTTTAAAATGATGATAAAATGACTTCCTTTTCAATGAAGACTGGTGTTCCACTTCACTTAATGCATTTATCAATAGGCCACAATCAGCAGCTGTGTCACGTGTTTTACATAAAGGTATCACTTCATTCTCTCCCCAGGTGAGGTTTTTTTGCAAACACATCACTTTTTAATCTTCGGCTTGCTGCATAAGGATACTGGGCACTGAGTAATGGCCTGAATGCAGGACAGCAAGGGACAAAGGGCAGGCACCACTGCACACATCATTTGCCTGACAGCATGCAGAAAATAAGAGATTTTTAAAGTGATCTTTACCAGCTGGGTTTCACTTCAGAGCAACTGCAGTAGATAGTCTTCTCATTATATCTGTGGCCAGCTAATTACAGAACTTTCCCAGGAAAACAGAAGCTGCTGCTTTGAAAACTGAGACTTGTTGGGGACCTGTCTTCTCTCTGAAGTCAACACAAGACCAGTGTGAGCTTGGCAGTGATGTTTTGCAAGAGTTTAAAGGAACATCATCTTTACAGACTACCCACATGGATGTTTTACCATTCTCCCTGGCTGTGGTCTGTACTCCAGTCTTAAACAAATACAAGATCTGTAAATGACTGACAAAACTGGCAGCATCGTGATCATGGGACTCTGAATGCAAAGTGGTTTCAAACACTGGTTACTCTTTATCCTTTCAATAGTGCCCAGTTGAAAAACCAGCCCGTAAACAGTAGAAAATACTGTGCTGTAAGAACAGGGCATGTCCAGGTCCTGTTGGCATTTGGGTATGGTTTGCATAAGCCCTGATTTGGGTGCAGAGAGTCTAAGACACTGGAAGGTGGAGGAGGGAGGGAAGCCCAGATAGCGTCAGAGCCCTGAAGGCACACCCAGCATTTAGGAGTTCAGCTGGCTGTGCCCAGGGGCAGCTTGCTGGTAGCTGTCTGAGGAGCTTGGAGACCTTTAGAAAAAGCTGGACCAGACTGGCTCCAAAACCTCATCAGAGTCTCTCTCTCCTTCTTGCAGGAGCTGCTCTTAAGCTGAGGCTCTCATGACCCCAACTTGTTTGGTCCCAGTTTGACCTTGGACTTTGCTTCTCACTGTGGGCTTGACTGGTGAGCACTGGAGTGTGACTGATCCTGACTCTTTCCAAACTGATCCCGACTTGTTGACTCAACTTCCTAACTTTTCCTCATACCTTGCTCATCCCTATGGTATTTTCTGACATCTGGACTCTTGGCTGAACCCAGCTGCCATCACTGGAACTGCTTTGGTCACTTTTTGATCAGTACTGTAGGAAAAGACCCATGTGTTGGTGAAACCACTTCTCCTGTCAGCTTTGTTCACCTCCTGCCTCTCCTCCACCTGTGGAGCTGCCTGCCTTGATGTTTCCTGGCAAATGGTGTCTTTAAACCCCAGCCAACACACAGATGTGGATTTACCATGATCCACAAAATTCATCAAGAGATGCTGTGCTGGTCTATTGGGCAGCACTCACACTGAGCAGTGGCAGAAAGAAAAAAGGGGAGACAGAAATTGATGCAAAGCTGATGCAAACCCACAGCAGGAAGCCTGGGAAACCCTGTTGCAAATCTCTTTTCTAAGCTGTGCTTTATCAGCAGAATAAACCCTCCATATAGGCCATCTGCACTAAAGTCAACTCCACCAGTGAAATCACTGTGTGACCAGTACAAGCACCCCTGCAGGAGGTCTGGTACCAGCCTGGAGACTGTGCCACACACCTGGGGGGGGCCTCCCACCGCCCCACAGTCAGACTGAGGGGGACCATGACATGCTCTCAGCCCACAGCCCACATCCTAAAAGCCAGGGAGTACAATGCAGCTTAAACACACACAAGTCTGTCCCTGCCTGGTGCAATGTCCCTCATGGGCTGCTCACGTCTAGGACTGCACAACTACAACGGACCTTGAGCACTGGAAACTCACATCTGTGTCTTGTGCAACCCACCCATGGTGAGAGGGGTTATCCCATCAGTCCCTCAGGCACAGGTGATTTGAGAAGGGCTTAAGGTTTAAGACTCACCTATGCTGCCAAAAACATTTGCCATTTGGGTCGCAGGCTCTTACCAGTTTAAGCAGCTGAGAAACCAGGTCCTGGCTCAGTTTCAGTGTTGCATTTATCAGTGAAGAAACAGATCACTTCGAAGTTGTAACCGTGTATCACTATGGTAACCTTATAATTGACATTTCTGGGGTATTATAGAGTCTGAAAGTCATAAACTTAATGAAAGTATGTTTTTATTGCACTTCAGCTTCATCTCTGATTAAATCAAATTTGCATAATGGAAAGTTATTACATTTCCATGTTTCTAATTTCCCTTTTTTCCCCCTCCTTTTTACTTCTTTTGCCAAGTGTGACTAAGGTTTTGTTTGTAGCGAAAGCTGCTGAAGGTCGCCTAAGCCATGGCTTTGCTGAAAAATGTTTTTAATAATTTGTGTCAGAGGAGCCAAGGAAGTGAACCCCCGAGAACTGGCTACATTGTGGTTCTTTGAAATGTCTCTCTTTCTTCCCAGTAATGAGAGAACTGCAGCGCCTATACGTTATTAAGTGGTTGTTGCAAGAGAGAGGTGCTGGAAGCACTGTGAAAGGTAATTTATCAAGGAGAGATGAAGCGTACTGCTCTTCCCCAGCCTTGCCCTCGTGCCACCTTTGCAAAGCATTTTAAGCTGCGTGTATGTATTTATTTTCAATAAGCAAAAGCTCACATCTCTGCCAGCAAGTAAATGATAACGTGTTCCTTGTCGGATTGAGTGACGACCGTTCCTAAATGCAGGTTAAGCAGAACAGCCCTGGGAGAAGATTTGTTTTCCTCGTCTTCTCCAAGACAGTGGAACAAACTGTTCTCCAGGCAAAACAGACACTGCACAGGTCCCTGTTGTCAGAGAGCCAGACTCACTGAGGGTCTTATTTCGTTCTCTTTCAGAGTGGGTCCCATGCATTATTACAAGATGCAGGGTTGACCTGAGTAAGTTACAAGAGTTTGAGGGCACTGTTTGAATTGGGGTTCTCTGAGTGAAGTTTCTGAGTTTGCTTGTGTGAATGCAGAGAGCCCCAACTCCATCCTGGGCTATGACTACGATCCTTTGTGGCTGATGCAATATGGTGGGATGGTGAGCCGGCGGTGTTCTTGTGGAGCCAGGTCTCCTCCACCATGCATCCCCTGATTCTCGAGGTGTTCATGTCCAAAATCATGCCTCAAGCATTGCTGAACAGAGCCCTCTCTGAGCACCTCCGAACAACTGAGCAGCACTGCTGCACAGGAAAGGACTGGAGGTGGAGAAATCTCTCAGCTCCAGGAAGGCCATTACTTACTGGTCTGTTAATGATCCAGAACTATGCAGTGCACCAACAGAGCTCTGGCCCGGGACTTAGGGACCAGGCATCCTGCTCCCAGCCATCACACTCCCATCACTGGGATGCCCCACCACATTTTCTGTTATTAGCACAGTGATGCTGTGAATTCTGCACTCTGTTCTGCACTGTGTTTCAATAGGACACAGAATTACAGAAATCACAGAATCATCAAGGTTGGAAAAGACCTTGAAGATCATCTAGTCCAACCATTAATCCAGCACTGACAGATCCCAACTACACCATATCCCTAAGCACTATGTCAACGTGACTTTTAAACACCTCCAGGGATGGGGACTCCCCCCCTGCCCTGGGCAGCCCATTCCAACGCCCAACAACCCCTTCTGCAAAGAAATACTTCCCAATATCCAGTCTAAACCTCCCCTGGCTCAACTTGAGGCCATTACCTCTTGTCCTATCACTCAATACTTGGCTCAAGAGGCTCATCCCCCCTCTCTGCACCCTCCTTTCAGGGAGTTGTAGAGGGCCATGAGGTCTCCCCTCAGCCTCCTCTTCTCCAGACTAAACCCCCCCAGTTCCCTCAGCCGCTCCCCATCAGACCTGTGCTCCAGACCCTGCACCAGCTCCGTTGCCCTTCTCTGGACACGCTCGAGTCATTCAATGGCCTTTTTGGAGTGAGGGGCCCAAAACTGAACACAGTAATCGAGGTGTGGCCTCACCAGTGCCGAGCACAGGGGTAAGATCCCTTCCCTGTCCCTGCTGGCCACGCTAGTGCTGATACAAGCCAGGATACCATTGGCCTTCTTGGCCACCTGGGCACACTGCTGGCTCATGTTCAGCCGGCTGTCAATCAACACCCCCAGGTCCCTCTCTGACTGGCAGCTCTCCAGCCACTCCTCCCCAAGCCTGTAGCGTTGTTGTGGGTGCTGGGGGTTGTTGTGGCCGAAGCACCCGGCATTTGACCTTATTGAAACTCATACAGTTATTCTTAGACCATTGCTCCAGCCTGACACGAGGAAGTGGGCGAAGAAGGGCATTTCGACCTTTCAGGACCTTGAGCTCAAGTCTTGCTCATCCTTCTCAACCCCCAGCATACTGTTTCAAGGACAGAAAGAAGCACCAGGAACAGGTGAGTTTGAAGGGAGAAACAAAGGTACCAAGTGGTCAAACATCATCTGCTCCTTAATTCTCACTAGTGTCTTTTGCACAGGAGAGCCCTGTCCCAGAGCTGATCTGAAGAGTTGTGAGCTGGTGTCTTGAAACTTGGGCCACATCATGCAGGGCTCCACCTCACTGTCACTTTCTTGTCCTTCTGGGGCAATTTCACTTTACTGCCTGGATCTGCCATGTAGCACAGAGCACAGTCAGTCAGTACATTCACCACAACATGTCCCCGCTCCTGCTGTGGCACATCTTCTCACAAGTTTTCCTGTGGAAACCTTCACCTCTAGAGAACTTAACTGAACCATTTGCTCTAGGGTTAAATGCAATTAGCAGGTCAAATGCCTGGGAGGTACCAAGTAATGCATGCTGGAGCAGTCCAAGTCAATGAATTGTCCTCAATCAGTGCCACTTGGTCCTCAGGGATGCCTGAGCAGCTAAGCTGAGGTCTTGTGCTCACATGGCATGGTAAACTCTGTCATTTCTGCCACAGTCAAATGCCTCATGACAGGTCTTTATTTGCTGTCACCAGAGGTGAGGCCATTTTAATGGCCTCTTGGAGAGAACTGCTCTCCCTGAAGAGGAAAGCTGCAGGAGGTCCCCTGGGTCTCCCAGAATTTGTCACTCTGATGCTGTTTCATTAACCCAGGGCACGTTGCCATGTATGCAAATGAACTTGGGCTTTGTGCAGGCATCTGGGAGCCTGATGCCTTTCAGGCTGAAACAAGCCAAGTGTTCATCATACCTGCCCCAACTTGTCTGTCTGAGCAGGTGTCTTCTCAGGCATGTGTGTCTACTAGAAGTGGCTGGTCCTGTGTGTCCTGGCTTGGTGATGTTTGGTCCCTTTCCGGACGACAACATAGCAGGTTTGCAACCTGTTTCTGTAGATCCTGTCTCTGCATGAGGACAAGGAAAAAGCAAGAGCAACACTGCCAACCACTCCCTGCCCGTTCTGGGGGGGAAGTGACACTCTCTCCTGCATGGGGACAGACAAGTCTCACTGTGGCCACCTCCTGCAGGTTGGTCTGTCTGCCCCAGCATTGCTCAGCTGTGCTGCCAGGACCTGCTTGCAAACTGGCTATCTTCTCTGCTCTTTGGCCAACAGCTGCAAACTGTGTAGACCATCCAAATTTTCTATCCTACATAGTGTCCCTTCTCCTCATACTGCTCTCCCCCTCATTTGTCCTCTCCACAAATATTGAAACATACTTTTGCTAGGAGAAGTCTTTATAATTTCTGCCATTCTCCTACCTCCCTATACGTAGTATTTGCTCATCAGAGAGTGGTGGGATGAGCTGTTCGGGGCAAGGACTCAGCCCTTGGACATGTTAGTTTTTCAATCCCCCACCCCAGTGGAAACTACAGACATTTGGGGTTTGACAGTTTATCTGGAATCCAGCCATGTATTTTTATATTGCTCAGATGTATTTTCATATTGCTTGGTGAAAAGAAAGCTTCTTTGTGTTTTCCTTATATTTTTTTTTCCTCAGAAAACAGACAGTATCTGTTAAAAAAAATGCATCTGAAAATCCGATTTTTCTTTTCTTGATGGGATAATTTTGACAGCCCTCATCATGAAGCAATAAAAGCAGCTCTCCAGAGATTATGGGTAGTGGGGCTAGCACTACTAATGAAAATAAACAGGCATTTTCAGCAACTTTTAGCTAAAGACCTGTCCTGGAGGGAGGGAGAAAGCAAACCTCCTCACAGAAATGGGGAAGTAAAAGACTGCTTAATCATTTGGTGGGCCAGCCCTGAGGAACCATGACAGGACATAGAGCATGAAAGCCTGTCAGTCTGGCATGGGGACAAAGAAATGCTGCTTGCGGCAAGGACCTGGTTTGAGACAGATCTCACCCCTCTGGTGTGAGCCAGAGGCCTCTGCTAGAGCCAGGAACATTCTTCCAAGGAACAAGAGTCTGAGGTGCAGGATGTGGTACACACAGAACTGCTGCATCTCCTCCTGTCATGGTGGCAGTCATCCGCTACATAAAGTCAGGTGTCCCCAGGACCCTTGAGGAAAGATCATGCAGTTCTACCCCAGGCTCCTGGGTATGAAATCCAGCACATGTGTGAACGGTTACCTACCAGATATCCGAGAATAAATCTTATGTGGTTCCTGTGCATTTAACGGACAGATATGATGTTGTCAATTACTGTCTGTTTTACCCAAAACCAGCTCCAGACCCAGCCATGTTGACCACATGGCTTGCATAGGCATTAGTAGGTTTGCACCTCCCCAGGGATGTGTATGCACAACTGCTTTTCCCCCTATTCTCCCTTCAGAGATGACTCTGCAAAGCCTCGGTGTGTGCATCTGTCTGGGCACGCCCTGGGTCTGTCCCTTACAGCCCCATGGCAGGTCCACACCATGCCTCTGCGTGCAGTTCTGTGCTGCCCAGATTTTTTGTGAAGCACCAAACCAGAAGCCTATATCCAGGGTGCTGTAAAATCCAGGTCAGCACAGCATTCCTGGGTCCACTTTATTTCCCATCTTCCTGATGTTATATCCCACTGGCTTGGTTTGGTCCCAAAGCTGAGGTCCTCTCTCAGGTTATGATTTTGAAGCGATGATCTCCTCCTGATTCCCAGTCAACTCATTCTGCAGTTGCCCCCTGTTCTCCCTTTCCTTCATTCCCCAGAGTAGGGCAAAGAGCTGATGTCTGAACCTCTCCTGCTTCCCACTGAACTTGCTCCCTTACTTATCTGTTTTGGCTAAAAATAAAGCATCTAGTCTCCTTCCTATCAGGGCTAGATGAGCATGCTTTACTCCTTCCTCTCTTAGGCACCTGCACACCTGAGGAACAGTGATACACTTACAGTGAACATAAAAGAAGTTAGACTTCAGCCCTCTTCACCTGTCTGGTAGAAGATGGCTTCATCTATCACAGTCAGACTTGCAAGGCAGACAGCAGCTGGATCTCAGCAACCCACGCAGTGTCCCTGTAGATACAGGCCTTAGCATGCTGGAAAATCACCACCCCATTTCTGTGTGCATTGGAGATGTTTTCACCTTTCTACTGAGTTGACTTATGTACATGCATCTGTCCCTTCTAGGGAGAAGGTAAAAAGGTAATAAAGTACAGTCCTTTGCTGCATAAAGTGTGATAGAGAAGGACTGCAACACACACTTCCCCAAACGTCACTCAGCTGGCTCCTTGAAAGGTGGGCAGCAGAACAGGTGTTACTGGTGGCCACACATACACTTTGCATTGTATCAGCGAGTATGCATGGCAGGAATGCTATGCTGCATGACTGGAGTGAGAAGGAGTAGAAAGGGCACTAGAGGTGAACAGGGCTGACCGTCAGTGCTCAGGGCTGGATGCAGCTCCGTGATTTAACAAAAGGAAGACTCAAAGGTGGTTCACCCTGAGTACTGTCTTGGAGGGCTGCCTTGAGCAGCCTCCTGTTGGTTTTGGCCTCCACATGGACCTCCACAGTTGGTGGTGCTGGGCAAGTCTTTTCACCAGCCCATCTCACCTTCTGTGTGAAGGGGGTGGCACTGGTCCTGTCCTGGGCAGATGACTATTTTGCAGTAGAGGACCTCACCTGGCCAAGCCACCGAGCTTGGAGGAGAAGGGGCTGCATCCTTTGCAAGGACATTGCAGGGTGAGCTTCCTCCCAAACAGACTCTACAAATGTGATCTTGTGGAAATCCTACATGAAATGCAATGGAAAATGTATGGGGTCAAAAGGATGAGGAAATCACAAAGAGCGGAAGAACAAAGCAGTGGCCTGGGCTGAGGGATAAACTTAGTGGAGGCATTTTCGAACTCTTCATAGACTGTGTCCAAATTTCACCCATGAGGAAGGCTGGGATGCCAGCTCCTGTGTTTCTGTGCCTTGGACAGTATCATACCGCACCTGTGGACCACCTTTCATCAGATGCATTCCCACCCAGCCCTTCCTGGGGACAACACTCCTGCAGAATACAGCAGTGCCTTGCTGAAGGCACAGTGGGAATAGCTGATGAACCCTCCCTGCTAGTATTCCCCCTCCTGACCATTAACAGCCTCATTTCTCCCTCAGCAAGGCTGCGTGTTCTGTCACATCCAGTGGAGCACAGAGGCACAGTCTCTCCTGAGGACAGTGTGCCTGATCCCACCCTTGCTCCAGTTTAACTAGGAGCCGAGGACCATGAAGCGGCAGTAAATGATATGCCATGGGGGCCATGTCAGCAGGGCAGGCTGCCGTTTGCTCACAGCAGAGCATGACAGCAATTGCTTCAGTCATAAAAATGAAAATCAATAAAACTGGAGCACTAAGAAACTGAGGCTCATGCCTGGCAGAGCAAGGAAAATCAGGCATTGGATTAATGTCCCGCAGGGGAAAGGGCAACATTACTGGGAAGGCTTTAATAGTCCCTGTGGAGACCGGCAGAAGACTGGAGCCAGGGTTATAATTCCCTTGGCAAGGACTGGTGTCCTTTACCTAGGGAGGCAGGACCAGCTACAGCACCAGTGTCAGCAAGGAGACAGCATCCCCAAGGAGTCAACCTACATGGCACCCCCAGGGCTCTGCTGTGCTTGTACCCCACTCAGAATAATGAGACTGAAGCCGCTGTCCAGCAGGGAGGTGAAAGGACCTGGGCAGGCCCTGCTGTCCCAGAGCATTCAGCCTGCAGCATCACATCCATCCCAGGCTTTGCTCCGACGTGGGTCCCTGAGACGCAGTGCTGGGAGGTGGGAGGAGGGCTGGTCACACTGCCAAGACTGCACAGATCATTTGTCAGCCAGTCCCACTGAGGGGCTGAGCCCTACTCACTAATAGAGAAGATATTCTGAATCTGAAATGAAAAGTGGAGGAGAAATGATATTTCTTCATCTATTGTGCGTTGCTAATAGGAGGAGAGATCTCCCACTTGTAACCAAGAATGCAAACAGTAATTGCCTTGCCTGGCCCAGCCCATTTCTAATACTCCTGGGCAGCTGATTGCTATTTCTTTTCGTAACAATAATGATAAAAGAGCTAAAAACTGACACAAAGCACCTGCCACTCCCATAAGTGCTAGTCCCAGGTGGAGGATAGAAAGAAGCATCAAGAGTTGTTGCTGAAATCTGTGTTGCTGTCGAGTTCCACCCAGGACACTCTGACTACAGAGAACACAGCAGCTGCACTTGACCTGGAGCAAGTGCATGCCTGGGACCAGGGGACAGGAATGTGACACTGCTGACACAGCTCCTTGCAAATATCCACAGCCTCTGGAGCAGCACTTGACAAACTTCAGGAGCGTGACATGAAAATATAAGCCCAGAAGAAGGATTCAAATACAGAAACAGGGCAGGCTCATGCATCTGAGATGCTGTGGAGTAGGGATATGGTGTAGTTGAGAACGGTCAGTGTTAGGTCAATGGTTGGACTGGATGATCTTCAAGGTCTTTTCCAACCTACATGATTCTGTGATTCTGAGTATCACCTGCTGCTGTGCCAGGAGAGCATGGACCTGGTGCTATTTCATATCCAACAGCCCTGTGTACAGATCCTTGGACACCCGGGTTATCTCAAACAGTGCCACACACCTGTTCAGGTGACTGAATCCAACCCTAGGTGTCGGCATTTTGGTTTCTTCCTGCTGTTAGTGAGGGGTGTTACATGCTCACCATCTCCTGCAGAGTCTCTCACTAACATGTGTCATGGGAAGACGAGACCAGCCAAGAACTGCCAAATGTTAAGGCACCCCATGTTGCTTCTCAGAGGAGAAAACCTGTTCCCGGAGCCCATGTAAGGCTACGCATTGCTGGGTCTACGGTACTATAACACTTTTTGTGCCAGTAACCTGGAAATCACCTCTTACACCAGCCAGATTTTGTGAAGAAAAAGCATACCTATTGTACTCCAAGTCCTAGGAAAGACGTGATGCAATTCAGGCACTGTTTTACAGAAATAAAAGACAGTTGTGCTTATGTTTTCTCATATCACAGATCAGTTCCCAGAAGTTTCTTTTTGCTCCATCCATCTAGCTGTCAGGATGCTTACACAGCCCAGTGACTAGGATCCAGTGCTTGCACTGAACTTTCATCTCTGGTGCTGCTTTCATTGATGAGGACTGTGATTTGGACACACCTATCTCTGTGTAACTTGTCTCTTCCTAGGACTCTGCTCTGATTCATGTCCTGTGGCTGTGGAGGAGCCAGGCATCCAGACTTTTTGTTCTTCCTAAGGAGCAGTTGAATCCACCCAGCTACCTTTAGATAGCTGATGCCCATGGGTAAGCAAAAGAGAGTTATCTCCTGTTTAGATATTAAACAGAAGCTGGTAGAAAGACTCCTGATGCTTAACTACAAACACGTCAGTGACTCATGGGAAAGAAACTTTTAGTCTCAGATAGGTGGAGGTGTATATAGGAACAGTGCTTAACAAACATGTGTGAGTGACAGGCATGTAACACAAAGACATCCGACCAGTCTGAGGGTGATGGTGTGTTTGGATGACTCACAGTTGTCTCAGAGTACCAGAGAAGGGTGACAACCCAGAATTGGACTTCTAGGAGCAGTCACTTCTTCACTTCTGAAGGAACAAAAGCTGGTGGGTTGCTCCCCATGACTGGATCCTCTTTGGTGTGAAATAGCTCAGCTGTGTTCACATGATCACTTACCATGTCTCAAGGAGGGGGGTGTAGTATTTGGGTGAGGAGCAATGACATCTTGGACCACTCTGACTGTTCTCGGCATACATCTGTGACAATCCCTGACCGTGTGGAGTAGATAACTTTGGTACATCTGTGCTAGGATGTTGATGGTGCAAAGCCTCCCTCACAGCATAGGACCCAGAACCTTGAGAAGTGGTCCTGTAACCCCATCCTCTAAAATACCCACTATGTCTCCTCTGCTGTGAGGATGACAGGTCCTTGGGAGGAACTCTTCATTATGTAGGATCCTGGACAAGGAAGAGAAGATGATGTTGAATCAATGAGCCTTGCTGTGGGACAGCCATACTGTCTGATGCAATGAGCCTCTACCTCTGAGCTCTTTGGGATGCGAATACAGGCAGGAAGCTGTGCTGAAAGTGAAGACTGTGAAAGAAAGTTGGACCTGTGGGAAGGAAGGTGTCCTTTGCTCCAGGCAGTTTCCTTCACATGCTCATCACATTCGTGACTGACCAGAATTGAGGCAATGCATGAAATTGGTCTCAATTTGCTGGAAATGCATTTGGTGATGTGGAAATGCTCTGCCTGGCTGTTTGGGGACAGATTCAGTCACCCACATGTGATGATGCCCATGGCTGTCTGAGACATCCACACAGGGCAAACAGATGTGACACAGCATCAGCAGGAAGACCATTGCCCTTCTGGAATGATGACTGGAGGTTTTTTGATATTGTTGAATACCCACAGGGCCTAAAATGACAGCAGTCATCCCTGTCTGATTAAAATATGACACAAGCTTTAGAAAAGTGGCACTGAAACCAAAGAAGCAAAAAAGGAAAAATCCAGAAAAGCTAGAATTTAAAAAAGCAGGGAATTTTCTGAATGGATTATTCTTAAATAAATAAATCACTTTTTAATTCCAATGAGACACAGAAAAAGCTTCTGATATTCTTCCAGAAATAAGATCTCTCTCCTTCTTTGCCCTCCACCACAGAGAAGTCCTATCCACCATCATGCTGAGTGACTGGTAAAGCCAAGAAAAATGGGTAAATCTCCAGGTGGACACTTTGGTGAAGCCTAGGCAACTGCTGCTGGCCAGGAGCAGGTTAAATTCTGTGCAGCTGATGGAATTCACATTTAAAACCGTTGCATTACCAAAGAAGCTCTTTCAAATCCAGATTTCTTCTGTGTATTTTTAAATGATCCGTTAAGAGTTAAACAAAATAGTGACTAGTGCCTTTTAAATAAAAATGACCTTTAGCATGATTCTTTTTCCCAAGTAAAGTGCTAGTGTATTTTAATGTCATTTTATTGTCTTTACGGTCTGGGAAGTGAGTATTTGGAGTGTGGAGTTTTAAAATATCTAGTGAGCAGAAATCCAATATTGACCAGAGGCTCGATTACCACCAGGACTGGGATTCCTTTGCATGCTCTCAAAGGCTGTGCAGACCTCTTTGCTGTAATGGTAGCGGTGCTCAGGTATGGAGAGGTTACATTGTCAGTGAGACAACCCAGTGAGACAAACAAGAAACAAAAAATCTTTTTTGAAGAATATTCAATAGGGATTCAGTATCCCCAAATACGGGTGCTGCATTATTTCTAGAAACTTTGGCCCTTTCTGAATGATGCCACCCCAACCACACCAGATGGAGCTGGAGGCTGCTCTCCTCTCTGCTGCTCAGGTGAGTTCACACAGGCCAGTTCTATGGGCTTCTGCTTGTTGTAAAAGTGGCTGATCCTTACCAGTGCACTTCTCTCATCACTGAGGGTGCTGAGACCTTCTCAGTATCAGCTCTTTGTCAAGAAGCGACACCTAGACCTTGGTCTTTCAAGCCATGTATGTCCCCTTCTGCATGATCCAGAGGAGTGCTTTCAATCAGTTTCAGTGCTCAGTATTTCCAGGACTGCATGCTCATGTAGAATCTTCTAGTTTTGCAGGGCTGTGGAATTTCACCTCCACAGCCATTTGCTGCTTAATATACAGCCACATAGATGACATGTTACAGTCCTTTTTTGTCAATAACCTCATGCATAAATCACGTGAGCTGTGATTTCAACCTGCACAGACTGTACAGGTCTGTACAAGCAGTCTGTGACTTCTGCTGTGCCCTGCACTGTGATCATCCCAGGCATGGTTTAGGATTTTCTAAGAAATCTGTGGGTATTTGGTAGGTGACTGCCTGTCCCTGCAGCTGTCTTGCTCCTAGGAACGACATCAAGCCAATGGCACATGCATAGCACATCCCACCCAAATGACAGCAGGAGGGAGCCCTCAGCCCAGTGATTTTCAGGTGCAGGGCACCTGGCCACCCTGTGCTGCTGGCACTTGGCTTTTCCATCAGACTGAAGTGATCTTGTTTGGTAAAAGCTCTGCTTCTGGTTTCGTGCCCTGGTTTCAGATGGGCAATGGGAATGAGGAGGAAGTCAAGCTGTTGAGGGGGTCACCAAGACCTCCTCACCTCTTTCCAGTTGTGAATGAGCTGTGACAAATCACCAACTCTGCCCTTCTACTTGGAAAACAGGACCTGGAACCAGATCGTTGGGATGTGAACCACATGGGAGAAGTTCAGGTTCAGGGCTGGCTGTTCTGGAGACCAGCTGGGTTTGCTACCATGGTTCAAAGACACTTCTGGCTCAGGATTTCTTAAGAGCCTTAAGCCTTGGCCTTTTTGTCATATGGCTCAGTGAGTGTGTCCCTGAGCAGCAGACTGCAGGCACAGCCTCAAGGTCATCTTAACACATTGGCTCAGCATCCTCATACACCAAAGGGTGATTTTGCTCCATTTGCAGTACCTTGAGAGTGAGGTTTTGAAAGTATTTTCCCACAACACGCAATGCAAAGTTTCCTCCACCTGCTGCTGGGTGTACGTGTCTCCATGGTCATCTTCCACAGCTGATTGCCCACTAATGGAGCAAAATCACAGCATCAGCAATAGGCAAACGAACAATAGGAAAAGGCACATTCATTGAGGGGAAATGGGGATTTCTAAGGACAACAGTCACTTTCCAGGCAGGGGAGGTGTTTGCCTTGGTGGTGCACTGAACAGTCAGTGCTGTCCAAAGTAGAGAAGGAAAAGATTGCTGTGGTGGGACCGGTGCCCAACATCAGCCGTTCCCATCCTGCTATCCTGCTGGGACTGGAGTGGGTCCAAGGCACCTGGATTGTGCTGCTACCAGGAGATGAAAGGCAAAGAGTGTGTGAAGCACTAGATAGGAAGGATGGAGAGGGACCAAACACTAGAGAGCTCTAGCAGGAAGGGAAGTAGTAATCCCTTGGCTGCTTGACAGGGACCTGTCAGTTTTGCAGCAATAACATTTCCAGGCTGCAAAGCTGGATAGGATTGTCCCAGATAACCAGGTTTCCATTGGAAAGTTCCCATTTCTCTGCCTTTTGGCGAGAACATGAGCCCAGACACCCCTTACTGAGAAAGAGCTGTTGCATCCTCCTTGAAGGAGCATTGTCCAGGGAGTTGAGCTGTAGGATAGAGCAGATGCCCTTAAGAGAGTAAATATTTATGGGTCTGCAGTGGAAAATCTCCAGCAGGAGGCCAGGGAGCCTTACTCAAGCGCACTGTGATGGGATTTGCTCTAGGGTACAAGGGTGTGGTGGAACTGGGTTTGAACACACTGAAACTGGCTAGAAATCCCATTCTGGGAAGTAGGTCCCACTGCCTCTGACAGATTTGGATACCAGTGGGACTTGTTAACAAAAACCTTACAGAGCAGGGAAGTCCTTGACAGAATCACAGAATTGTCTAGGTTGGAAAAGCCCTTGAAGCTCCTCCAGTCCAACCATGAACCTCTCACTGACCGTTCCCAACTCCACCAGATCTCTCAGCGCTGGGTCAACCCGACTCTTCAACCCCTCCAGGGATGGGGACTCCCCCCCTGCCCTGGGCAGCCCATTCCAACGCCCAACAACCCCTTCTGCAAAGAAATCCTTCCTAAGAGCCAGTCTGACCCTGCCCTGGCGCAGCTTGAGGCCATTCCCTCTTGTCCTGGCGCTGGTTCCTTGGCTCAAGAGACTCATCCCCCCTCTCTGCACCCTCCTTTCAGGGAGTTGTAGAGGGCCATGAGGTCTCCCCTCAGCCTCCTCTTCTCCAGACTAAACCCCCCCAGTTCCCTCAGCCGCTCCCCATCAGACCTGTGCTCCAGACCCTGCACCAGCTCCGTTGCCCTTCTCTGGACACGCTCGAGTCATTCAATGTTTGCTTGAGGGACAATGTCTCCTGCTCAGGTCCACTGTGATGAGCAGCTCAGAGATCAGGGGCAGCCTGTTGCTCCAAGGTGCTCCAGCTCTACAGGAGCTGCTGGCGCTGTGTGGCAGCGGCTGCCTCGTGGCTGCTGGCAGGTACCTGAGGAGGGAAATCCCTGCTCCCCAGCATTTGTGGTGTGCTGGGAACCTGTAGCCCTCATTGCAGGGCTGCGAGGGCAGAGCTGAGCACGCCTCAGTTTCCCCACTGGTTTTTCAGAAGGCAGCTGGAGGCCTGTGGCCAGACGAGCCCGTTGGTCCCGGTGCTGAGGTTCCTGCTGAGGGTTCCCTGTGCTGAGGGTTGGGGGGCAGAAGGTGGCTCAGGAAAGCAGCTGAGGGGACACCCTGAGCGCCCCGCTGAGCGTGCGGCTGGGGTTCAGGGTCACCCTCTGTAGTGCCCTGTCCCCACAGGCCCTTCGGCCCCTCTCGGCCCCACGCTGGTGCAGGGCTTGTGCCCGCACGGCTCCCAGACTGCGGGAGCGGCGAGTGGGGGCGGAGATGCTCTAAGCTTGCGGGGCTGGGGGGGAGAGAGGCAGCGGCAGGGGCTCTGCATGTCTGGCGGTGCGGGCCGCGTGGAGCAGGGCCCTGCCGTGCCGGGCCGTGCCGGGCCATGCCATGCCGTGCCATGCCGTGCCGTCCATGCCGGGCCATGCCATGCCATGCCATGCCATGCCGTGCCGTGCTGGGCCATGCCATGCCATGCCGTGCCGTCCATGCCATGCCGTGCCGGGCCATGCCGTGCCGTGCCGTGCCGGGCCGTGCCGTGCCGCTGCGTTGCGGGCCCTGCGGTGTGTCCCTGCCCTCTAGCGGTACCGGCCGCGGGAGCCGCCTCCTGCTCCGGGAGTGGCTCCGGGCCCGTCCACGGCCGCCGCCGCCGCGATCCCACCCCGCTCCCACCCCACTCCCCCCTGCTCCCAGCCTTTCTCAGCCCGCTCCCACCCTGCCCGCATCCCGCCCCCATCCCTCTCCAGTCCCACTCCCATCCCTCTCCCACCCCACTCCCAGCCCAGAGCCGCTGCCCAGCTGTCCCCGTGCTCCCAGCACAGCCTCAGCTTCTCCTCCTCCCCCAGCCAGCACTTCGAACACATCTCAGGAAAACTGCCTGTGCCTGCAGAGGAGCTGCTCCCTCCAGCCCTGGGGGAGGCTGTTAAAGAGTGGCGAGGGATAACCAGGCAGCCCCTGGAGCCCCAGCTGGGCCCCTGGAGGATGGTGCTGCGGCTGTGCTCGGGGCAGCTCTCGGCTTATACCGCAGCTCAGGAGGAGGGAGAAAAGCCTTATGGGCACTAGAGAATGCGGGAGATGAGAAGAGAGGGTTTCAAAGATCAGAGACAGGTATCTTCACCTCTTCACAGTGAAGCTCTGTGTATTACCCTCTGATTTTATCCACCCTTACATACTAGGTACATATGGTGGACCCCTGAGCCCTGGCTTTGGAGGTCTGAAAGCTATGTCCAGCCTAAATTACCCCTGCACCTCTCTTCATAGACACCTGCCAGAGACAGCTACCTCCAAGAAGGAATTTCACCCCTCCAACAGAGGGTTGCAGACAGCTCTCTGGGGATGAAAGTGGCGTTCCCTCACCCATCAAGGGAGTCCTGGAGATCTGCTTCAACTAGATCTCCATCTGGATGAGCTGAAACCTTCTCAGGCATCCTGCAGGAGATGCCCTAGCCCGGAATGTGCAGGTTCTCATAGATGCGCCTGGGGAACCAGTGGCACTGCTGATGACTGCAGCTTTGCAAAGGAACAGCTGAACTGCCGCTACACTGTGAGCGAGGAGAGGGGGCACCTTGGACACCAGCTCATCCCTTCCCCACCAGGGTGTCCTTTCAGACCTTGTTGGTGCTCAGGGAAGGGGGATAGCTGAGATTCATGCTCATGACCCCATGAACTCTGCTCTCAGGTCTCCTACAGACCCACCTCCCCTGATTTTAAAGGAAGGTTCCCCACTCTTACTTCCTGAGCCAGTCCCAGGTGCTGCTCCTGTGTCCCTCAGTTACTGCAGAGGATCAGGGCCAGGGCTGAGCAAAGCAGCCAGGCCAAGATATATCAAAGACCTTTAGGTAGTGAGGATGTCCCTTTCTGGTCTGCTCTCCTCCACTGTGAGTGTACTAGAGACTTTCTACCTGTGGACCCATCTGTGGGTCATGCTGCAGCCTCTCGCTGTGGTGTGTTGGGCAACAGCAGAGGTGGAGAAAGCTTTTGGTTTGGTATCTGGATTGGTTTAATTTCTTCTGTTCCTGGGCTTGACATTGGAAAGGACTGGTGGAGAAGAAAGGAACATCCATTATAGGTACCATACATGGAGCAGAGGTGCTTTTTGGCTCCAGCTGCAGCAAAATTTGTCCATTTCACCATTTTTTCTTATCAAAATAGGAAATTAGACAAATGCACCATTGGACTAGTCCTGCCACTGAGAGTGACAGCAAAAGCCATAGTGACATGCACCTGAGCTGAGAACAGGTAATTCACTCACAGACAGGACTGAAAGACGAACTCTGGGAAATAATGACTGAGCCTGGCTTTCAAAGAGAGCATATCTCAGGAATTCAGATTGTAGTTTTCCTCCTCAAATCTGTCTGCTGAAAGAGATGGGAATGGGTCAGGACAATAAGTTTCATTCAGGAACAAGTGCTTCCTGGGCTGAATATATTATGCATACAGCTAGTGTGCTGCCAGCATCTGTATGTGCCACAAAGCCTAGCTGCGAGTGGATTGGAAATGGAAGTAACATGAATATAGCGATGCTGTATACAGTCTTCCTGTAAGGAGAGGCACTTTCAAAGATAAATGAATCTGGTATGTTAAAATATACAGTGAAATCAAAGAGAAACCAGAAGAAGGTAGAAAATAGATCATAGAGATATGGAGGAACAGCTGGAGTAAATTAAGTCAGGTAATTGGAGGAGGATAAGGTAGGTGAGCAGCAAAGCTGGAAGGAGCTATTCTTAGCACAAGCATTTACTCATCAACAAATGTAATCCTCCTTTTTGCTTGCGGGTGGCCTCTGAATGGTTTGCCATTCAGCTGAATCTGCTCGTTATTCAAAAGCCTGTGGTGACACTTGTATGGAGTGTGTCAGGCGATGTCTGGGAGGCCCTTGGGAGCATGCTGGGGAAGCCATGCGTTGCAGGGTGTCTGGGTGTACGAAGGAGAGAGCGCAGCTTTCCTGGCACTGTGCTCAGGAGATAATATCCCCATTGCTGCTGGATGCTGTGGTCTAGAGCACTGGTTTAGCTTTGCTTTGGAGCCCAAAGGGCTAGGGGGGTGGTCCTTTTTTTTTCCTGTGTGTAGTTTAGCTTCTGTTACATTTTCCAGGAGTTGTTGAGGACTCCTGGACTGTGACTGATCATCATCACTCGGGAACAGTAACCTTGTCATAGCTGCTGAGAGCCAGGAGAGAGCTGCTGTCCCCCAAAAAGGCTGGCTGACGCTCAGAGGAGTGGTGCCCTACAGCTCAGTTACTCTGTGACAAGTGCCAGAACCCCATGCAGTCATGCAGTCAGGGTTGAAAGGGAAATTGGCCTGGAGGGGAGCGGGAGGCAAAGCTCCAGAGACAAGGCACACACACAGCCTTCCCCTGGGGAAGCCCATCACTCTTCCTGCCAGGGGCCCTGGGTGTCCCCCACGGGTGGGGGCTCTGATCTCCAGGGGTGAGGAGGGTGCAGGTCATGCTGAGGAAGCAGCACTGGCTGTTTCTGCAGCTGTATCAAACTCCACTGCAGACATGGGCCATTGGATTGAGAGACATGAAGAGCAGAGCTGTCCCATAGCTGCCATCAGCTGCACATGCATAGAAACAGTGCCATTTCCAGCTGGCATCCACCTCTACACGTGGTGGCATCAACTCTTCCAAATGTTTCCCAAAGCTGTGAATGACACCCTGGATGGACTATGTCAAAGAGCTCTTGGGCATTTACCCTGCCCTATGGAGGCCTTGGGAGGTGTGTAATTGCTAATTCGCATCTATGTTGTGCCTGTTGCTGCTGTGGCTGCATGTGAGGATTTGTTACTTCAGCACAAAGCCCCACCATCAGTTTCTGAAACAAAATCCATCAGCTTCAGTTCTCCAAGAAAAGCCACTGACTCGGGTGTAACAACCATTTAGGCCAGTTAAGTGTCCTCCATTTGATATAAAATATCAATTAATATAAATCATTGCAATGAAATAACGTGCTCCAGTCTCTTCTTATCCCTCAACTGTAGAAGAAAATCCCAGCAAACAATTTAGAGTAAATACCTTCATTAAACACTTAAGTGAAGCAGTTAGGATTACAACACGTCTGCAAACAGGGGAACAAACACACAGATATAATCTTGTAACAGAACAAAGCAAGTGCCGAGGGGACAAATCTGTGTGTGTGTAAAAGGGAGCTCTCCAATAAAGAGCTGATAAGCACATAATAGCAGGAAGGACTAATTAACATATAAATATCGAGGCCTTCAAATTGTGCAGGGTTTGCACTGATGATGTGGGCAGGGAGAGTGTGGGGAGCTGCTGGGGACAGAGCCCTGACGCCATCATGCAGGGGGACACAGGACAGGACAGGAGGTGACCACCTCCAGCCAGCACAGCAACAGCTGCCTCGGCCCTCGCTGTCCCAAAGCCACCTTGTCCCCGGGGCAAGAGGGGATGTTCCCTGTGACCATCCTACAGAGCACTCAGCCCAGTGGGTACATCCCACCCCTGACTGGTGGGACTGACTTGGACTTTCAGTGTCCCCAAGAGGAAGGAGTGTGTGACTGCCTGGTGACATGGTGAGAGCAGCCATGGCTGGGAGCCGTGAGCCATGTGGGAAATGGCCAACTGAGTGGGAGCTCAATAAGGAGTAAATGCCCCGGGTCAGATACTCGGGAATTACACCACCTGAGCTTTAGCTCTGCATCTTAAAAGACCAGAGCAGAGAGTGCCAGAAGTCACCCCTCCCTCCCACAGCCCTTGCTGCTCAGGCTCTCCCTTGCTGAGCGCTGTCGAGCAGGGACTTGTGCTAACAGGCCAGATCCTCCTCTGGGCTGCTGGTGGATGCACGGCTTGATGCAGTTCTTGCGAGGTGAAGTATTTTGTACTGTGTTCAAGCAGAGCTGGAGATACTAAACTCTGTGCCTCTAGATCCCCGCTCCAGGATCCAGGTGTTTCCCAGCTGCTAAGCCTGCCTACATTCATGTTGTCCCAGCAATGTTCTTGTGTTACGTGCATGCACTGCTATTCTTCAGCCTGTCCCAATGACACTCCCTTCCTGTGGGAGGAGGGAGCACAGGTTCACAGAATCACACAGAATCACAGAATCATCTAGGTTGGAAAGGACCTTGAAGATCATCTAGTCCAACCGTTAACCTAGCACTGACAGATCCCAACTACACCATATCTCTCAGCGCTATGTCGACCCTACTCTTGAACACCTCCAGGGATGGGGACTCCCCCCCTGCCCTGGGCAGCCCATTCCAACACCTGACTACCCGTTCTGGAAAGAAATGCTTCCTAAGAGCCAGTCTAAACCTTCCCTGGTGCAGCTTGAGGCCATTACCTCTTGTCCTGTTCCTGGTTCCTTGGCTCAAGAGACTCATCCCCCCTCTCTGCACCCTCCTTTCAGGGAGTTGTAGAGGGCCATGAGGTCTCCCCTCAGCCTCCTCTTCTCCACACTAAACCCCCCCAGTTCCCTCAGCCGCTCCCCATCAGACCTGTGCTCCAGACCCTGCACCAGCTCCGTTGCCCTTCTCTGGACACGCTCGAGTCATTCAATGGCCTTTTTGGGGTGAGGGGCCCAAAACTGAACCCACTCATTGAGGTGTGGCCTCACCAGTGCCGAGCACAGGGGCAAGATCCCTTCCCTGTCCCTGCTGGCCACACTATGGCTGATACAAGCCAGGATGCCACTGGCCTTCTTGGCCACCTGGGCACACTGCTGGCTCATGTTCAGCCGGCTGTCAATCAACACCCCCAGGTCCCTCTCTGACTGGCAGCTCTCCAGCCACTCCTCCCCAAGCCTGTAGCGCTGCTGGGGGTTGTTGTGGCCCAAGGGCAGCACCCGGCATTTGCCCTTATTAAAACTCCCCCAGTTGGCCTCAGCCCATCGCTCCAGCCTGGCCAGGTCTCTCTGCAGAGCCTCCCTACCCTCGAGCAGATCAACACTCCCACCCAACTTGGTGTCGTCTGCAAACTTACTGAGGGTGCACTCGATCCCCTCGTCTAGATCATCAATAAAGATGTTAAACAGGAGTGGCCCCAAAACCGAAAGCTTCTGGTGGCAGGAGACTGAGCTCTCAGCTTGCCACCTCCAGGAACCATTTGCAGGAGCCCCAGGTACTCTGGGCACGGGGATGAGGGTCCTCAGTGGCACATTTGGTTTTTCCTCAGCTAAACTTTTGCCAGTCATAAGCTGATACAACTCCATCAGAGGTGCATCATCACGACCTTAGCCTCGACCAGCACCAGCATCAATGTGTGGACACCATTTCTGTGGAGCCTCCAACAGAAGGTACCCCAGCAAGATCTTGGTTGCTACAACGGTGTTGTAAGAAGAGCACGAGACATCTTCCAATGGGGAACGAGGGGTCTGTCCTTCAGCATTGTCTCCCCTGGGGTAGGGAGGCTCCTCTTGCACACTTTGTGCTCTTCCCTTCCACCCAAACCTCTCTCTGATCCGGTAGTGGAGCTTAAACAGGATCTTTGCTGCTAAATACAATGTGGAAACTGGGCAGCAATGCCCCTTTCCACATGTCCCTTAGCCTGCTCCTCCAGCCCCAGAGGGACCACAGCTGTGAGCTGGGGACAAGCTGCTGGCATGCAACTTTGAGCAAATGAATTTTGTAAATCAAATTACTACCTCTCCTGTTATCTGAAGAATGCCTGAAAAATTCATACATCTCCTTAAAACATAAATAGAGAAATAAATGCAGGCAGGCAGAAAATGACCTGGTGTAAGGCTGAGGCTTGGGGATAAATAGTAAAAGAGAAAAAGTATCCTGGGACTTTAAAGCAGAACTTTAAATGTGTATTTTTTTTGTTTGTTTTGTTGAAGAAAAATGAAGATAAAGAGACCATCATTATCCTGGAGTTAGTAAAACTAGAAAAGACCTATTTGTTGTGCATCATGAAAAATCTGGCTGGTTACTTTCGGGGGTGGGAAGGGAGATTCGTGCTTGCTCTTCTGACAAGAGAAGAAACACATTGCCTGTGCTGATAGCATTTTGTCCCTGGAACTCATCCCACAGCTGATCACTCCATCACAGTTAAGATTTACTCCAATAGCTTTTGTGTTTTATAACATTTACTAACAGTCTTGCTCTGCTTGTTAAAAACACGAGGAGTGGGCAGTGTCTATCAGTGCATCTCATCCCCCTTTAGTCTGAGCAAAGTTTTGCTATTTTTCCATAAAAAAGGATTTGTCAGCAGAGATCATAGCTTTTATTATTGCAACTGATAGACTGGAAAGAAATGGTCAAGTCTTCAGCTGAACAAGACTTTTAGCTGATTTGTCCAGTGACACGGGGTTTGTCAGGCCTGGGAGAGAAGAGCACTGAAATCTGAGGTGCAAAGGTGCACTTGCCTGGGCCGCAGACAAGATTTATCTCGGAACATCATGTCTAATGGCCTGTTCTCCCCATCCCCTTGTCTAGTCTCATTAAGAAGAACTAACAGCCTAAGGAAATTCTCATCCAAAGAACTTAATTAAGGTGGTGTTAGGGTTGTGAGCACCTAGAAATCATTTGCTATCCCCAAGCCTGGCTTTCAATTAACAGAAGCTGAGAGAGGGGTGCAGGGATGTGAGAGAGCACAGAAGCAGGATGCTCTGCACTGAAACTCAGCCCAGAGTCACTGTGCTGAAAGCAGTCAGGTGGAAAGGGCTGGGGGGCACCTGAGTGACTCCAGGGTGAACACCTCCAGCCCTCTGGGAAAAAAAGAGTCCCAACATGGTTCTTGGGTAGTTCCTGCCCCTGGTGCCTGAATGTCACTTCATGTCATAGGATGAAAAGACACTCACTCTACAGAAAGTCTGCAAGCCCTCTAAAGGTGCTCAGCCTGCCTCCGAGTACGAAATCCCCTGGCAGTAAGGAGGACTGGCACATTAGAGAGCCATGGTACCAACAAACAAACCTGGGATGTGTTTAGATAGTGGCCAGCAGCAGTTCTCAGGGAGAGAGAAGGAAAGCAGCAGTACACAGTTCCTCTCATGCCTCCAGGCTTCAGGCAGGCTGAGCTTCAGAGACTTCCTCAGACAGGAGCTGCATTAGTGTGTCTAATAGCCCTGGGGGTATTATTCTGCCATAGATTTGTCTGACAGCCTTTTAAATCCATATATATTTCTCGTGGCAACAAGTTCCCCACCAACACAATGTTCAACGTATGCTCCTATTTGGAGCCTGCCATGCTTAGGTAATTTTTTTTCCTGCCGGCTTTGCATTACAGAGCAAACCTCAGGACACCTTTGAAAATTTTAGTGCAAAGCATCTACTTTTCTAATAGATACAAGATTGGTCCTGGCTGGCGGAAACACCATGGAGGGTAGGGGCAGGGGGGGAAGAATCCCTGTGTGCTGCCACTGGTGGATCAGGGGTGATATTTCACCCATCACTGACAGCAGGTCTATTCCAGAACACCATGTGGAGCCTCAGCATGTCCAATGCATCCACATCAGTGCACTCTAAATTACAAGCCATGAAATCTGAGTCTTTCTAATTAGAAATGGCAAATATTAACAGGATGTCCAGAGACTTGTCCCAAAGGCTGATGAAGGACTCAACATTTCAGAGGATTGTTCAGTGGTGGGAAATGTCTGGTACAAAGACCTTTCCTCTAAGCCCTTCAAGAAGCTCCATCAATGTCTGCTACCAGGGCTCAGCAGTGACCACAGCACCTCACAGTCAGGACCTGCTGTCCTGGCTCAGCCCTGCCTGCTGCTGCCCATTCCACCCCCATCCCCACTCAGTGGCTGCCTGCATGCTGCCCCTCCCAGACTCCTGTCGATGGGTCCTTCATCTTCCTCCTTAGCTGTGGTCACACACCTGCCATAGGCCTGTTGCGCCATAGGTAACCAAAAGTGTTTTCCCTTTTTCTACAAATTTTTACCATCCTTTTGACTACCTTTTTCCATGTTTTTTGACTATCAGCAGCTGTACATACTCATCAAAGCTTTTCTAACTTCTACACAGCTCTCCAGGTTTACACCAACTTCCACACAGGTGTATTTTCAGTCTCAATTTTCCCCATCTCTACTTACATATGAGTGTCTCTCAGAGAAATTTTGAGTGCAATACAAGGTGGGGTGACACTGGTGAGACAGGCAAAGCTCCCATAAATCCCTGATTCCCACCTCCTCCCACTTTGTTTAGGAAACATCAAAATGCCTTGGAAAGTTTCTGAAGCTGCTAAGAACTTAGATCTTTCCCTCACAAACAGAAAAGGGCTACTTTGTTGTTGTTAAAAAACAGGAGGACTGGGAAGACACCTTGACCCCTTTTCTGAGAAACCAAGTTGTAGAAAATGCCTCTGAAACCCTACAAAGGATAACAGGGTTTTCTTTTGTGATTTCAAACTCAAGTTTCATCAGATTCATACAAGTAGAGGTATTAAACCTGGAGTCTTGGCCAGACTCCAGCACAGGTAATTACAATTACGCTGACCTAAATTTCTCCCCCCCGTCAATTAAATGTGTTGTTCTTTTTTGTTTCCTGTCCTCAGTGAAGTGAAAGTGTCCTAAGCATAATGTGCACTTTATCACATGTTGCTCTTCTTCCCAGAGCCAGGCACATTTAGTGACACACAAAATTACCTCCATCGATCCTGGGGCTGTGATGCTACACTCCATGGTCCTCCAACAGAAAGCTGCTACAGAGGTGCAAAGGATAATTACAGGATGAAGGCTGCGCGGGGCTGTAACCCACCCTCATGTTCACCAAGATAAAATCCAGCCCCACCTCCCTGAAAATATAATCCCCCCCACACAAGGCATCTTCTCTGTAAGTCAGAAAGAAAGTGGTCAAAAATGCTCAGTATGGATTTTTGGTTTCATGCTCTTTGATACTTACTGGCAATAACAGGAAAGGAGAGGGTGGTGATAGGGAGGATGGTGATGGGGGGGGGGGGCGGGGAGGGAGAGGGAGAGGAGAGAAGTTGAGTTTCTGGCCGATTCTGCCACCACCTCCCAGCAATGAAGCAGCCTGTGTAAAGAAGGAGTTAGAGTCTCTGTTCAGGTGCCCAACTCAGTGAAAATTCCCACTCCTGGCACCAGTGGTTCTCACCAGCAACACAGAGAGAACAGGGACAGGCTGGGTGGCACTTATGCTATGGGTCTGTCCCAGGGACATATCCATGCCCCCAGTCCATGGACACACAGTCCCCACTAGACCTAAGTGCCTTTTCTTCTCCCTTTACTCTCCAGGGGAAAAAATTCCCCAGGACATACAGAACACAACTGATCCAATCCCAAACCAAGTAATTTCTGGAGTCACCTCTTTTTCTGCAGTGACAAATAGAGATGTTTGCTTTTGGCACAAACCTGTAGGTGCCTGAGCTGCCTCCAGCGAGGCCGGTCTTGTGAAGATGGCTGTTCTGGGAGATGTGCCGTCCTCTGCAGCTGCCTCCCCCCCACCTGCATCACAGGTGTATCACAGAATCACAGAATCGTCTAGGTTGGAAAAGACCTTGAAGATCATCCAGTCCAACCATTGACCTAACACTGACAGTTCCCAACTCCACCAGATCCCTCAGCACTAAGTCAACTTTACTCTTGAACACCTCCAGGGATGGGGACTCCACCACCCCCCTGGGCAGCCCCTTCCAATGCCCAACAACCCCTTCTGGAAAGAAATGCTTCCTAATATCTAGTCTAAACCTTCCCTGGCGCAACTTGAGGCCGTTACTTCTTGTCCTATCAAGTATGTTCTTCATTTGTGTGTGCATCAGGGACCACCCGGGAAGGCACAAAGCAGTGCTTTCCCCTTTGAAGTGCTTAAGGAGTCATGGCAGTTTGCCATCCTCTTACAGCCCCTCAGCCCATCAAAGGGCCTTTGGTGTGACTAGCTTACCACACCGTTCCTGGCACAGGCTTGCAAAGTGAATAATCCCAGCTTGAAAACTGCCTGCCATAGTGGACAGGGCATGGAGGCTAATGTGCACGCTCTTGATGTCATGTTAATGATTCACAGGGTTGCCTGTGAAGACCAGCACCTACCCCTAGCCCAAGTGTGGCTTGAAAATATTTCTAACAAAAATTATATTGGTTTGTGACACCTGTAAAATTGGAGCCCCAGTCTTGGCTTCTGCATTTCCATGCAGTTCAAAACATTTCAGTAAAGTGAATATATCCAGAGTGTGTCTTCTGGGCACATAGAGAATGGACAAACAGTTCACCCAAAAGCAAATTCCCCCAGCCCCACTGCCTGGATGCTGCCTGAACAGGCAAAGGGGGAAGAAGGAGCTAGCTGCATAACATCTCATAGGAGGCCAGTGGTACAGTGTAGAGAAGAAGCCATTTCTCCCAAATGCTTTTCCTGTAGTCTCAGAGTCTCTGTCAAACTGAGGCTGTTGACACCCTATTAAAGTAAACAGCCATGAAGAGATGGGCGAGCCGGGTGGCTTCCAGTCACCCCACACCCACTCCCCCATATGTCACACAAGAACCTGAAAGCATCTCCATGCTCCCAAGACAGGAGCTAAAACATTCAATATGAAGGACTGTGGACTCTCTTCTCAAATGAAGCCACTGGGAGAACATGCAGGGACTGTGCAGACTGCCAGGCTCTGCAAAGTGTCACCCTGGGCCAGAGCTGGAGGAGTGCAGCACCTGTGGTATCTGCTGCCTCACTGAGGCTTTTGCATTTTTAAAGGCTTCCTCCTCCAGCAGAGTGAATGAATTCCCAGCCAGGGGCCAGCTCTGGAGCCAGACCTGCATTCCCTCTGCCTAGCAACGATGCTCTGGGCCCTCGATGAGCAGGCACTCTCCAGGCCCCCACAGAGTGGTGGGGGATGCAGCCCCTGGAGAGGGACTTGGAGCTGCTTCTTGCTCTCAGTCTCCCTGTGACAGTCGGTAACTAACCCCCTCCTGGCTCCAGGGCCAGTGCTGCATCTGCTCCCACACTGAACTCTGGGACCATTGGCTCCTCCTGTGGGGTCACACTCTGGGTGGCCTGTGATTATCCACTGCTGAAAGACCAGGCATGGAGACCAAGCATGGGCAGCACAAGAGCAGAGCAGCACAGCAAGGACATGGAAGAAAGAACGTCTCTCTCTGCCTTGTCGCACTGCCCTGTGCCTCATGCTGAGATCAACATACCCCCAACCAGTGGCTGGCTGAGCGTTCCCCACCTTCTCAGCTCCCACCCTGCTCCCTTCCCCACTCTCCTTTGTCTCTGGCTACCAGCCTCCAACTGCTCCTACACCCTGGGGGTGGCAGAGACCTCCTTAGGCTGGACACTGCTAAGTAGAGTCCCATACCCTCTACAGCCTAAAAATACCCTTTTCAGGACTATCTTTTAGGAATCACTGTTTTGCTGCTGTACTACATCACTGCTGCTTTATACTAAGTGCATTGCTGGCTCTCATCTGCTGCAGTAAATTCAAGATCTTCTTGATCCCCACCTGCAATGTCCTATATTTATTTGCAAAGGCCACCCTTCATGCTCTCCCCTTCACTCCCCACGAGCACTCCCCTTGCTTCTGAACAGAGAGGTGCTGTTCAATCAAGGGAGCAGCCTTGCTCTCTGCTGTTGTTTATTTAAGTGTCTCCTTCGCTCACTGCTTTACTGTGCGTGTGAGCCAAGAGCAGGAAGGTCACAGTCTTGTAGATTTGCAGTGAACATGATTTGTGTCAGTGCAGGGGTCACTGGCATTTGAGAGATACCGTCTCGTCTTTCTTCCCTTGTCAAGAGTTAGAGCAGTGTCACTGAACGTGTGCATGCTCTGCATCTCATCCTGCTCCACGTGGGCGAGTGCTGGAGCCCCATGCTCTTCCCAAGGAACCCAGTTCTTCCTTCCATCTGGTGTTTCTCTGGACTTGCCTCTATGAAGGTGCCTAGAGGCTTCATTTTCTTCTCTTTGCTTTTACCTGTAGGCAGTCACACTCAACACCATGCGAGTGACAGCCCAGAGTCCCACACCGTCACTGTAACATCTGACTTTCTTGCATAAAGATTCATCTGGTGTACCTAAAGGAGCTCACTGTCTGCCTTTACATCCTTAACAAAACCACAGAGGAATGGATCAGAGGTTAGACTGCACGTTCCTCTAAGCTTCCCATCTGGGATAAACCAAAGCTATTTCCTGGGACCTTCTGTTCAGAGGCAACCCCCCTTTTGCTACAGGCCTGAGAAATTCGGGCAAGCTTTGTGCTACTTCTCTGCACTCAGCAGCATGGTGCATGGAGGAGGACAGGCAGCGCCTGCCGGCTGCCTGCACCAGCTCCTCCCTGCCCATCTGCAGGTCAGGGAAACAGGGCTCTCACTTTCCACATGCATGTAAGCTAAAGGCCAAGGGATATTTCAGTGTTCAAGAACTGTTCAGAACTGAAGTTTCTTTCTGCCTTTTCTATAATTGTATCAATGAAAAAAATGTAAATAGGAATTTTAATAAAAGTATAACAGTAACCAGATCTAATCTCTAACCTTTTGAAATATAAAGAAGCTGCTTTATCTGCGAGGAAGCACAATCTCTCCCCAGCAGTGATGGGAATTTGTGGGAGTTAAATTAACTGACGCAGTGCTCCCCTCTTGCTTGTTGAATGTAAGAGAAATATATTCAGGATTATTGCAAAGGGAGAATTAATAAAAACTGAGTGGGAAAGATTCAAAGTCCAAGAAGTTTGCTAACTGTTTCCCATGCACAGGCACGCATGTACAGAGGGAGCAGCCTGTGTGTCACATCAGCTGGTTCTTCTTCCACTGAGAACCAGGGAGAAGCAGCATGCAGATCCTGTAGAAGGGCTTTACACTCTGAACAAGAGAGCTGCTGGACTGATCATTGCTTGGCACCTCAGGCTGATTACATCTACATACAGCTCTGTGAAAAAAAGCTTTCCAGAGCTTGCCCCTCTTGGCCCTCTAGCCCTGAATATGTGGATGTCACCTGGTCTCCCAGTTACCTCTCCTTTGCATATTATGGTCTGCTTATTGTGCAGCAAAGGTGGGATGTGCCCACTGATTCATCAGTGCTTCAGAGCAGTGGACTTTCGTAAATAAGTTGCAAACATGGCTTGGCATCCTGGTGATGTCCCTCTGCTGAATGACTCCTGGACTTGCATGGCTTTTGTACACCAACCTAGAATAAAACCAGTGCAGGTTAGCCCAGATCAGGTGCAGCTGTAACTGGGGAGTTAGGCAGGGGAGAATGTCTTCAGTGTAAGACCCGGTTACAAATGCTAAGCAAATGGCAAGGCGAGGGGACAGGGTGCTGTTTGCATCCTGGGAGAGCAGCAAGGGCAGGGAAAGACCAGTGACCCTGGTTGCTAACCCAGAGTGATCCTCTTGTCTACATGGTCAGGCCCATGACTGCAGAGTACCAAACAGAGCAGAGCAGAGATATTTATCAAACAACCGGATTGTTCCTGTGTTATCAATGCCACTTTGACTAGTTCCACCAGCCAGCAGCCTGATATCAAAGGTAGGACACCTCTTGTTTCCAAGTGATCCCGGATTACCTCTTATTACTGTGCTGAACTCCTCTATGCTGTTGGCCACATTCTTCATGAATCTTTCACCTTTTCCATTTTGGTTTTCTACTGTTTCAGGGTCCAACTTCTTGCCATCATGTTCCTTCCTCTCAACCCTCTCTTCTAGCAGCTGGCCAGGTGGGTTCAGAGGACTAAACTGTAGCCCAGGCTTATACTGGCAGTAATGGTACAGCTCTGAATGATGCTCACTAAATTTGTTCAGCATACGGGTGAGTTGTCACAGCTGCACAGACTCTTTCAAGTGAAATACAGTTTGGCAAAAAATGCCCTTGAACCATTGGAACATTCCTGCAAACACCACCACCGCTTACTGGTGTTTCACGTCGCGGATTTGTGTTCGTTTCTACAGGCACACATCCTGCAAAATGTGCAGGAAGACAGAGGGACTTTAAAATAAAAGCCCGGTACACGTGCACTACACATTCCCACCCAGAGCCGTACAGCAAATGCAGCTTTCCTTTCATTCCCAGTCCTTCCCAGACACCATTTCTGGTGAAATTAACCCAGTTTGCCGAAGCATCCTGATGTCCCCAGGACTGTAAGTCCCGACAGAACCCGCCCCTCCAGCTCGCCTCTGCCCAGCTCAGCTGGGGATGCTCCTGCCATCTCCTGGGCTGCTCCGGGAGCTGTGCACTGCCTGCCCTTGGACTCCTAGCATGTGCTTTCGGCTGGTTAAACAAGAGAAACGGCAGCAGCACAGAGATTTAAGGAAAAGAGTTCCCATGAAGCCAAGGGGATGTAGTAAAGGCACGCTGCTGAACCAGCACTGTCTGCCGTCAGCACACCAGACCTGTTCCTCCCACTGCCCCCTGCTCTCTATTTTGGAATTGCTCATGTGCATGGCAAAGAGTACCCAGGCCTGCTGTGCAAGCAATGCTCCCAGTCCTTATCCTTTTCTGAATTTTGTGAGCCTGAGTTTTGGCTTTCTTTGGTCTCCCTCTCAGCCTCGGAAGATATCCTAATTTCAGAGTGCTCTGAGCTCTGTTCAAAGGACTTTTGACTCCTCCTATTTCCCAGTCATTCACCTGGCCCAGGAATGACTGGGAAGAACTGGCACCTCCCTGGGGATTTTAGATAAGGTGTACAATTCACCTGTAAAGAGAAACAGAGGGACTCACAGAGACAGGGGCAGGATGTGTCATACCCTTTGAAGCACTGTCATGCCTGAGTAACTCATTTGCCTCATGCAGAAATCTGCCCTACTGACATACCAGCTGCAAAGAGGGGGATTGAACACTGGGTAGACTGTTCTCCTGAACAGCCTGTGTCCTGTGTCTTTTATCAGGTCATTGCATGAGCCCTGCACTTGCTCTTGTGCTGCTCAATCTTACACAAAAATGTTAGGTGGCTTCCCTTTTGGTCAGATCTTCCCATCTTCTCTATTGCTGCCACCTTTCAATGTGCCCCACAATACCTCCTCGCCTGAGCTGCTTCACCCACTGCGAGGAAGAGGAATTGTTGTTGTCATGCTCCCCTCTGCTTCTGGGTTTATGCTGCTCTGAGAGTAGGGTACAAGGGGAAGAAGCTGTTGTTGTGGGGACCCTGTGAGATGGTGCCTCCCCAGAGGTCTGATGACATAGATATCTCTTGGGCTGGCCAATCTCTTGGGCTGGGTAAGAGGTGACCGTGCATCATGCTTTCATCTAGATCGGAGACTGAAAACCATAGAACTATGAAAATAATGGAAATGTAAGTCCCTCTACAAAGGACACAGTTACTGCTAGGTCAAGAAAAGTCTCTGTACATCCTTAGATGGAGGAATCTCAGCCTCTGCTCCTCCCCTGGTCTCACTACAGTTGCCCCCTTTAGAGGCAGCGATGAGAAGATCCCAGGCCAAGCCCTGCCAGGGAAGGTACAATATTACTGCTCACATGAAAGATGGGTCGCGTCACGCCACCAGCAGAGTGTGGGAGCACAGGGAAACCCCCCAGGGCAGAGTATTCATTAATGGTGAGAAACCAAGCAGTGACTAGGCTGCTGCCCAGCTGCTTCGATCAGGCAGCCAAAAGTGGATGGTCGATGCACACACCTAGAGCTGACAGGCTCAAGGTCCCTCAGCCTTCCCTGTGCATGTTGCCTCTGGGAGCAGGCTCCAGGGGCTTGGGTACAGCTGCTTCTCCTTGACACCACACTTCAGCTCTCCAGCTGTGAGCTCGACAGCAGGAATTGTCTCTAGCTACAGCACCGGGAAAGAGAGAGACAATCCTCCAGCACGAGTCCCACTGCTTCAGCCACACAATTGATGGAGTCTGGGCCAATATTCCTGCCCCCTTCTCCTCCTGTGGGCTCTGACTCAGCTGCAGGGCTCAGCAGGATGGGAACAGCCCCAGCAGTTGCCATCCATGTGACACCCACTGTAACTGCCTCAGACTTTGTTTTTCCGAGGACTTTAGATTCTCCTTAAAAAGCTCTTGCAAATCCATGCAGCACAGACTCCCTCTGTCTCTGTGTACTGACTACAAAGCAAGCCTGATAGGCTAGGCATAAAATACAGGAATCCAATTGTTTTGACAAGCTGCAGACTCCATTTTAGCATCCTTCTAGTCCCACAATACCTACAGCCTGGCCTACTTCTGCTGAACAGCTCTGCTTTCTATCTTATCCTACCCCTTCTCGATAGGATCTCACACTGTGCCCATCACTACAGCTTCTGTTGCATCCTTCAGAAGTACAGGAAGCAGAGTGTCTGTCCCCTCTTCAGGAAATACTCATGCAGTTAAGCATTTTATTTGGTACATTCTGTTTTGTCTTCTGTATTTATGTTAATAAGAACCCTGGAGCAGTAGCAGGGAGGCAATCATCTTTAACCGTTGGTAGGAGGTCATTCTGGGTACCTGACTACCCACGTAATCTGCCAAGAGGGAAGAGAGACTCGTTACTGATCAGAAGTGATAGAAGGTCTGAATTGTGACCTCTGCAATAGAAAAACTAAAGTGAGCAGAGAATGCAATGGCAATCATAACCTACAGAAGGTGAACACTGGTTGTGCAGGCTGAACCAGCTCTGTGAAGCATTCAGCTGTTTCCCTCTGCTCAGTATCAGCTCTGCCTTGCTCGAGTTCAGCTGAATCAACTCTTCATCCCTAAGAGGCTGTTGAATGATTTAGAAAAGCAAGAGAAATTCCTTCTCTGAAAGAAGCCCTGGCTTTATCTGTCAAGTGTGCAGGTAATGCTTAAGATGTAGTGGTTAATGCTTAGAGTCTGATTTTACCGTTTGTAAGTTGATGCATTTCCAAGGTCTCTACTGAAGTGTAGGAATGCAGAGAAGATGTTGAAAGTTGACCTTAAAAGGCCCTCACAAGTAGGGTGATATTGCCAGTGGAGGAGGTAGGTAGTTCTCTCCAGACCCGATGTTCAGTTCCACAGTGGGTGGTGGGCACCCAGAGTTGTGCAGATGACTGGTAATAATACAAAGGATTCAGAAGTGCAAGTGACAGCAGAAGAGGAGGCGGATAGAGAAGTGCTCCTGGCCTGTAGCACAGCCACAGAGGCAGCTGCAAGTGATTTGTTGTGTTCAGCTTGCATGTCCCAACTGATAATGTAAGACCCTCATGCTCTGGCTTCCATCTTCTTTGCTCTTTCAACATAGATACCAGAAAACCAAGGATATTGATACATGCTGCTTAGGTCCTGAGGATAAGCACTTGAACCCAATCCCTCAAGTTGATGACTTGCTGTTCTACAATTACAGGAATATGGCCTGAATTTGCTGGAGCCCAAGAGTCTTCAGGTTTGCAATAGAAGGGGGTTTTGTTTATGTGATAGTAGCTGGGAGTACTGTAACCACAGCTTTCCTGAGATGCTATCAGCCCAAGATGTCTGGGTGGTTACCAGTCTTAAGATAGGGCCTGAAGCCTTCCTGCAAGGATGAGACAGATTTGTAGGACACGTAGCTGTGGCATACTGAACTGTTACAGTCCTGGATGGTCTTTGAGAAGATGAGGTCTGGGATTGCACAATCTTCCCAGCTATGGCAGGCTGCAAATATACCCTTCTGTGGCATTTCAATGCCTGATTTCTACAGTTAAATTAATACACGCAGATAAAACTGTCATAGCTGAAGAACCACCCTTGGATGAGATACTTGGAAAAAAGAAAAACACCTGTTCACATCACCTCAAAGTTGTCTGAGCCTGTGTTGTCCTTGGTAGCCTGGGTGAAGAGCGTATGGACACAGGGCTTGTTGAGCTATAGAGCCAGGAGGCCATCTCAGTAGAGGAAGTTATCAGAGTGCCTCATCATATTGCTGGGCTTGGAGGCAGGCCTGTGATCATCAATACCAGTGTTAATATCTCTCGTTTCGTGCTATCATCTGCATCCAGCCTGTGGCTAGGTAATGGCTGTGCAAGATGTTGGCTGCATGCAATCTGGTTCCTTCCATCTGCTTCTCTGCTGACTTGAACAGTTTCTCCTGGCTCAGACTGGTTGGTGATGAAGTGCCTTGAGCTGTAGGACAATCTGAATGGAAAAATGACTGCGGAGTTTGCCAGATCCCATGGGAAAGTCAGATCTGTTGGACACCGATGGAGCGGTGCCTGGCTAGGTGCTGGGAAGAGAAGGATAAGTCTGCCCTTGTGTTTGTGAGACAGGTTGGTGCCATAATGGTAATGGAAGTAACAACAGTGATAGTAACGCCATGTAAAAGAAAAGCTCTCATTGGTTTCCTTTCTGTGCACATATAGCAAGATAAAGGAAACCAACCACCAGTATCCTGTATGGGGGGCAAGATATCTGCATCAGTCTTACGCTACACTTAACTGGCATATTGGCCTTCACGGACCGAGAAATACTCAGCCTGTAGCAAAGTCCCAACTTGCAGTGACAAAGGTAGAAATCCAAACCAGTTTAAAATGTCTTTCCCAAACTGGTGGGCAGGCCTGGAGGAACCATTGCACAGCAGATACCAGTAAAGCAGAAGCAGTCCATGCTGAGGTCTCTGTATTCCCTTCTCTCTGCCTGGATCCTCAGGGGATGCCACATATTGCAATGGATAGTTGGAGGGTTTACCTTGTGCTAAATTTTCTGTTACTATCAAGAACGCATCACAAGATTTCACAAAGTGCAGAGATACTACCAGGTGATTTTTTTGGAAGGTGAAGCAAGTCTCTATCAGCTAAGAAAGGACCACAGGAGTGACCTTAGAGCTGGCTTTCCACATGCAGATCTTCTTCCACACGTGGAGGAAGGAGCAAAATACCTCTGGTACCCCAACACCAGTGTTTGCTGTGTAAGTGTATTTTAGAGGAGTTCAAACCAGGAGTAAAAGGAAAAGCAGCAGAAAACAAATGTGTGAGCTGTGCAGGCATCAGCACTGTACCCCTACACATCACAGAGCATTACTGGAGGAACTCTGTGGATCTGGCCGGACAGTTTTGTGTCAGAGCTTTTTCCACCAGGAGAAGACACTGAGCCTATGTCTATCCATCTGACCATAGGACCTTGGGGTTTGCAGAGGTGCAGTGTTACCACTGCACTTTCTGAAGCCGTCTCTGTAAGCAGACCTGGATAAATAATGAGGAATCAATCATTTGCTGGAGAAGTTTCTTTGTCTCCTGTTTACAGATGGCCCACATGGACATTTCAAGTGAGTGCATTGATGAACTGCTTAGCCAAAGCTCTTGCTGGCCAGACATCAGTGAGCTCACCGAACCTCTCCCAGGAGTTCTTGGCTGTCTGGTGTAGTGGCACCTCCTGCTGCTGATATTGCTGCAGGCAGCAGCAGCATCTTGATGCCTCAAGTTGCATAGGTGGATAAGTTGTCTGGAAAACTGCATACACATCTGTCAACGGCCTGGCAGTCTCCTACCCTTCTCCCCCTTACTGAGACAGAAAACAGAGGCTTAAGTGCTGAGAATGCCTCAAAGACAGGCACATACGTCACTGCTGTAGGACATCATGAGCCTGTGACAGTCACTGCCACAGTGGCTGGATGGATAGGAAAGAATGAGAAAGAAACAAGATGTTCCCATGGGTAAAGATAATCACAGTTCCTCAAACTATACAAAGCCATATAAAACACAGAATTCTCTCAGGCACCAGAGAACAAACCAACCACTAAAAGCTGATGAAACATCCCTTTTATGAGCTAGTTTCTTGTCCCTTCCTTTGAAGCAGCTGCTCAGGAAACTGCATAAGAAGCTGCTCACATCTGGCACTGTCCATGGTTCTGTGTGTGAGAACCCTGCGTCTCAGTGTCTGTTGTCACGGCACTGGTTCCCCTCACATTTCCCTGTTTGGTTTCCATTCGCTGTCTGTCCCGTATCTGGGAGTAAGCAACCTTCTGCTTATAACAAACTTGGGATCCACCCTGTACCTTTACTACATTCATAAAGCAAGCCCATATCTAGTCGAGCAAGAAAGAATTCAGCTTCATAGAAATAATCCCTAAAACTCCTATTATTAGCTTTTTGTAGCTACATTAATTTTAGAAGAAAAATTAGGTCTAAAGTGCTGGGCTCATTTTAATAAAGATTCACGGTCACAATTTAATCCCTTGACGAGGAAGAATCAGCTTTTGAGCACATCAGACTCATTACAAACTCCTCACAAAGTCATCAGAGTCCGACAAGTGGTGGCAGGGAAAACGGGCTAAAGGTGAATGATTCTGTGTACGAATTAGATGAAACAGAAGTTACTGAACCTGCACTTCCCTTCACTGCCGGCAGCCACGGCATTTCCAGGAGAGAGATGAAAGCACCCAGAAAAGAAGATAAACAAGAAAACAGCTCTGAAACAGGCATGCTGATAAAAACAACCTGAGGAGGATGGGAGTTGACATAGAAGAGAGTGCTGGAGATTTCGTAGTGACTTCCAGGTAGGGATGAAGTTAGGGAGTGGAGCTGTCATCGGTGATCTTGCCTGAGTATGGTTAGGTGTGGAGCAGAGTAATTGCCTCCCACAAGCATCTCGGCCATTGTCCTTTCCTTCTGCAGCCAGCAACGCAGCTGCAAGCCCCGGGAAAGTCTCAGAAACCTGACACTGCTCCTCGGTGGCTGTTTCCTTCTTTCCATCCCATTATTTCGGCTCTGGGCAAGCCAGGGAGATTATACAGGAGATCCATGGAAACTTTGTCCTTCTTTAGTATGCTTATTGATGCTGATAGATTGAGCAGGAGGAGGCAGAGGCATCTGGATGTTTCATCGTTACCTTGGTCTCCAACAGCCACAGTGGTATCACAGGAGCATGTGGACTCCAAGTCTCAGCCAGTGCTGGAGGCTGTGCAGACACACTAAAAAAAAGGACAAGTCTCAGACCCCAAATATTCTGTGGGGCACAAAACACTTAGTGCTGTTCTCCAGGGAGATGCTGTTTTGCTAGACATTTTCTGTGCCCTTGTATCATTTAGCATAAGGACAGAGGAGCATCAATATTTATGTTTCAAGAACTATGGATCTTGTCCCTGAGGACTGCTTTCAGCAGATAGGCTTGCTCACATGGGAGAGGATGCTGGTTTTTTTCCAGAGTGATTGCTCCCCTCCCCAGAACAGTGCCTCTGCAGAGACCTCAGTTCCTGTGTAAGTGTGTGGGGAACAACCAGATGAAGGGAAGATGCAGATCATTACATCTTGATGCCTCCTACACTTCGCAAAGCACCTACTTTGGAGAAGCAGGGACAGAGTTTCAAGACAGCTCAGGGCTGAAGATGCTTGTCGAGGTGATTTTGATGAAGCCATGCTGGGGAGCTGGAAGGCCCACAATGTTTGGAGATGCCCTCCCAACAACAGCCAAATCTGCTGTACAGTGTTTGATGTAAGGTTTTGGAGGACACCTCTAATAGGAGCATAATCAAAGGGAGGACAGGTGAGCTGGGCTCACATTATTCAGGGTTCAGAAGGGTACACGCATTAAACCAGCTCCAACTCCCATCTGGGTGGTTGCGTGCCACACTGGCGTCAGGCTGCCTCCTTCTGCCTCGCTTTTGGGTTTGGAGTCGGGTGCTGCTGAGGCCTGGGGACCCCACAGTATTGATTCACCACTGAAACCTGGGCACATCCCTTAAACACAGTGTCCCGAGGGCCACTACGGAGTGGGTCTTCCTGAGGAATGATGTGGAATCACTGGAAAACAACAAACATGTTATGAGCGATCCAGACCGAGGGGCCTCACTGTAACAACAGGCTGCAGCTGTGTTCAAGGACATAAGCAAGGCTGAGATAGATTGAAAACTACATTCCTGGGCAAAAGATAAAGAAGTTGGACTGTCGAAAACAGGATGCCTACCTAGTGGGAGAGCAGCGCGTGGACACCACACCGGAACCAATCATCGAGGGCAGAAGGGCGCGTGGACAAGCAGTTTTAGCCTATTAGCAATAAGATAGCGGTGCGTGAAGCTTGTGATAGTGTATAAATTGCTGTGTACCCTTTAATAAAGTGGCATTAACTTGATCACATTGGTCGTATAAGTTGTGTCTGGGACTTCTGCGTCAGCAGAATGAAGCAATTGTCTGATTTCCCCAGGTGTCTCCCAGCATCAGAGCAGCTTTAGACAGCAGCTCTAAGGCTTTGTTTGGCAGCCTCACAGTCCACAGGATTTCTTAAGAGAGTTACAAAATGCCTCCAACAACAATCTATGGGCATTTAAACCCCAGGTAGCTTGAGGAAATGTTTCACAGGGGTGTTTTCCCCTTTCTCTCCACTGCTTCCTTCCCCCTACACCACCCTCCCCACTTCCCTGAAAACTGCTTGCCTACAGCTACAGGGCATCACTCCAGTTCCTGTCTTCATGTGCGCCTCTTTGCTGTGATTCCTCTCTGTCCTCTGTGTGTCCTTACAGCTGGCAATGCCTTGTATGTCTTCAGGAAATGTTTGTAAAGGCTTTAATTTAGTTTGCAATAGGACACGGGGGAAGCACCGGGACTTTGAGGAAATTCTAACATTGGGCCCAGCGGCTTACAGCGGTAAAACCTTCTGCACCTGAAGGAAGCTTGCTTAAAACTGCCTTAAACAAACACGTGGTGGCTGTGCCTGAGTCACTGGGTATGGCTAGCTGAGCGCATGGCTAGCCCATCCCTACAGCACCCCAGAGCTGCCCCAGAGAAGAACCCCTTTGAGGAAGTGGGGAGTGTAGCAGAGAGGTTGGGGTGGTGGGTGCCGCCTTCTCCGCCCTGAGCGCGACGGCAGCAGGGAACTGGGACTCAGCTGGATGCAGTGCACCTTCCCGGGCAGGTGCCAACAGCCCCAGGCTGGGGTAGCCATCCCTGTGAAGCCTGGGAGGCATGTCCCTGTGTAGGGGGTGGCAGAGTGGTGGGGACAGCATGGCGCTGGCGGGCAGCACGGCCTGAGAGCTCTGGGGGCAACACCTGCCCAGCACCGGGTTGTGCTGTGGGCATGCACGGGGTCAGGAACCTCCTGGAGGGGTGAGGGAGCTCTGCCCCCGAGCTGCCTGCGGCCGTCCTGCTTGGACACCCGGGCTCCGTTAACCCCGGGAGCCCGTATGTGTCTCGAGGGTCCCCGACCCAAAGAACTTGTGCACATTTATAGGGCCTGCTCATACACAGCCATAAGGATCACACCTCCCCCCCACACCCCTGCATACGCCTGGAGGGTCCCCGACACTCATCCACACCCGCAGGGCCTGTGCAGCCCTCGAACACCCACCGGGACCACAGTCCCTGCACACTCGGACCGTCACACCCCGCACACGGCCCGGGGCAGAGCCGCTGCACACACTGTCAGGGACCACGCGGGCTGCAAATCTCCAGCCCTCCTCGCCCCTGCGTGCCCCCGGAGGCACCGCTGGCCCGCGGGCAGGGGCCGTTCGCCACTCACAGCTCCGCAGGGGCCACAACCGCCCCGCACCGCACCCCCCGCCAGGACCGTTCCCCCGCCCGCCGCCGGGAGCCGGCCCGAGCAGCCCCAGCCCTCCCGGGCAGGCGGGGCCGGGGCCGGGGCAGCGCTGCCCCGGGCGGGCCGGGGGGTGGCGGGGGGAAAGGGGGAGCCGTGGGCGCCGGCCCGGCGTGTTCGCGAAGCGGCGCCCCGCGTGCGCCGACGCCGGCCCGGAGTGATGTAAGGAGCGGGCCCGGCAGCGGTGGGCGGGCCTAACCGGAGCGCCCGGCGCCCGCCCCTGCTCCGCGCCCGGCTCCGCGCCGCTCCGCCCCCGCCTCCGCGAGGAGCGCGGGCAGCCCCGCCGGCACCGCGGCCGCGCTGCAGTTCCCGCTCGGCATGGTAAGGCCGTGGGCGGCGGGGCCGGGCGGGGGCGGGCCGGGGTGCCCGGGGCGCGGCGCGCTCTGACCCTCTCCCCGTCTCTCGCAGCCCCTCGCCGGAGGAGCACCGGCCGGCACGGGACCCCGCCGCTCCGAGCCCCGCTCCGCCGCTCGCTGCGCGCCGGCATGAAGCGCCCGGCGCCGGGCAGCCGCCGCTGAAGAGCCGGGCGGCAGCAGCGGGACACCCCCCCTCCCCTCCCCGCCCCATCCCCGCGCACCCCCATGGGGCAGCGCCGCGGCCGCTGAGCCCCGCGCCGCCGCCCGCCGCCCCCACCCCGCGCCGCGCCCCGCCGCGCCCCGCGGCCCCCCCCCCCCCCCCCCTCCACCGCCTCGCCCCGCCATGGGGCCGCGGCACCTGCTGCTGCCGCTGCTCCTGCTGTCCCTGCAGCTCCTGGCCCTGCTGCTGGCCGCGCAGGCGGCGGGGCCCCCCCGCGCCAAGGGCAACCGGACCCAGGGGGCGGCGGCGCCGCGGCGGACCCCCAAGCCGGGCAAGGAGCTCCTCAACCAGACGCTGGCGGGGCCGGGGGCTGCCGCCCCCACGGCGCTGCCCGGGCGCGGGAAGGGCGCGGGGGGCGGCAGGACACCCCCCGGCGGCGGGGCCGGCGGCGGGGGCTCGGCCCCGGCACACGAGACGTGCTGGGGGTACTACGACGTGAGCGGGCAGTGGGACAAGGAGTTCGAGTGCAACAACAGCCTGACGGGCTTCCGCTACTGCTGCGGCACCTGCTTCTACCGCTTCTGCTGCAACAAGCGCGCCGAGAAGCTCAACCAGAGCCTGTGCCGCAACTACAAGAGCCCCGAGTGGGCCCACCCCACCACCGCCAGCGGCGCGCTGCCCGCCGACGGCAGCAACGGCGCCGACGGGGACGCCAACAAGTACGACCCGGACAAGGACAGCACCAACGCCACTGTCTACATCTCGTGCGGGGCCATCGCCTTCGTGCTCATCGCCGGCGTCTTCGCCAAGGTGGCCTACGACAAGGCGCGGCGCCCGCCCCGGGAGATGAACATACACAGGTGCGATCCTCCCCCTGCTTCCAGCACCCCTTCTGGCCAGGGCCACCCTCCTCTCCAAAGGTTCCTCCTTTGCACTGCCTCTCCAAGTGTTTCCCTTTGCCTCGTCTGTCCAAGGGTTTCCTTGTTGCACTACCCGTCCAAGGGGTCCTCCCTTCACCCGTCCAGCGAAGGGTTTCCCATTTGTGCAGCCCAGCCAAGAGTTTCCCTGTGCACGACCCTGCCGAGAATTCCACCTTTGAACTGGCCGGCCAAGGGTTCCCCATTGCACCACACCCCAAACGCTGCCCCACTGCGCTGCCTGTCCAAGGAGTCCCTCGGGGAACGACCCATTCAAACCTTTCTCCTTTGCGCTACTGGCTGACCATGAGTCTCCCCCTCGCACCACCATTCCAAGGGTTTCCCCTTTGCAATGGCTGTCCGGGAGCTCCCCTTTTGTGCCACTTGTCCAAGTGATTTTCCATTGTGCTATTGCTTTGAGGGGTCCCCCCTTGAACCACTCATCCGAGGGTTTTCTCCTCTGTGAGAGCTGTTCCCTCTTTGCACCACCCATCAAAGGATTTTCCCTTTCCACCATCTAGCCAAGAGTTCCTCCTTCGCGCGGTCTGTCCAGGGACAACCCCACCCCTTGGACCGTCCCTCCCGACCCATCTAGGGACCCATCCTGGTGCCCTGCTCAGCCCTCCCATCCCCGGAGCAGCACCATGGGACCTCTCCCCCCCCGGCGCGGCCCCGTGCTCCTGGGACCGCGGCCAGCTCAGCCCCGCGCTGCCCCGCGCAGCGGAGCGCCCGTCCCGCCCCTCGGCGCAGAGCCGCCTCCTGCCCCCCGGCACCCCCCAGCGACCCCTGGGACAGCAGAGGCGCCCCGGACCCCGCGGGTCCTGCCCTGCCTGGCCCGGCCAGGGAGAAGTTTAAAAAGTGCGAAGGAAATTGGTCTGTGTCCTCCCGGCAGGTGCCTTGTGGTCGCAAGGGGTGTTCAGGAAAGCAGTGCTATCGGGGAGTGTGCTTTTTCTTTCCTTTTTTATTTCATTTCCCCTCTAAATGCAGATAACTCAAGCTAGTAGTCTGTCCTCTCTGGACGGCTGCTAGGGAAGTAGTTTGATACCCTTTTCTCGGTGGTTTTACACGTTGCTGTAATAAGAGAGAACGCTCTCGACATGTCAGGGAAAATTCTGTTTAAAAGCAAAAGTTCAGGCTTCCATAACAGTTCTCCTTTTGGACAAATGCCTGTATTCTCTCAGTTCATATTTATTTTTTGGTGAAAAAGCTGCTCCAAATGATATGTACTTCTTGTGTGCTATGAATCCAAGAGATTCCTGTGTTTGAACATAAAAATTGGCGAGGAGCTTCTTTATAAGAACAGATGTGAGCATGAGTGGGGAAATCCCTTATCTCTAGCAGGTAATGCTTCATAAAAATTATTTTAATTAAGAACTTCTAATCAAAACAATTAAAATCATTGACCGTATTTTTAAGGCTGAACTTCAGTCACACTCTTGCAGTCAACAGAGTTCGAGGGAAAGAATTTTAGCTTTTTACAAATAAAAAGAGATAAGTGACGCAGTTTTTATTTATTTGGGAAGATGTGTTTTATTTAGACTCCTCCCTTTTATTAGCCTACACACACAGGGGTGCTGGCTGGTGTGAATTACTGTGCCTTCAATGAGGACAAAAAGTAACGCTGGTTTACGCTTGCTGAGGGTCTGGCCCACGAATTTCATCGCAACCCCCCCGGCCCTCGGTCTCTGCTTTTGCAACAGAATAACTCCGCAGTGTTAAAAACGTAATATCTTTTAGGTCACTTGTGTCTGTATAGTAAAGGATCCTCAAAGTAGCTTAGAAAATAGGCTCTTTTAAGTGTTTTCTTTACTAAGGGCTAGTTCCCCAACTGCCCAGCGCTTTTGGCTTCAAGGCAACTTTGTCTCGGCCTTCTCTTCGCGCTAAATTTGGAAATCTGACTCGGATGCCCATATGTTACTTTTGCTCTAGCTCCAGTGTGCTACAGGGTTGGATCCTCCACCCTTTGAAATCAGAGACAGTGTTGCCAGACTTGTCTGAATTATTCCTGATGTTTTCATTTCTTTGATGCTTGCTCTTCTATATTTAGTTAAGTTCTGGTAAAATGATTCACCTGTGTGTAGAAGTATGAATGGCAGATTGAGTGCTTGGAAAGCTTGACTTTCAGAGCATTTTAAGGAACTGATTGACTTCTATAATATGGTAGCTGGTAAAAGATTATACCTTTCAGAGCTGTGTTACCTGAACTTGATCAACATTGTACGATGGTTTAAATATTATGAAGTGCATCTCCAGCAGACAAGGTCTGCATCGGTCTGGGGAAAAATTCTATCAGCGCTCTAAGCAGAATGTAAATATGAGAAGTGGAGTGGTTTGTCTTTGTCTCTGAGAACTGCTGCTGGGTAACAGGGAAGGAGAAAATCAGAATGTAGTCAGATATTTCTACCTGTTTGAGGTCAATTGGAGTCAAGTGTAACATCCAGAATAATTCACTGTAGTGATGACGTGCATTAAATCTCAGTGTGCATCCCACCAAAACCTCTGGGATGAGGAGAACAGCAGTATAAACAGAAATTATTACAGCGGGCTAGAAACAGCCTATCATGAACAGTATCCCACACCCAGGGAAGATTAAGCAAGACTTCCCTGTACTTCACCATAAGCAAGATCGCACTTTCAATTTTATTTCATTGTAAATGGCTGGTTAGCAGTACTGTGTGTAGATGTTCTTTCTCTGTTAAGTTCTCATCTAGCTTTTACAGAAAATCCTTATTAACTCAGTTACAAAGAAAATGTTGATGGAGGCAGGGCTCATTTTATGTCTTTTGACAGAAAGGAGGGCTTACAGATTCGCAGGAGGACTGTCACTCTCATGTGAAATGAAAGGCTGACTGTGCACTGCGATATGCATGTGCATTTCGGAGCTGAAAATCTGGTCTTGTTTTCAGGCACTACCACGTACCTTTAAAGCAGAGGCACTGCTGTGATTCTGGGCTGAGCAGGGACAGTAACTGATACTTAAGTTCATTTCTGAGAGCAGTAAGTGGAAGTGCTTTGGAAGACAGGAGCTAAAATATTAATATTTTACAGAAACACTTGTAATGCTTTAAACTTAGCTGATTTTTTAATGATTATAGGGTCTTTCAGCCTGATCATATATGACTACCTCATGTCTGGATCTTGCTTTGGAGTTACACAGCCAGAACTAACGCGTGCTGGACTCCAGGTAGAAGCTGGGGCTGATTTCTGAGAGCGATGTTTTGTCTGCTGTTGCTCTCTGACTGCATTTGTGAGGATGGTTTGTTTTCATCAGTTTGTCAGGGTATTTTTTTTTACTCAAGCGTTTCTGAAGTGGGCAGAGCTTTGCTTTACTTTTAGTACTGGAACAAGTTAGGAAATCCTTGATGGTGAGCAAGGAATATCAGCTATTTGTGTTCAAAGCTGGGTATGTTTTCCTGTAGCAAGGAGGGGTGACCCAGAATATTCTCTTCTTGGGGCCATGACCCTAAATCCCCACGCTACAGTACATAAATAATTCACTGCTAGTAGTATCACCCTGTGACCCCTGTTTAGCCCTCAGCAGCAGTAACCATTGCACTGTCTGCCCAGTTAGGAATGCACGAACTGGAAACTGTTTATAGTTTGCAGCTAGGATTTGAAATGTTACCAAGTGCTTGCCACCTGGGCAGCCGAAGCTCTTACTTGTAAGCCAGAGGGAGCCAGTGGGAGTGATGGCCCCGGGGCAGTGGTGGGAGCCCAGCTGTTCTCATGTAGCTGCTGAGAAGAAGCGCTGGGATTTTTCCCAGCAAATTAGCTCTGTATGCTGCTAAAAGGCCATCTTCTGTATCTGCCCTTCCATGGAGTGTGTCTGATGGCTGGTTTGGCTTTTGAAAGGGAGAAGGGAAGCAAGCACCTTCTGCTCTGAGTGCTTCATGTTACCCTACTCCTAGGGCACCTTTGTTGCTACAAAGAGGAAAGATATTTGCGCTCCGCTTTTCTTTGGTCTCTGCCTTTGCGTCGTCTGCTCTGAATAATAACAGTGACTGTTTTTATAAATGAACATCCTTTTCCCATGTAGAGACCACAGTTAAATTGATCAATGTCTTGCCATTTTTACTCTGCACTCTGAATTTCAACAGGAATCAGAGGCAATGGATCTGTTTGTCCACAGATGTGGGAAGGCTGCATGCACTGTTTTGCATGATGCTAACTTAACATACAGGAGGTTTCCTCTTCCTGCAGGCTGCATCTTACCACAGCTCTTGGACCCTATGGTTGCTAGAGGGGTCGCTGGAGATAAGCTAGTTTCAGCCCTCTTTGCTACCGGTGGAGCTTGTGAAAACTGTCTTATCTCTAGACTTAGTTTGTCAAATTGTAATCACAGCTGGCTCATTCAGTTCTGTTCTCTGCTGGTGTGTGTTGCTTGAGCCAAGCAATCAAACTTCATACCTCCCTAGGGCAGGGAGAGAGTGCTACAAACACACACCTGGCCATAGGAACTTTACAGAAGATTTTCTCTTTTGGATGCTGTCCTTGCTTTCTTTCTCTTTCCGGTGATCAGTTTTTATGCTTTGCCTTTTTTTACTCCACTCTGTCTCATTCATCTGACTCTCTCATGTGCCTTTCATCTGCTCTTTGCCCTGCTTCGTATTGTTTATTCCTGATGGTTTCTGAGTGTCTTCTCTTAAGTGCCCTGTCCCTCTCATAGGCACAGAATATAGGTCCACAAGCACATGTCAGACTTGATTAAGGTAAAACTTAAAAAGCCACAATCTTGTGGCCTCAGAGAAGTTACTCATGACCAGTTCTATTTCAAACCAATCCTGCACCTTAGTGTGGTCGAGGTAACTCTCATGCAGGGAGAAGACCTCAACGTTGCCCTGTTTGCACTGATGAATTGCCCATTCCCAACTAGCCAAATCAAAGCAGGATGTGTATTTGTATGCACGTACCTGTACAAAATAGTTTTCCCTTTGCTTTGCTTCCATGTACTGGGGAAGTTTCAGGCTGAAGCTCTGGTTGCGGTTTGCACAGTTTGGTAACAGGTTTTTTTGCCATGCTTTCCTCTCTGAATCTACTTCATAAAGAGACTGGCTTTGGTAATGGCGCAGAGGCTGCCTGGCTAAAGACTTCTGCTGGCTGTTTCTGAGCCTTTGCCTTTCTTTCTGAACTTCTCCCATTAAGAGAGACTATGCTCAGAAACATGATGCCTTCACCAAATCATTTCAGTGCCTCTAATTCCCATTTCTTTGATATTTTTCTGCTTTCTAATTAATGTTTTTTATTTGTAACCCTCCATTGTAAGGTGTCAAGGGAATCCAGTGTAGCTCTGAACTATCTCTTTTGGTTTTGTAATCTCTTATATCCTTAACTAACAGTTGATCTGTGCGTCTTTGGAGATCAGACGCCTTTTAAAACTTCTTCTTCACATAAGAAGATCTGAACCTTATCAGGAAAATTAGATCATGGTGCTTTTTCTTGCCTTTGCCCTTACTCACATGGGCAATCTGTATTTCCTTAGATCTGTGTGTGCTGTATTGCGTGGAGGTCTCAAATGTCTCATTACCCAGGCAGACAAGCCTGGAATTCTTTCACAATAAATATCTTGCTGTAGTTCAGCTCTTGCCCCAACCTCTTTTGTGCAGTGATATGGCTCTTCACTGGAAGCACAGTTTTCTTCAATAAGTTTAAAGTCCCTTAATTGTGCTTACAACGTAGGGTTTGGTGCAAAATAGATATCTTGTGCATGAAAATTCTTCTGTGTGCACTTGTGTTTTTCAAAGCGCTGCTTATCCACCAAGTGCTGTTGCTGGCTTGCAGATACATGAGCACAACCAACAACAAACTAAAAAACTGTACCCACTGAGCTCTTAGCATAACTCCTGCAGACTTTCCTGCCCATGAAATACATAGCAAGACTTGCTGTTTTTATTTCATCTTCTTTCCATGATCAAGACCAGTGCTTAGTTCCTTTTCTGTGCAATAACAGCACTTCCAGTTCTCCCCAGCACCTGTGCTTCCTTTTCTGGGTGCGTCCCTTTTGCTCTCTCAAGCAAAGGGGCCTGTCGGGGTGGCCACTGGGCCAGTGCGCAGCGGGGCTGTGCCGGCAGTGGGGCAGGTGTCCATCCGCTCTTGGGGATGCTGCAGGACACGGCTCCTGGGGGCACCAAGGGCTTCGTGCCTCTCGCTGTCCCTGAATAGCCTGATGATGGTTCAGAGGTAGATCTTGACCCTTGCTGCCCTGGCCACTTCCTGCTCAGTGTAATGGCTCTTTGTGAAGAAATGTCAATTGGACTGATTTATTTTAACTTTCTAGTTACTAAATCTTTACATAACTGTTTCTTTCTCTTCGGACCTGCTGTATCACTATTCAAAGGAAATAGTATTACTCATTGTGAGTTTAGTGATTGTAGTAAATTCCTTGCCCACGTCACAGCAATAGGAGGAGATTTACTCAATTTGTATATTAGTGTTAGATGTGTAAAGTACTTGTGTAAGATGTGCAGTCAAAGCACTGCTGGTATTTACCACTCTTGATATACAGCCTAAAGAACCTGTCCCAAAGGCAGGAGCTTTACTTTTCAGCTGCTTAATCCACCTCACATTATAAAGACAGGACAGATGATGAGCTTACAGCAACAGTTGTTTTCTTGTTGATTTATCAGCGTAATGCCCATACTACTTCTATTTCAGCTGAAATGTATTTTCCACATACATGCATTCATACAATGGGTGTGTATCTATCATGTAATTATGTCACCTATGCATTAGTTTTGAGTTCACCAAGCAGGGTGAGTCAGAATAACTGCCAGCCCCATTCTGCTGTCGTAATCTGGGGTAATGACGTGGTCCTTAGTATGCCCACAATTTCAGTGAAATTTGTCATTAAAGCCAGACTACATTTCAGGAGCTTCACAAATAATTCTTGTATTTGGCATAGAGATGTTTCAGAAGACATTTGACTTTTCCTTGTAGTATTTATTTTTAGAAATAATGTTTCCTCACTTATGCTGGATGCAGGTGCACAAATACTTCGCTCTTGGAAGGGTGTCCTGATGCTTAGTATTTTTCTTTTCTTAACTCCATGGGTGCATTCACCTATTCTTGTACACACACACAGTCACGCACACACACATGTACAGGCATCCAGCACATGCCCACTCAGGTTACTGTGAAAAACTGCTTCCACTGTTCCTCCCCAGAAACCCTGCTCTGAAGCACCAGCTGCTTTTGTTCCTAGCAGCTGCAGAGACCGGTTATCTCTTTTGCTGACCTGGGACTGGTGCATCTCTAGTACACTGCTGAGTCCCTGCACTTTCAGAAACAAGATCTGCTTTGGCAGTCGCCTCCATGCAAAAGAGGCTGCCTCCCAGAGGGGTTTGCTGAAGCAGTATTCCCGTGTTTCCCTCCATGTATCCGTCTGTAGTGGTGTTTGTGTAATCAATTAAAGCCCCATCCTGGTAGTAAGATCAGAGCACCTTCAGAGAGTGGGGCCAGACATGTGCTGTGGGGGTGATGCCAAGGAGGCAGCAGAGATTGGGAGAGCTGATGAAAGGCAGGGTACACTTGCCTTCCCATCTGCTATTTCACAGCCAACATGGAGCAATAACACAGGCAAGCAGCACTCAGCTGGCAGAAATTGCAGTGTGGGAGCCTGTCTCATAGGACAGCACAGACCCAGCTCGGTCAAGAGCAGCACGTGGCTCTATGGTCAGTGTTTGACACTTCACAAGGCGTGCAGCAGGTCTGGGGACAGGCGCCAAACCAAACCATGAATAATACATGGATGTGCTCTGCCTGACTTGCCCATGAATGAAATCCCTCTCCCTTGGAGAGACCTGTCCCTTCCTGGTGAGCTGGCTCCATGGCTAGCTCAATCGCCTCGCTCAGACTAACTGCCTCTTTCTTTCTGGGTTAGTGAGAGAGCATAGGGTAGTCTTTAACCTCACTCTTTTTTTTAAGGACTTGTAGTGAAATCCTGGCTGTGCTGAAGTTGATTGGAGTTCTGCCACAAACTCCATCACAGCTTTTAGTAGGCTTTCAGCTCAGCCAGACACTGCTCTTTTTATTGTGCTCTGCCAGGTCCATTTGGTCATTCTAACACCCCATACGTGAGGTCCCCAAGAGAGGGGATTTTCAGAAGGCAGCTGAGGGAAGTTTTGAGTATGTACAACCTGCACTACTGGAAATAGCTCTTCCCATTGCATTTTCCTATCCAGCATCCTCAGACTTCTCTACTTCAATGTTATTTCCCACAGGCTGTATCTCGGCCTGTTAGAGCTGTCACTAAATCTCCCCTTGTCTTCAGTAAAAGGGATACCTATGCCCACATTCATACTATCGGTTAGTATTGAAAATCTGTAGATATTGGGAAAACAGGACACTACTTTCAAAAAAGGCTGTGGTGAAGGACAGCACTCCTCCAGCCTGCTGTTACCTCATTGGTAATTAAGACAGCAGGTTAAGTTTTGTGACTGGGTTGGTGAGTGGGCAGAGTGTGCTAAAGTGAGCTGGTCCTTCACAGCCACTGCAACTTCGTATTCTCTCTGGCTATAAGGTCCCTTCAGCCTCTGCAGGTGAATGTTACTTCTTCACTGTACTTGCTCCTATCACACTATCTGATGTGCCTCAGAGCTCATTGCAGAGGCAAACGCTGACGTCTTGCAAACTCACTCCTTAAATCAGACATTCCTCTCTGTCGCAGCTCTTTGTTTCTCCCTGTCTCCCCAAGATCTGTGTGTTTATTCTCTCCAGCCCAAGAGGAGAGGGTCATGTGTGAACTGAAGATATCCTCATCAAATACAGTCCATAAAGTCCTTGCCAGCCCTAGGACACTGACATGAGTTCCGCATTTCCGCAGACAGGTCCTGAAAAAACCTGACAAATAGCCAGGGATACCAGGGATGCATTTATTCAGATGGAGCTTCCTTGGCCACTGAAGGGGGCACTAGACAGGGAAACTATGGGCTCTGGTCCCAAACCTGCCTCAATCTTTCTCAGTGATAACAAGCAAATCCTTCCTCCTTCAGTCCACAGAGCACTTAAGAGCAAGGACTTTCTCCCCATGGATGGAGGAGACAAGCAAATCACCACGCTGGGATTGCTGAGGTCAGGAAGCCAAGGCACTGCTAGTGGCTGTGGAAGATGGGAGTGTTTCACAGAGTGATAGTTACTGTAGGAAGAGCCACTTACAAAAACGGACCTGGAGCTAGGGATCAGCAGCCTAGTGGGGGTTCTCTCTGCTGTGTTTTGAACCTATTTCTTTATGGTGTTTTGGGCTGGACCCTCCAGTGGGACAATCTGGTTTGGCTACACAAACTCTACAGAATCACAGAATTGCAGGTTTGAGGCACGTCTGGAGATCAACCAGTCCAGACTCCAAGCAGGGTCAGCTAGAGCAGGTTTCCCAGGACTGTGACCAGCTGTGTTTTAAATGTCACCAAGGATGGAGACTCTGTGACCTACCGGGACACTGTTTCAGTGTTCAAACACTCTCGAGTTTCTTCTTGTGCTTAAGTGGCATTTCCTGTATTTCAATTTGTGCCCATTGCCTCTTGTCCTGTCACTGGACACCACTGAGAAGGGCCTGGCTCCATCTGCTCTACACCCTCCTATCAGTTATTGATATGCATTGATAAGATCCCCCTGAGCTTTTCTGTTCCCTAGGCTTAACAGTCCCAGCTGTCTCAGCCTCTCCCACATATATAAGATGCTCTAAACCCTTAAGCACTTTTGTGACCCTTCATCGGACCCACTCCATGAGGTGCATGTGGAGCCCAGCACAGGACACAGAACGCCAGATATGTCTCACCAGTGCTACGTGGAGAGGAAGGATGACCTCCCTTGAGCCTGAAAAATCATTACTGATGATTTACTTCCATACTGCACGAAGAAGCTCCTCTCTCCCCTCCCACATCTCCATGCTAGGACTGAGAGATGAATACCCTCCACATATCTGCTGGACTTCACACCCTGCCTGGTCTTTGCTGACGTTTGTTCCTGTTTATTTCTCCATTTTATACTACTCTACTCGTTCTGTTTCGATTTTCTGTCACTCCCTGCCATTGCCCCTCTCCCAGTTTGCCTTGCCTTCGCTCTCTCTTTAGCAAAGTCTGTTGATTTCATCTTTCAATATCAGGGCCACAGCTGATGCCCAGCCTTGCTACCCTACTGCTTACCCTCATCCCTTTTGGCCCTTTGTATTTCCAACAAGACCTTTTTTTTTTTTTTCTTTTTCCTTTTGAAAACGGCCACAACTACTTCTTTGCATTAGGGTCCCTGTGTTCATCCCACCACGTTTCTTCCCAAAGTACTCATTTAGTCCAGAGCTGCGTAAGAGCCTTCCCTGCTGACGTACCTGAGAGCAGAACCTGACCTGCTCTGCCTTGGGATCTCCTGCCATTCAAGACATCAGTAGGTTTTTCTCCCACGCTGCTAGTCCAGCATTGGTCTGGAACAACATTCCTGATGTCACTATGTCTATTCTGGGTTTACATGGAAAGAAGCTTTAGTGTTCTCACATAAATGACGTTAATGAAAAAGCTGTCATAAATCATTATCTCAGGATATGATTGTACAGTTACGCAACTCTGGCTACTCCATCCGCTGCCACCGGTAACACGTTCCAGTGAGTGAGGTTTGTTTTCCTGAGATAAGAGATGTGTCGTCATAGAAAGGTTTCTGAAGTGTCTCCTAGCCATATTTAGGATGCTGTTGACATCAGTGGGACTAATTGTGACCAAATGGCTGCACACACAAGACCCAAATATTTCAAGTGATTCTATCACTCTATTATTATTGAAGCTTTTGCAGTGAACAATTAGACAGCTGTACCCAAGAGACTTATACCAACCAAATCCTTCCTTAGTTAAGTGTGACTGACCTTCCACCAGCGTGGGGCTTAGCCCTCTGTGCTTTATGGAAATAAACTGGATCACACACAACAATGTGATTGATTTGGCAAGGAACTAACCAGTTTGATCCAAGTTTGAGTTTCTCCTCCACCTATAATGTTTTGTTCTGCTGGTGCTGAACAGTCTTTTTCTCTCTGTAGACATTAAAGAAGAGGACAAAGAGTGAGCACTCAGGACACACAGTTTGGTGTGTTTAGGACATAAGAAGATCACATGTTCAGCACTGCTAAGTGTATGGGACTAAAACAATGTGAACTTATGAGCTAGGTCTGCTTTTGAAAGTCATGTTCAATTTATCTCGTGTAAAGCCTGACACAGCAGACATTGCTTTCCTGAGTATCACCTGTGATTTCTTCAGTCCATGAGAGTAACAGTCTCCTTCCTTCCATGTGGCTGGCACCTGACTAGAAATCATTTCCTTGTTATGTTGTGACCAACTAACTCCCTAGAGTAGCTGTTATTACTCTTCCTTTAGGATGAAAAACAAAGAAGAGGTTAAATTTGTTCTTACCACCTGAGTTGTATTTTTGTTTGTGGTAAGAATCAGTTCAGGTCCTGGCTGTAACCAAGGAACAGCCAAGCATAGTTTTATGAGAAACTGTTCAAAAACTGAAATATTATCCTAAGCATATGGTTTTGTCTTCATGGAGAGCAGCAGGCTCACGGTTCGGCTCTCAGGTAGATAATGACTGAGAGGATGAAGTACTTCTCACCAGCTCCAATTGGTCCGGAATACGTTCACTTCAATTGCCTCAATTATTTTTAGTGAATGGAGGTAAACTGTCCATCCAGGAGGTGGGGAGCTATGTTCTTAGGACTGTGTCAAACCCCATTCAGAGAGTAATGATGGTAGCAGAAAGGACAACAGTATCAGGGGAAACAAGGTGACCTGCAGTGTAAGGTGGTCCTGGACTCAGAACTGTAGCAGAATTTAGGTTGGAAGGGGCATCTGGAGGTCCTTCATCATTCCATCTGCTTAAAGCAAGGCCAATTTCAGTGGTGGTGGAGGTTGTTTGGGGCCTTATCCAGCTGAATTTTAAGACCTCCAAGGACAGAGATCCCTCAGCCTCTCTAGGTCCTTGCTTCAGTGTTTTGCTATCCCACTGTGACTTTTTTTTCTTTCGTAAATAAGTGGAATTGCCCTTACTGGAACATGTGCTAATTGCCTCTTGTCTTCCTTGCCTTACACCTCCAAGAACAGCCTTGCTCTGTCTCCTTTACAGCTCCCCATGAGTGGAATGTAGGTCTTCTCTTAACCTCTATTTGTCAGGTTAAACAAACTCAGCTTCAGGGAGAACTGGTTTGTACTCTTCTGTTTCCATCTCACCAGTACCTCCAACTCCACTTCCTCATCTTTGAATTTGTTGTACTGCCTCTGTGTACCTCATCTCACACAGCACCTTCTGAGTGTACACCGGTCCCTGACCTGACCTTTCTTGCCCAGCTGGCTCTCTTATATTAAGCTAAGTGCTATACAGTGTTTTAGTGTTATCCACGCTGTCATGTTCCTCTGTACTCTTGAGTGATTGCACTCTTGATACTAAGAGTGTCTTCGACAATTGTTCAAAATGAGCCCAAGTCACTATGGGCAAGTAAATAATGGTCCTAATACAATCTCTGTGATTGAAAAATTACTCTTAGCATTTCTATACTGCAGATGCCATTAAATGGTCATCTCATGCTTAATATATCTTGGAGATATGTACCAAGGGCTCAGTTCTGCCAAACTGCTGTCTTTAGAAAATGTGTTGTCTTCAATGGGATGTACTGGATGCTGGTGCCAAATAGACAGACCTCATAAGCTTCCCACATCCTCCCCAATCAGCAAGATCTGTAATGCAGTGGGGAGGTATTTGCCTAGAAAAGCCATCAGGACTACTGGTGATTGAATGAATCCTCTCCTCAGGAGGGAGCTGTACAGTGTCACATAGGGCAGAGACCTCAGGCCCCAGCTTCAGGTCCTAGTTTTACCACTCATGTTCTGTACAACCTTGGGCAAGGGACCAAAACTTCAGACATGTCCTGTAAGTTGATGACCCATTTGAGATACCTCAGGTGTGATTGTAAAAGATAGTAAGCGCCAACAGATCTGTGTCAATCAGTGGGAATTCAGTATCTTTTGGAGAACACCAAATACCAGTTCCTCTTCTTCAGTGAGGAATAATCACAGGAGCAAACAGAAGGAGCCCTGACTTGGCACAGGGCTAAGTATCTGTCTCTTACTGTTGCCACATTCACCTCTCTCTGACCCCATCTTAGCATAAAAAAAAAATCTGCGCTCTCATGTCCCTGCATGTGACAACCCCTCCAACTCCATATGTATCAGTATATGTGCATATATACATATCATATAATTGGTTATAGCCTCTATGCTGCTCTCTCTACAAACAATAAATAATCAAATAAGGTTAAAAATATTCTTATTCTGTATGGGGTGGTTGTGAACTAATGTAATCCTCTTCTGGAACCTCTGAGATCTTCCAATTTCTTTTGTTGAGCACATTAGTGTTGCAATTCATTATGCACAAGGATAGCAGTCTGTAGAGGAAATGATTTGGAAAATGGAACCGACTCAAGTCCCAAACTATTTCTCATATGAAAGACCAGAAGCATGGCATTTAAGGAATGCTGGTAGATAGGAGTAACACCAGCATCATTCTCATCAATACGCAGTGAAGGAATTTCTCCTCCTTATATCTTTCTTGGTGTGCGAGGTGATATTAGGCATATTCCCTCTGCCAAGTGAAAAGCACCTTTCAAACACTATCATTTTTCAAATGCCACTGTCCCTTATAATCCACACAAGCCAATCCCTTCCTCCTTTTTCTGTGGCTCAAGAGATAGCTTGTGGCTGCACTAAGAAAATCAGTGCATTTCACGCTATAATTGTTCCACCGTGTCCATGATATTCACAGAGGAAAAAAATCTTTGAGTATCCACTCGTTCAAGGGGAAAACACTGGCTGCAACTGAACTGTGTGACATTTCTTTTTCTTGGGGAATAGCAGAGAGACCTCAGTACCATTAAATAAATCCCTAATGGACAAAAAGCTAAAGGTAGGCTAATGGCTGTGTTGACATTAACCCATGAAAATGGTTTAATCTTTTCTTCTGGACTGCTGGTTCTCCTTTAAGAAACCCACTCCCACCACTGTTGTGTATTGAGCTTCTTGCAGAAAAAAAAAGGATTTAAGGAGTGTGGGGACCAGACTCCTAACGTGATTCAATCTTAAAGAAGTTTGACTTGGGCAGGGTAGTTTTGGTGTAACCTTTAGAAGGTCACAGCGCCTGAGTCTTAGGGCTCTGACGTGTTCAGTGGTGACTCTTTCTGAAGGCAGTGCTTTATGCTATGGAGAACAGTTCATCTGCGCTGTCACTGACAGCAAGGAAAATGATGGAGAGATAACATAACCCTGGGGTGAAGTGAATTAGTGGAAGCATATGAAAAACTAAACAACAGCCAGGCAAGCCTGTAAATACATGCAGCAGACACACAAAAAACCCCTGAGCTTTTAAGACATTTTTTGGTCATTATTGTTGCTTTTTTCTGTTTATGGTAGAAATCCAACTACTGCTGGATTCACACGGTGACTGTGGAAGTGAAAATGCTGAATGCCATTCTAGCTACTGTTGTGAAAATACATTGTTCCTGTATTTCTCTCTCCTCAGGGCTCTGGCTGACATCTTAAGGCAGCAGGGACCAATCCCAATAGCACACTGTGAAAGAGAGACTATCTCGGCCATAGATACCTCCCCCAAAGAAAACACCCCAGTCAGGACATCTTCCAAAAACCATTACACCCCTGTGCGCACCTCCAAAAGTAACCCAGGTAAGTGCTGCTTTCCTGCTCTCTCTCTTCAGAGGTGGTTGTACCAGTGGTACGTTAGAAGTCAGCAGAACATCACACTTTACAGTAGTGGATTTTGTAAACCTAAAATTAAGATAATAAGTGGCTTTAAAAGGCAATCAGATAAAGCAGAGAAGTGCAAGGATCAGTGGTGATGATTCTTTAAGGTTTTTCCTGAAGAGTGGCTGTTCTCTCTAGGCATTTTAAAAATTCAGAATCAGTGAAGTATAAATTCAGCTTAGACCATAATGCTTGTATTAAGCTTAGAACATTGTGTATTTCCAGCCTAACACATATTCTATAAAGCATAATCAGGTTCTCTGCATACAGCATCTGAAAAGAAAGAAATCCACATAACTGGGACCACCTTATTCATTCAGGTGAACTGTAGGCATGTGCCGAGAGGAAAGTGTGGAAGGTCACCTAGAGGGTATCTCAGGAACAAAGAGACACTGGCCTGAGGTCCTCCAGGATCATTGGCCTGGGAATCGGGACACACAATTTTTTTCCCATCTTCTGCTGACTGGGTGAATTGGTCAAATCATTTGACTGTTTTTGCCTTGATTACCCCAGTGGCACAAGGATGCCAGCCTCTTAGGTAAAGATATTGTTCTGATTTATTTAATGCTTCACATATTGATAATTGTCACAACGATGTCTCGATGGTTGCTGACGACCTTTGTTAAGTGGGATGTGGTAGACTTGCCATCACTTGCCATTTCTCAGTTGCAACTGGATGTGTGCCTCAAAGATATGCCCTCATTCAGTCACAAGTTATTCAGCTTCATGGAGAAGTTTCTGGGTGGCATTTCCTGGCCTGTGTCACCTGGCAATCAGAGGAGGTTTTGCTAATGGTTCCTGCTGAGGAAGTTTCTGAAAGAAGCTATCAGGAGCTCAGACTGCTCCACAACCTACGGGGCTTGATGTGCTTTGCGTTATGTGGAAAGGGCTCATGACTGAGGTCAGTGACTGTTTGGTTTTCATTGCCTCTTTGCGGTGACTATTGGAAGGGTTTTGCTGCAATGTGCATCACCCTGTGGAGGCAGGACCAGGTGACCATGTTCTCTGAAGCCTCCCCTGCTGCTGGGAACAAAATAATTTCCCTGAGAACTAAGAAGGATTTCTTTCCTCTCAAATTTTCACTCAGAGGACAGTGAACCCTGCAATTTTGTATGCCAAAGAGTCATACCTGTGAAATAAAAGGTTGGGCTGGACAACAGTGCGTGAGGTGAGTTGTCTGGAAGAGGAAGGTGCTTTTGCATATCTAGGGCTTGGGACTTGCTCTTGAGAGGATATGTGATTCTGCCCCAGGATAGAAACACAAGAAGTAAGGGTTTATGGCCAGTGAAGAGGTATAGGTACCATCAGAGACCAACTCTGACATAAGCCTTATGATGAGATGAATCCATTTCTGAAGACACCCTGTTTCTTCCAGTTGGCTCCTGATGGTCATTTAGGGCAGGTAAATCCTGAATGAAGATGCAGAAGAAATTCTTTGCTTGCGGCAGAAGATACCAGCTGGATACTGGAAGTCTGAATTAGGTGTCATGTTTAGGCACTGTCAAGACTGAGAAAAGGCAAATGGGAAGGTTTTTGAGGGGAATTGCTAATTGCAGTGTTCTTCTCTGGTCTCTGTTGGTAGCTGATGGCTCCAATGGACATTTTTAAGACTTACAACTACATCAGTGGAGGCACACAAGGATGCAAGGGCCAGAGCACATGTATCTTGAGCGGGGTGCTGGTGCAAATGGTCACACTACAAAGTGACAGTACCCAGTAAGGACTCTACTTGGTCCTTGCTGAGGCCTGGAACATGCGATGAGCAAGTCAAAATGGCTGGGAAGGAAAAGGCATGCTGTGAAAGATGACAGTCTGCTTCATTCAGCCTCTGCTTGTCTGTATGTTTGCCCATATTCTGTGAAGGAGAAAAGCCATTACAGGTCAGTCAGAGCTGAAACAGGCAAGCCACAGGCAACAGGAGCCCACTAAAAGAAGATATTCAGAAACCCAGCTACAAAAGAGAGGGACTTTACTTCCAGACTTCCCCAGCCATTGGCAGCTGTAGGGGTAATTGATCACTTCTACCTTGGGGCAGCCAGTTGGACCGAATGTCACACCGAGCCCTTGCCAAAGCTGGGAAAGGAAAACTTGCTCTTGTAACTTGCCCAAAAGAACTTGTTCCTAGCTCAGTTGTGTCCGCTATTAACATGTCCTTATATATCATATGAGACAGAAAGCTAATCACTTACCAAAGATCATGAGCTCATAAAACAGCTATACATTTCATGTTTCTTTAGACTATTTCATTTGCAGAATAGGGCAATGCTCCATTGTAACTATACTCTGTTAGATTATTGCAGTAATCAGGAAATTGTATAAATGAATGCTAAAATCTTTTAGGTTGAGAGGGAAGTAAAAGTTGGAAAACAAGAGTGGGTTATAGCACATTAAACTAGAATAAAGATGGTAAGCCCCAGTATGGAAGTAGAAGAGGGGTCACCATCAATGCTTGCTTCTTGGGGAGGAGGGGAAGAAAAGAAATAAAAAGAGGGGAATGGGTGACAGCTGGGGCAAAAAAATAGAGGGAGTAATATGTAGTAGCAGCATCTAGGCAAAGCACTGCTCACTGGTGCTGCAAATTGGCTTGAGAAGACCACAGCTGTAGGGTTTTGCAGCAGGATCTGAAAAACATCAGGTCTGCTGGCTGTGGTTTGTCTCGGGACTCCAGAGTACGAGATGTTAAGCAACCAGAAAGGACTATAGTTGTTACATACAGGCTGAGACTGAGTTTGGTATTTGTTTTACTTGGAACTTTTGTTTCCAAACTTATAACTAGGAGGGTGCCCTTAAGTCTTGCTAAATAGACCATAGCTTCATTTTTCCATTAGGCTTGTTTGGTGTCAGTGAACAAAATGATTATGGGTGACAATGACAAACTGAGGTGGTCTGTGTCTGAGGCAGTAGAGTCCAAACAAAGCAGTATGTGCAGGTGCTGCTGAGGGCATGCCTGCGGCACTCAGCTTGCTGGGTGGTGTCTGCTGTTTCCTGATGCAGGAATGGAGAGGAGTCCATCTCCCAGTACCAGCTGCTACCTTTCCTGTAAGCAGCCCTCAAATGGTCACAGCAGGAGACCACAGGATGGAAACATACAGCTTCCTCTGGCAGCCCACCAAGGCATGGGCACTGTCTCCAGCTGTCGCAGATGGCTGAAGGAGAGTTCAAGACCAAGGCAAAGTCCTCAGTGCATTTGCCCAGGCACTTCCCAGTGGTTGGTTTCAGAACTCTCTAAGCTCTGCAGTGGGACAGGAGGGCCTGGTGTTAGCTCTAGTCTGTACTTTGCTGTTGAGATTTGAGACAGAAGAACGCAGGTCTAACTAATGCTTGTTTAAGGGAAAAAGAGAAGTAGGTCTCTGTCCTAGACATAGAGACAATTGTCATTCTTCAGACAAGGCAGCTGGTTTCAAGAAGGCTTCAGCCTACTACTTTACAATGGCCACCTTCTCCAGGTGGTGTGGGAGTCAGCTATTTATCAGAACCACAATAGATTTCCCACATTGTATTCCGCTGAGCTTGAGTGTCTCAAGTGTCTGAAGAGCACTTCTCCAGAGATTAATGTCACTTTTGCTTTCCTCTGAGAATCAGCTCATGCCCTTTTGGGATGGCAGGGGTGGCAGGGGACAGTTCATCTCCCCTTCTACCCACCCTCACTTCCACTGACATTTCTGTTCATTGCTTTTATACAGTACTGCTGTTTTGGTGGTGGTAGGCTCTTTGCAGATAAGAAAAGCTGAAATCTGTGCCTACAGATTGCTTGGGTCAGAGCACACCTCTCCAGCTGTGCACCACCTAATTAGTATGAGCTACATCACTCTCTGTAGACAGGAATGCTCCTCCAGCCCACACAGACCTCTTCTTAGTTCAGTGTTTGCTATTGTGAGTAACAGGTAAAATATGATGAATCTGAGATTACAGGAAATCCATCTCATTTAGCTATCTATTGGCATTTTTGATGTCTCTACCACAGTAGCATCTTAAGGGGTGTTGGAAGGAAAACTCTAGTAACATTTCCCCTCCCTTTTCTACTTGTCCTATCTATGCTGACATCTGCTGTGAAGGTCAGTGCCATTCGTTTGTTCAGTGGATGTCCAGCAAACATAGACAAGAACAAGGATAGATGGGAGAAAGGTCAACAGTTCCTGCAGGCTTGGAAAACGTCATACATAAGCAGCAATATGTTCCCATAGAGGAAGGTGCTGCATTTGGCACAAGAGACAGAGTTTGAGCCAGGGGCAATCCTCCTGCAATGTCTGCAGTCAACTGATGTGTCAGAAATGATGAGGGCAGTTCCTGTGACAGTGATGCTGATAGACGTTAGCATTAGTGGAAGAATTAAGACTAGATACTTGGCTCAGATGACTACCTCCAATACCATCCTCGGATATTTGAAGGCCTCTGAAAGTCAGATGCAAGGAGCTGGTTTGCTTTTCCCAGAATGTGGCTGAGAAGACACCCGCAAGATTCAATCCCCACAGAAATTGTCAGATGGGAGTTTTCTGATTGCCTCGGTGATAGAGGGGTAGCCAGCTCAGGACTGACAGCCATGCAGGGAGCTGTCTCATCACTGTTTTCCAAACTGAAACCAAACCACAGAAGAGTTCAAGTAAGAATTTGAAACAGACCTTTGGCTGGTGTGAATCAGTGTTGTACTATCATAGTGGTGGGACATGGGCTCGGTTTAGGCAAATCCTTATGGGTCAGGGAAGCTTATGTCCCAGACTTACAGCTGCTACAAATCTATGATGCTTCAGGACAGCACATGGTCTGAATTGATCGTTTATTCTCTCAGTATCATTCTGGCTCTTCCACACTGGCTCTTTTTCATAAAATTCACCTTGATAGTATTGCCAACCTGTGAGAGAGGGGTTACTCAGAACCGTGAGACTGATGTGGGAAGTTATGTGGGAGGAGAATCTCTCCAAATATGTCCAGGACAAGGATGTCCTTGCTGCCACTGTGCAATGCTTTCGGCGGTGAAGGGTCACCAGATGTCTACTTGAGCATGAAGCAGGTAGGTAAAACCCATGCCTGGAATTATGCTGCTTCTGACTACCTCCAGGATCAGGACACTGTTAAGAGCAATGACAAGAATCTTTTTATACTTGCTGGTGAAAAGACTCTGGCCTAGTTTTATATTCTTTTGGCCTCTTAATTCTCAGAATATCAAATTGCATCACCAACAAAATATGCTGGTCTGAAACCAGCTCCAGATGTGCCAGGAAAGAGCTGACCACAGGGGCAAATAGAGATAATTTTCTAGTGTGAAAAAACTTGCTATTCACCTGCGCTAGGGACGGGTGTACCTGCAGGTGTGAGGAACAGCTCAGCAACAGGGTTACCGCTTCGAACGCAGCGAACAACACAGGCTGGCGCTCTGATTAGCCTGATATATCTTGGGAAGGGCTTAATGAGGTGCCCAGTACCTGAGAGAACGAGCAGCACTGCAGGTCACCGATGGCGATCCAGATAGTGACGAAGCCCCTAAAAATCCCACAGGTGTCCTGTGCGCACAGGCCATGGGCAGAAGGTGATTAAGGGTGCGTCGTCCTTGTATTCCGCGGGCTTGGCTGCGAGGTACCACCCAGAAATGGATGTGGGAAGGGGGGAGGTAAAAAAAGGGGTTTATTAGGGAGGCTGTGGGCCACCCCATAGCGGGTGGGGAGGCTCCGTGTGGGGCAGAGACCCCCAGATGTGGGACGGAGATACTGATGTGGGTCAGCGACCCCCCACCATGGGCCAGAGACCCCCAGATGTGGGGCAGAGACACCGTAGGTTCCAGACCCCCAGATGTGGGGCAGTGACCCCCCAATGTGGGGCAGAGACACTCGCTGTGGGGCAGACACCCCCAGATGTGGGGCAGAGTCAGCCGCCGTGGGTCGGGGTTACTCGCTGTGGGGTAGAGGCTCCCAGATGTGGGTCGGTGTCACCTGCCATGGGTCAGTGACCCCCCGATGTGGGGCAGAGACGGTCGCTGTGCGGCAGAGACCCCCAGATGTGGGGCGGGGATACTGATGTGGGTCAGCGATCCCCCACCGTGGGCCAGAGACCCTCAGATGTGGGGCAGAGACACTGTGGGTCCCAGACCCCCAGATGTGTGTCAGTGACCCCCGGATGTGGGGCAGAGACACTTGCTGTGGGTCAGTGACCCCCAGATGTGGGGCAGAGTCAGCCGCCGTGAGTCGGGGTTACTCGCTGTGGGGCAGAGACCCCCAGATGTGGGTCACTGGCCCCCAGATGTGCGTTGGTGTCACCTGCCATGGGTCAGTGACCCCCCGATGTGGGGCAGAGACGGTCGCTGTGGGGCAGATACCCCCAGATGTGGGGCAGAGACACTGTGGGTCCCAGACCCCCAGATGTGGGTCAGTGACCCCCCGATGTGGGGCAGAGATGGTCACTGTGGGGCAGACACCCCCAGATGTGGGGCAGAGTCAGCCGCCATGAGTCGGGGTTACTCGCTGTGGGGCAGACACCCCCAGATGTGGGTCACTGGCCCCCAGATGTGCGTTGGTGTCACCTGCCATGGGTCAGTGACCCCCCGATGTGGGGCAGAGACACTTGCTGTGGGGCAGACACCCCCAGATGTGGGGCAGAGTCAGCCGCCGTGGGTCGGGGTTACTCGCTGTGGGGCAGAGACCCCCAGATGTGGGACGGAGATACTGATGTGGGTCAGCGACCCCCCACCATGGATCAGAGACCCCCAGATGTGGGGCAGAGACACTGTGGGTCCCAGACCCCCAGATGTGTGTCAGTGACCCCCCGATGTGGGGCAGAGACACTTGCTGTGGGGCAGAGTCAGCCGCCGTGGGTCGGGGTTACTCGCTGTGGGGTAGAGGCTCCCAGATGTGGGTCGGTGTCACCTGCCATGGGTCAGTGACCCCCCGATGTGGGGCAGAGACGGTCGCTGTGCGGCAGAGACCCCCAGATGTGGGGCGGGGATACTGATGTGGGTCAGCGATCCCCCACCGTGGGCCAGAGACCCTCAGATGTGGGGCAGAGACACTGTGGGTCCCAGACCCCCAGATGTGTGTCAGTGACCCCCGGATGTGGGGCAGAGACACTTGCTGTGGGTCAGTGACCCCCAGATGTGGGGCAGAGTCAGCCGCCGTGAGTCGGGGTTACTCGCTGTGGGGCAGAGACCCCCAGATGTGGGTCACTGGCCCCCAGATGTGCGTTGGTGTCACCTGCCATGGGTCAGTGACCCCCCGATGTGGGGCAGAGACGGTCGCTGTGGGGCAGATACCCCCAGATGTGGGGCAGAGACACTGTGGGTCCCAGACCCCCAGATGTGGGTCAGTGACCCCCCGATGTGGGGCAGAGATGGTCACTGTGGGGCAGACACCCCCAGATGTGGGGCAGAGTCAGCCGCCATGAGTCGGGGTTACTCGCTGTGGGGCAGACACCCCCAGATGTGGGTCACTGGCCCCCAGATGTGCGTTGGTGTCACCTGCCATGGGTCAGTGACCCCCCGATGTGGGGCAGAGACACTTGCTGTGGGGCAGACACCCCCAGATGTGGGGCAGAGTCAGCCGCCGTGGGTCGGGGTTACTCGCTGTGGGGCAGAGACCCCCAGATGTGGGACGGAGATACTGATGTGGATCAGCGACCCCCCACCGTGGGCCAGAGACCACCAGATGTGGGGCAGAGACACTGTGGGTCCCAGACCCCCAGATGTGTGTCAGTGACCCCCGGATGTGGGGCAGAGACACTTGCTGTGGGTCAGTGACCCCCAGATGTGGGGCAGAGCCAGCCGCCGTGGGTCGGGGTTACTCGCTGTGGGGTAGAGGCTCCCAGATGTGGGTCGGTGTCACCTGCCGTGGGTCAGTGACCCCCAATGTGGTGCAGAGACGATCGCTGTGGGGCAGAGACCCCCAGATGTGGGGCGGAGATACTGATGTGGGTCAGCGACCCCCCACCGTGGATCAGAGACCCCCAGATGTGGGTCAGTGACCCCCAGATGTGGGGCAGAGACACTGTGGGTTCCAGAGCCCCAGATGTGGTTCAGTGACCCCCCAATGTGGGGCAGAGACACTTGCTGTGGGGCAGACACCCCCAGATGTGGGGTAGAGTCAGCCGCCGTGAGTCGGGGTTACTCGCCGTGGGGCAGAGACCATTAGATGTGGGTCACTGGCCCCCAGATGTGGGTCGGTGTCACGTGCTGTGGGTCAGTGACCCCCCAATGTGGGGCAGAGACGGTCACTGTGGGGCAGAGACCCCCAGATGTGGGACGGAGATACTGATGTGGGTCAGCGACCCCCCACCATGGATCAGAGACCCCCAGATGTGGGGCAGAGACACTGTGGGTCCCAGACCCCCAGATGTGTGTCAGTGACCCCCCGATGTGGGGCAGAGACACTTGCTGTGGGGCAGAGTCAGCCGCCGTGGGTCGGGGTTACTCGCTGTGGGGTAGAGGCTCCCAGATGTGGGTCGGTGTCACCTGCCATGGGTCAGTGACCCCCCGATGTGGGGCAGAGACGGTCGCTGTGCGGCAGAGACCCCCAGATGTGGGGCGGGGATACTGATGTGGGTCAGCGACCCCCCACCGTGGGCCAGAGACCCTCAGATGTGGGGCAGAGACACTGTGGGTCCCAGACCCCCAGATGTGGGTCAGTGACCCCCCGACATGGGGCAGAGACACTTGCTGTGGGTCAGTGACCCCCAGATGTGGGGCAGAGCCAGCCGCCGTGAGTCGGGGTTACTCGCTGTGGGGCAGAGACCCCCAGATGTGGGTCACTGGCCCCCAGATGTGGGTCGGTGTCACGTGCTGTGGGTCAGTGACCCCCTGATGTGGGGCAGAGATGGTCACTGTGGGGCAGAGACCCCCAGATGTGGGGCAGAGATACTGTTGTGGGTCAGCGACCCCCCACCATGGATCAGAGACCCCCAGATGTGGGGCAGAGACACTGTGGGTCCCAGACCCCCAGATGTGGGTCAGTGACCCCCCGATGTGGGGCAGAGACACTTGCTGTGGGGCAGAGACCCCCAGATGTGGGTTGCAGTCGCTGTGGGTCAGTGACCTCCAGCTGTGGGTCCCAGAGCCCCAGATATGGGGCAGTGACCCCCTGATGTGGGTCCCAGACCCCCAGCTGTGGGTCTCAAACACTCGCTGTGGGGCAGTAACCCCCTGATGTGGGTCACAGACACTTGCTGTGGGTCACAGATCCCCTGGTGTGGGTTGGAGACATTTGCTGTGGGGCAGACATCCCCAGCTGTGGGTCAGAGAAACTCGCTGTGGGTCCCAGACACTTGCCGTGGGGCCGAGACCCCCCCCCGATGTGGGTCAGTGACACCCACATGTGGGTCAGAGACCCCAGCTGTGGGTCCCAGACACTTGCTGTGGGTCAGAGATCCCCAGATGTGGGTCAGTGACCCCTTGATGTGGGTCAGAGACCCCCCGATGTGGGGCAGAGACCCCCTGATGTGGGGCAGGGACCCCCTGATCTGGGTCCCAGACCCCCAGATATGGGGCACAGACCCCCCGATGTGGGTCCCAGACCCCCAGCTGTGGGTCGCAGGCCCTCGCCGTGTGTCCGGCCCCTGCCCCGCCGTGGGTCAGGCCAGCACTTGGGCTACTGGCACTTTCATGGAGTGGCCGCCCCGAGGCACCACCAGGTCCCCGGAGCCTTCGGCCTCGTCGGCGCCGTCGTCATCCTCGGGGAGCCCCCGGGCCGCCCTCTGGGCCCGCCGGCGGTCACGGGGGAGGCGCAGGCCGTGGCCAGGAAGGGACGGCCCCTGTCCCCAGCATGGCAGCAGCCGGGCAGCAGCGGCGATGGTCTGTGCGCAGATCTCGCAGTTCTGATGATGTCAGGGACCGGGTAGTTTCTGCCTCCTGTTTGAGTTCTGTTATTCCCTCTTCTGACCCCTTTGCTGAAGGACCCGCTTCTTCCTCTTCTTTCTCCTCCCTTATTAATCGAGGGTATGGACCTGTTGTTCTCCTTGTCCACTGTTTCTTTTTTACTACTGGGGCAATCTCTGCTGTTACTGGTTTTGTTTGAGTTCCCGTTTCCACCACAGTCCTTTGAGAGCACTGAACTGCAGCTCGATAAGCATAGGCCAGGCCCCAGTACAGCACTAGGAGTTGCTGATTTTCATCGGGATAGACAAGGCACCCTTCTATCAGGTGTCATGTCAATTTTGCAGGGTTGCTTGCCTGTTCAGGGGTAAGATCCCAGGCTACAGGAGGTGATAACCGTCCTAGGAATCTGCCCAAATCCTTCCACTCCCCCTGCCACCCAGGGACAGGCCGCCTCAGGGCACATTTTAGTATTGTCTCACCCAAAATTTGCTTTCTCTTACACCAAAAACCTAACGAGCTCCACACAGCCCACAATAGGCGAACAGCATTAATGAACAGTATCAAAGAGCTAACATAAGGATTAATAAGTACTTCGGGAGCTTGCAGAATAAAACCACTCATGATGTTCCCAATTTCTTCCAGCATGTTCCCGAGCTTAGCAAAATAAAGATAAGCAGAGCAATAAACAAACCCGTGACCAGCACAAGAGCTTGTCGTTTACTAACTGCTATAGCTATAGCACAATTAATATAAAACTGCCGTTGTCCCGCCCCACGTTGGGCACCAAAAAAAAGACTGTGGTGGTTTGACCTTGGCTAAATGCCAGGTACCCACCAAGTCGCTCTATCACTTCCCCCCCTTCCCCTTTTTGTCTCAACAGGGCAAAGAGGGGAAAGAAAATAAGATAGGAAAAAAAAAAACCCACAACCCTTGTGGGTAAAACAACAGCAGTTTTAATATAAGCAAAGTGAAGCAAAGGTCCGTGCGCGGAAGCAAAAAAAAGAAAACAGATTTATTCTCTACTTCCCATGAACAGGTGATGTCGGGCCTTCTCAGGAAGCAGGGCTCCCATACGCGTAGGGGTTGCCTCGGAGGACCAAGGGTGACCCCACCCCCTTCCTCCTTTCTCCCAGCTTTATACTGAGCAGACGTCATATGGTATGGAATATCCCTTTGGTCAGCTCGGGTCAGCTGTCCTGGTTGTGTCCCCTCCCAAGATCTTGCCCACCCCGTCCCACTGTGGGGGGGAAATGTCAGAAGGAGCCTTGGTGCTGTGTAAGCACTACTCAGCAGTAGCCACACCACCAGTGTGCTATCAACACCCTGCCAGCTCCCAACATAAAACACAGCACCATGAGGGCTGCTACAGGGGAAAACCAATTCTGGCTCAGCCAGACCCGGTACAATAAGCCATTTGAGTCAGGATGTTCCAGAGATATACGTATTCAAAGTGCTGTCTTCAGCAGTGCTTTCCACCCAGAGGCATATTCTGAGCTTGTTCTGAATGTGAACAAATGCAGGAGAGGCCTTTAATCTTTATGGAAATTGTAGCTAACGTCTCTAGTCAAATATAGGCAGAGCAGCATGGGGAGTACTTCCACCCTAATCATCGCACAGGGGAGGGGATCACTGCGCTTGGCCCTGCTCTCCCTGGGCTACGGGCTCAGCACGGGCTTTGGCCCTTTTCTAAAGACCAGGGTGAGCCAGGGCAGTCAGCTTCTCAGGCTTCCTCCAGGTTATATATGCCTTCTCCTGTGCATTCTTCTCCCTTTCCCCTCTCTCCTTTCCCTCAAGTCTCCAACTGGTCTCTGCTTCAAATTACTTCCTTTATTCATTCATTGAATTCTCTAGCTTCTCCCCAAAATCCCCAGCAACTATTTGAATTAATTTACTGAGGATCAGCGTAGAAATGTATGTCGAAGGCGTTCAAATTCCCTGCTGTTTCACAGTTTGTGTTGTCATTTACAGCTGTTCAGGGGAATACAAAGCAGGTGTAAAATGATCCCCCAGTCCCTACAGTAGCATTTTACAGCCCCTGTGCTCTGTTGTAAGAAACTAGTTAAGGTGCAGGCGGGTGAAGAATTAGGGAAACCACTTGGAAAACACCCAGAGAGTTCCAGGAACAGAGTTTTTCTTTTCTCCATACTCCTGTTGCCATTCACTGACATTTGAAAAGAAAGAAACAAGACCAGCTTTGAAACCTCTAGGATCTGTAGAAGATAGGGCAATTTGATGTTACTCTATCTGCTTTTTCCTTCAAGCACATCCCTGTTATGGTAATCCCCAGTGCTTCCCACATCTTTCCCTCCCAGGAAAATCCCAAATGGATTAATATGTTTTCTGAGCCATCAGAAAATGTCAGATTCTTCTGTCTCAGATCATTTTGAAGGTAAGAGTTACTCAGTGTCCTGGCATCCAAAATACCATCACCAAAAGGGACGATCAGTCCAGCAGAGAGAGGGGAGAAGTGGATGCTGCGGGAATTGGTGCAGGGTAGCTAAGGTAGGACATCAGCTGCTATCTTCTTTGGTGTCTAGGTTCCCGCTTATTTAGGACCTAATTTAGCCTGTACGGTGTTAGACATCATAGGTTTTCATTCACCTGTAGTACCAGAGCAGCTGATGCCCCTTAACTCCCACTCTGTGGCATTGCCAGTCTCCATTTTACAAATGGGGACATGGAGCATAGAGAGGCAAGGGCCATACTTTGAAAGGTGCTTGGGTTGCCCTCTTCCCTTGACTTGAAAATAAATGGCTACAGCCTTGTAAAAATCTTTCCCTGAATAATTTATGCACTTTGCCCAGGCAGTGAGAGAACAGTTTTGCCCTGGGACCACCACTTTCCCTTCAGGTCGGTGCCTCTCAGGGGGGATGTGTTCTGCAGCATGTGCTTTAGTCCTGCTTTGCATGCATGGGGATCCTTCCTCTTGCATCTGCACATGGGCACAGACCTGACTCCTTCAATCCTGTATCCTAACGGCAAGCAAGAGCTTTTACACTTGCATTGGAAAACAAAGACTTTGTCCCAAATTACTTGTAATCCAAGAAACACAGGAGAAGGGATGGATTGGAAAGTCAGGTGAATGAGCTACAATGCAATGATCTTAATTGCCCTAATTCCAAATGGATCATTTTAACTGCTAAATATTTCTTTGCTTATCCTTTTGTAATCGTACTGGTTTGGACATCCAACCTCCCTCTTCTGTTGCTGCCAGAGGATAGGATCTGGTGCTGTGGGGGTATTCAATCATGCGCAGCCTTAAGGGTTTAACACACGCTGCCTGCTAATAGTGACAAGTACAGCCTGTGATCCCCAGTGCTCACCTGAGCCACGCAGCCTCCTCCTTCCCTCGGTGAGACTGGGGCTGCACCTACTTCTGCCTCTAGTTATTGATTTATTCTGGTCTCCTAAGTGTTTTACTGAGCTGCAAAGTTTTCTGTGGGTAATCTGTGAAAAAGAACCTTTGGGAAAACTATACCCGACTATCAAGACACATGAGACAACAAAATATCCCCACTGCAAATATATTTATCAGTGAACTTACTGGAGAATAAAGTGCAACAAGATTTGCAACAGTTTCTTGTGTCTCACATTCAAATATCTCCCATGACTGATGTTGGGGTTTCATGTGTCAAAACAGCTAGAAGTGACAAATTTGAAAAAAATTTAAAAAACCCCCAACAAGAAAAACAGCCAGTCTGACTATTGCAGGGAAAAAAAATGCGTAGGTGGAGTCTGTGTGTATATACACACGTATAATGTCTTGATACTCACATGAACCACATAGCCACGACAGAGTATCAACATCCAGAACTACAGGATAAATATCAGGTGGCTGCTAAAAGTGTTTTGGTGGAATTTAGCATTCACTCGATAGAGTGCAGTCCCGGACCCACAAGGCCAGGCACAGCAGCGCTTATCATCCACAGTGATATCTAGAAACTGTAGGTTACTATGGTAACAGCAATTTTTTTAAGAGCGACTAATGCCAGTTGTGAGCAGGAGAGAGGATTAAGCGTATAGATTTACTTTGAAACAAAGCCTCACAGTGAAACTCAACCTGATGAAAACAATACAACAAAACACATGGCGAATGTGGAAATTAATTGAAGCAGGCTTTTCTGGCACCATGATCTGGTGGAAGAGGCATTAATGTGGAAAAAGCCTGGGAGTCTAATGCAGGCGTGTAACCAGCCAGGGAGCTGCGTGTTGCAGGGGACAGAGTGGCTGTGGGCATGTGCTGCAACACACTGAGTGATGCCCCAGATTGCACCACGCAGCAGCATCAGCTCCCTGTGCCCAGTGCCGCCTCCTTGCTGCACACACGAAGTAGTGGGAGCACATGGTCCTCCTTCCCAGAACTGGGCTTCACTATTTGTAACTGTTGCTAGGTTTAAGAGCAAATTCCAGTGCTGATGGGATTGTGAGGTCCCGGGAAGTAGGACTGATGGATGCAGGAGAGTCACATAACACTGCCTAGGAGCAGTGAGAGGGAGTTATGGAGGATGGGGACTGTGTGTGTGTAGGAGGTTCAACCTGATACATTTGGATGCTTTCCCAATTCCTGAATCTGTACAGCTGGATTGGAAATGGCAAAGAAATACTGTTCTCAAAACATACAAAAGCAGAGATGGAAACAGTTTTGGAGCATAACACCTAAGGGGGGAGGCTAGTTCATGCCCTTGTCCTGTGTTGCTCACGCTACGAAGTCTAAGTTGTGGGTGCCAACAAGGAATGCTGTTTAAGCCAAGTGGTTCCCCTCATCTTGTGCTCTGTCCTCCCCCTTCAGATCTGGGAAAGGATTTGGAACAGAGGGCCACTAGATCAGTTATCTGACACAGATATTCTGAAGAATTTGGAGGCCTGTGAGAAAGGGCAGGACTGGGAGATACTCCTTTCCCTGGAGAGCACTGGGTGTCTGACCTGAAGTTATTGCCGTGCCATCTCAGCACTCACCAGCTGTCCAGGCTCAGGTCCTCTGGGAGCAACTGGGAAACAGGGCTGGGGGTTGGGGAGCAGCAACACCAAGCTTGGCCGCAGCCCCAGCAGTGGGAGGGCAGATCACCTGGGGCTTGAGGATGCAGTAGGCAAGGGTAGTCATGCTCCTGGCTAGGTTTTGATTTGAGCCCTGACCTGTGTCTCGGTTTGAATCTGCAAGCTTGCCCATTCTTCCTCTCAAGCTCCAGTCTCACAGGCAGTTGAGTCAGCCTAATGGCTCTTCTGCCATTGAAGCACAGGTCTCAATCCCCTTCTCACTTTTTCTGCCGTGCTCACTGCCCTCTGCACTGACCCTGGTGCTGTCACATTCTTCCATTGGCTGTTTTAACTCATTAACCCAACAAAATCAACTCAAGAAGAGGTCATATGATGAAATGTAGGAGGGCAATCAGGAGAAGGGCTGAGAGAGATTACCCTGTTTAGGCAGTGCTGAATTTGTACCCACTGAGCTGTGTCCCATGTAACCGAAGGCTTGAGTAGGATCTTTAGTGGTTGCCTGTGAGCAAGCATGAAGGCCTACTGCCTGTGCTTGGATGCTCTGGGAACTTGGTTCAATCTTGGAACAATCCCAACCGGGATTGACTATCAGCACCTTCAAGGCTACATGCACTTTGAGATGAAGTGGGCTGAGGTTTGGGCCAGCAGGTTTGGGATTTTCCAAAACTCAAATCTGACACCATGGTGGCAATTTACAATCAAAACAATCCTGCTTGCAGTTAAGGTATTTTAGTTTTAAGCTGTTCGGGAATTTTCTTGGGGAAAAGGATAACTAAGCCCACTGTTTAACCAGCTGTTCTGTCCTGACCATTCTGCAGCTCTACTGGATGCTGAGGAAGGGTAAAATCGTTTCTATAGCAGGTTTGCTTCTCCCTGTTTGCCTCTGTGTGTCTTGCTAGGTCAATTATTGTTTGTAAAATGCATTAGATCTTCAGATGAAAGGCAGAAACACAATGGTTTTTTCCATTAATCAGAGCAATTTACAGAAAACATCCATTTAAAATGTTAAAGCCAATTTGCAACTGGTATTGACAACAGTTAAGTTGGCCTCCAGAAAGTAATGCAACTGGTTGCTTTTGACACTGTGAAGAAATGTTTATAAGGACATTTTAAATGTTGAGCTTCTCCCATTTCATGATTGCTTATGCTATCACACTCTATAGAAGTGTGAACAGAGGTGAGGAACCGGAAGCAATACTCCATTAAGAATGTGCCATAATCAGTAAACTTTCCTTCCCGTCTTGTTGGACCCCTGCCCAAATATTACAACTCAATCTGTGCTCTGATTTCATCATTATCAGTTTCCTTTCTTTGCTTCCCAGTTGACTTTGCTGACTTTAAAATTATGCAAACATGTGCTGAAACAAAAGTTTACTACTTTATTCCTGGCATTATCACCAGGATCAGTAAACTCCACAGCTGACCACTGGCCACAGCCTCTGTGAAGAGCAGTGGCACACAGGCTCTGCAAAGCTATAAACTCTTGCAACCTTGTCATGGAAAACTACCAGCTCTGCTTACAGACATGTGAGAGTAAAGGGAAGTCACAGAATCCCAGAATCATCTCGTTTGGAAAAGCCCTTGAAGCTCCTCCAGCCCAACCATTAACCTCACACTGACCGTTCCCAACTCCACCAGATCCCTCAGTGCTGGGTCAACCCGACTCTTCAACCCCTCCAGGGATGGGGACTCCCCCCCTGCCCTGGGCAGCCCATTCCAACGCCCAACAACCCCTTCTGCAAAGAAATCCTTCCTAAGAGCCAGTCATGGTAAATGTCTCATGAATCAGTCCCTGAGTATTTAATGGATAGCTCATCTGACATCCAGATGTGTAGCTTCTGGAGACCTTGCAAGACCCTGGCTAGGGGAAGTGGAAGCATTTACCAGCAGAAGATATTGCTCAGTCTCTGAAAACCTAGTTGATTAGTGTTCTGTCTTAGGCATCTAAATCCCAAGAGGCTTAGCCAGTTGTCTTTTACTGTCTTGTCTCAAGCTCTGCTTGGCCAGAGCAAAGGGTTGAGGAAGAGTCTGCAGGCCTGCCTTCCCATGTCTTTCAGCAGTGTGTCTCTACATGAGGCAGCTTTGATTCTTCACAATGCTCATATCTCCAGGGTATTTCTACCTTCTGGGATATGCCAGGGGTGTGGTTTTTTTTTCTGGTGGCTTTCAGCAAGAGGTTTTTTCTAGATTGAAAGATGGCAAGAAGGTTTGGCTCATGTTGAAGATCTGAAGAGAGATCTTGTTGGCTGCAAACAGCTTTTATCATTGGTGCAGTCCCTGTTCCTTCTGTCATGGCAGCCATGTAGGTGTAGCTTGGGAATTTAGTGGGTCTTGCCTCACTTCCTCTTCTCTGAAGCTTTATTACCCTCAGACCATCTTACTTGTTGCAGGTACCTGAAAAGACTCTCATGTAGCTATTTATATGAGCATACCTAAGAAGGAATGATACCCTCCTCCATAAAAGGAGAAATCTAACTACTTTCTGTTTGATTTAAAATATTTGAGGAGGAAGGAAAAGGCAGTACATCTGTCACAATCTCACTTACAATCAGAGAAGATAATGGAAAGATTCCTTCTGACTCTTCTGGGCTTTGGACAAGGCTCTGTACTGCAACATTAGCAAATAATGTAGTTCACATCTCATCAAATTCTTCTTGGGAAAATAATTCTAATATATGTGGATGGCCTTTTGCAGCTCTCTCCCCAAACCTGTCCCTGGTTTGTCAGCTGTGCCAACACCTCTATCTTCTCGTGTCAAATCACTTCTGTGGATAACTGTTGCTCTCTAAAACAAACCCCATGCAAGATGTTCAATTGCTGCCAGTCACAGAGAGATGCCCCAGTACTTGGAATGACCTCTCTGAAAAGGCAGTAAGGTAAAAATTCTTGAATCTGTGGCTTTCTACAGAATGTCTCTCCAATGCAGTAATGCAAGCTCTTTGGCACTTCTTTTCATTTCACATATCTCCTCCCTGGATCCACAGTTCTTCCTACTGAGAAAGCATTTCTCAGCAAGCTCCACAGGCTGGGTGCTTTTATGCTGATTTGCACCATGCTTGCCAGAGGGACCTCAAATCCCAGTCATTCCTGGGTCCACATGCCAGATCCCTGTACTGTTCACATAGACATCCTGCACTCAAAATTCAGGTAGCTATACATCCTATCTTCCTTGTAGCAAGCAGTGCTGTGGCCCTTGTAGGAAGGGTCTTTGGGGAACCCTGCAAGGAATTAGCCTTTGTTATGGCTGGAGAATGCAAGAAAGGTGTGGAGATGTGTTCCTGCTGTAAGTTAAAAGTGCAGCATTAAGTAAACTGATGTGCTGCAGGCTGCCTGAGATCATAGATGGTGAGTATGGCATCCAGGTCGCACAGCTCAGCAGAACAAGTTTTTCTATGAAATCTTACTTAAATATTCATATATTCAGTGATCAGGAAGCAGGACTCGGGGGGGGGGGGTGTGTGTGTGTGAAAGGAGTCTTGATGCACAGGCTACAGTCAGGTAGCTCCAACTACCTCCATCTCTGAAGCACCCCACTGCTGCCTGGGGGCTGGTCATTGTGGATGTCAGAGGTTCTTATCTCAAGTTTCCAGGTTTCTGACTGCCCTCATTGCATAACTTCAAGTGCCCGGCACTGGCAGAACTATGCAGCACCAGAGTTAGCTGATGTCCTTTCTCTTCTGAGCCTACTTGCTGTGTGTGGGTCATCCTCCTTGATGAGCATCGAAGAGGTATAGAAGTGACCCCAGAGGAGTTCAGGTGTGACATGGCTAGAGGATCTAGGGTGTAAGAGGAGCCTTCCTGTCATACCTACCTTACTGTCCTTTCTTTTCTGTCTGCTGTGGCAGAGGACAGCACTAGGAGCTGGACTAATGACTCTACTTACCTCTCCATTGTCTCCACTCTCCACTTGCCTCACGTGGTTCTGAGTGGGCTTGTCCATCACAGGATTCAGGTAGATAAGTATGAGTTCTGATCAACGCTTGCTGTTCTCGTGACTTATGGGTGAAAGAGTTGTAGTGAGGGGTTAGACAAGTTGTCATGAGTTGTTGTGATGTATTCTGACATGCAAGAGAGTGATTGTGTAGCACTATGGCTGTCACTTGACATCTATGAGATCACGTGAAAGATCACCCTGTCTTTCAAGAGACTGTCAGTAACCCAGAACAATGCCTTGAGCCAGCACCAACTCTCATATTCTCTGCAGATAGCCTGTGGTCCCTGTGGGGCTTTGGCCATGGGCAGTTGGCAGGTGATAAAGCTGAATCATTCCCATCTGAGCAGGGCAATAAGTTCTTGACTGACAAAAAAGGAAAGCAGCGCTGTCAGCCCATGGCTGGAGACGGCAGGTAGTTGCCCCCCAGTCTAAGTCCTGCAGCTCTGTAGCCCTTGGCATGGCTGGTGGGGCTGGTCTGTGCAGAGCCAGCCTGTGAAATTCCCAACTGCTTCTGTCTGGAGATACAGGGAAAGACAGAAGCAAAGCATGCCTCAAGAGTCTTTCACAAATACAGTTGCAACTTCCCAATCAAAGAGCAGTCACTCCTCCAAGTATCCTGGACTTTTTTTTATGAGGCAAAACCACATATCTGAAATAGGGACAAACAATTTTCGAGAGCATCATGGGATATTTGTCACACCCAAGACCTTCAGTTTTGTTTGGTTTGAGAGTTTAGCCTCAAGAGTTGAGGAAGTTCCAGGTTCTCAACATTAAAATTTTAAGCCCTTTAGTCCATTGGTGTCCAAGACTGTCTCCCTAGTTCATTTTTCTTTTTGTCCTCTGAAGTCATGTTACACCTAAATTCTAGCTGCAGTCTTTTTAGAAGGTCTGCATTATGCAGCCAAGCTCCAGTCCCAGGCAGCATAACCTCTGGTGGGCCTCCTGACTGGTGGAGAAATGTGTCAGCTGTTGCATGCAGAAATAACTGGGCTTTCCTATTAGCAGTGGTATTATTTCTTCGGTCTGGAGGTGGAAGTTAAACTCTCCACAGTGGTATCTGACTGAGAACATTACAAAGGTTTCTATTGAAACCTGTGTCTCACTGTGCAGGTTTGCAGCAAGCTTCAGGTCCTATGGTAACCTACTTTCTAACACCTTCTCCATAACTGTTGCACCCATAGATTTGATTTTGATTTGATTTTGTTCTATCCAACTTGTCAAACTGAATTTTCCCTCCCCACCTGGCGCTCAGTGCCACTTTCACCCTTCTTTCTGCCCCTCCTGAAGAGCACACAGCTTTTTGTGCCTCATTTCCCAGCGGTGTTACTGCTGCAGCCTCCCTGGTACCCCTACGGTGTCCAGTTGCACATCCCATACTAGTTCTGCTTTCTTTTAGCCAAGAGTCCTGGCAAAACCATTTTGTCCATACCACCTGACTATACCCCATGACTTTTCAGCCCTGGCACACTTCTAATGCTGCTTATCTAATCAAGTTTCTTCCATGTGCCTCGTCATCCTCTTTTTGTGCATTCTACATTTCACTGCTACTTCCTTATGTGCTACTGTGTCAACGTCTCTGTCTGACTCCATTTCTCTAAAGATATTTTGGATAGAGACAATGCAAAAAAATCAACATTTTGTGCAGGATCCCAGAATCTTCAGCCAGGATCTCATGAGGGTGAGCACCATGCTGAACACCTGGCAGGTTCAGGGTCGATATGACTGGAGAGCAAGGAATACGAGTGCCTGAGGCAGGGCAAGTGATGAACACCAGTACCAGCGTGGTTGATCTGGAGGAGTGAGCAACTGAGAAAATCATCAGGGCCCTCCTCCTTTCAAGTTGTGCAGTTTAGTAGTCAGAAGAGCAAGGGTTCTGCACTGTAGATCTTATTCCTTCTCTGTAGGAGAACCCAATGATCTTGAAACTTCTGGTCCTTCCATGACTGGACTTCTTTAGTGTTCCTGAGTTCAATGCGAAGAGCTGTTTTCCCACCCTTGGTGCTCAGGGAGACCCCATGGCAGCTGGGGGAGGTCTGGTTACTTCAGAGAAGTACAAATGCTGCTTTTTGAACTGTTCTTGCCTTTCTGCTGTCGTACCGTGCACACATGCCCACATGTGTCCAGGCTCACAGGCGTATGCACTTTAGGAGCTGACAGACCCCAACTGCCCAGTCGCTCAGGTGGGGATTTAGTTCTGCTTGCACAGACATTGTATTAAGTTGCAGGGTGACACCTGTGAACATCAGTTTAACATAATTGTCAGAATGATACTTGGTGGAGCTAATGAAATATTTACCTTTGAGCAGCTGTAAGATCATTAATGTTTCACTGTCTGCTGCCAGCCAGCCCTTTCCTGATTTACATTCTTGAATTGTTTATGAGGCTAATTGCACTGCCCTTCATAAATCAGGGACTCAGGCTTTTCTGGGGCACTTTCAATTAACAAAACCTCCTCTGCCCTGCTGGTGAGGGCATCCATGGCAAGAAACCAGGAGATGGAAGCTGACACAAGCACTAACCTTCCATGAGCCCCCCGCAGGTTCTCCCCCATCCCACCGCCCCCAGCGAGAGTCTCAGAGCACTGGCATGATGCTATGGCCAAGCTCACAGCTTTTGGGCTCTCCATGTCGCTCGGAGACACTGCTTGCATTCAAAGGGTGACTCCTTTCACACTAGCACTGATGTCCTGGCACATTTGGTATTGACATGTAAGAGGGATGTTGGCTTAGCTCAGGGGTAGGCAGGAGACACAGGGCAAAATCCAGACATTACTGTGCCTTTGGAGAAGGTGAATCCTCCCCAGGACAACGATAAAGTTGGAGGGTAGGGTGGGTCTTCCTCTCAAGGGAGTGTCCACGTGCTTTCCAGCAATGCATTAAAGACCACAGATAGCTTCAGTTTGGGCTTGCATGTATTTTTCTCCTCACCCAGGACGCAGCATGTACAATGAAATGTCTGGCTTTGATAGGTTTGGGGAATTTTTTGCTCTTGCTTTTGTTTTCTGTTGGTGAATTACATCAATTGCTTTATTATAGATAAAGAAATAGATTTTAAAAAAAACCCCAACAAATTATTTCCTACTGTCAGAGTTGCAGAGGCTCAAATCTGGAATTGCCCTTACTCTTTGGGACAAAGCTAAGCTTGAGGGAGCTCTCTTACCCAGACAAGTGTTATATGTGCTTTAGGAATCTCCCCTGTGCTAGATGAAAGGACACTTTGCAACAGAAGAATGTTATCTTTTTTCTTGTGTAATGTGATGTCTTGATCTAGAGGAGGGAATATTTTTAGGCAGAGATTGCTAGAAAATTATGGCAATGTGTATCTTCAAAATAGGAGGATACTCAAGGAAGGCAAAACCACTGACCACTGATCTTTGCACTGCTAATCTCTGTAGTGGGGGATGACAGATTTCCACATGCAGTGTAGGGGCTGGTTTTGATGATCTTTCTAAAACTGAAGAATCAGTGAAGTTTTGTATAAAATCTTATTCAATGAGATGGTAAAAAGTAATATGGACTAGACAATATTTACTCAAGGGGTTTTAAAGGAGAGCTGCTGAGTTACCCTGAAGTTCAGCCTAACCATTTAATCAGCCTTTGTGCCAGGTGAGTGGACAATGGCAATGCTTGTCTTTAGAGACGCTTTAGAGACGATGCTGGGAATGTGAAAAAAGAGCTGGTAGAGCAGGTGCACTGCGAGGGATTGCAATAAAATGAAGTAGAAGAGTCAAGATGTTTTTTGTGAAAGGAGGGCATGCATTATGAGTCTGCTAGCGCTCCGTGAAGGAATCGACTGACGTGTGGATGGAAGTGATTCTGTCAAGGCAGTGTAGTCATTTTTCTTTGGAAATTGTCAGTGAGGTCTTTCATCAACAGTGCTTGAGAATACTGTGGGATAAGAGGAAAGGTCTTCTCAAGAATTAATAACAGATTAAATGACAGAAAGCAATGGATGAGAACAAACAGTCAGGTTTTGCACTGAGCGAATGATTAGAATCCTAGATCTGCTTTGGGACATGTGGTGCTTGGTGTATTTTTGAATGATCGAGAAAAGATGCACAGTGAGGTGACAAAAGGTTGTATGTGATGTGGAATTATTCTGAACTCTCAAATCTGAGGCTGACAGCAGGGACTTAACTGTGTGAAGATAATAATCTAGTGTAAAGATTTCCAGCATCAGCAAGAGGGAGGACAGCAAGCTGTCCATTGCACAGGGAGCCAGCTGGGGACATTGAACACCTAGCTGCGCTTTAGTCTCAGTAGTACCTACTTCATCTTTGTATTTAGTTGTTTAAAATATGAAGTCTTGGAGAAAATCTATTCTGTGCTGGCAATATTTCAGATTATCTGAGTCTCTGACTGATCTCACCCTTCCAAGAATCCAGGACAGCTTCTATCAATCAGGTTTCCTCTAAGACCTCTGGATACCGAAGCTGATGGTCAGATCCATTCACAGACTAAGGGCATCTCCTTAAAACCAATATGCTCCTGGAAGATTGAGCAACAAGGAATGCTGCATGAATCAGGACTGTGCTAGGCAGAGTCCTTCTAGGAGGTGTGTATCGCAGCAGCCCCAGTCCATACAGCACCCAAAAGGGCAATCTAGGTTAGGCTGTTTGCACTTCAAACATGCCTTGGACCACAGCCCTGTCCCCCTCCCCCGGCCTCCCTGATGGTCCTTCAAGGCAGCTAGCTCTGCAGATGCTCAGGGAAGCGGCTCCTGCTTATAAGGCACATTGCTCTCCTTGACCTATTTGCTCATTACCTCCACAAATGTGATTTTGATTAAGGAATTTTCCTAAGTAATTACTATGGCATTAGCAATTCAGCCAAACAGAAAATAGTCCAAAAAGCAACGTGGCATGGTATCTGCCCTGAAGGCCAGCTTGCTGAGTGCCAGCGGGCTGTCAGAGAGGGAGAGTGAACGCCAGAACTGCAGGGCAGATGGACAAAGCTTTGTCCTGCCCTCCGGGGCACGGGGTCCTCCAGGTCATGTACCAGGTCTGTGTGTGGGAGAGGTTCTGACACCAACTGCAGATTCACGGGTTAAAACCACTCTTGCTTCCAGTTGCTTGTTAAAATTAAAATGTCTGCTGAGGTCTTGTTTTGAGCAGCGGGAGAGAAAGATAATACACCCCTTACAAAGAACAGTCTAAATCCAAGGAGCTGGTTTAATGGTGGCAGTTGCGCATCCCAGCCTGGTTCACAAGGGACAGAGTCACAGGAGTCACATCCCTCCTGATACACCCTGCCTAGGGACAAAATGCATTGCACAGACCAAGCTGCTGAACAGAACCTGATTCGGAGAGCTACTAAAGTTGTCCCCAGTTTACAAGCTGACCTTGGCATCCTTCCACACGGCATTGCAATGATTTTACTGAGTCACCGCATACTTTCTCGTTAAGAGTTTGCCACCAAGGAACTCTGACAGAATTTTTCCTGACAGGAGATAACCAAAATCATGTGCAAATCTGGCCCAGGATGAAAAAAAGACAGGCTCAGAGTGACTCAGCCCAAGCAAACTGTTGTCCCCAAGTAAAACTGTTTGAAAAAGAAGCCAAAGCTGAGCTCGCTTTCTCTCAAGAAAGGCAGAAGAATAATGGTGTCACCTTTAGGATCAAAGCGACTGGCTGAGTTCCTCTCTGTGAGAGTAACTACCTAGTAAACAAAGCCAGCACTCACTTTCTGCAAGCATCTGCCTTAGCCTTCAGCAGCTTTCCAATGCAGTTCTGGGGGAGTGTTGCCAAACAAAAAGGGACTCATTCCAAGGCTTCAGCAGTGAAAATATAAATATCCCTCTTGTTAATTTTGGGTGCCATAATCCATCAGTGGCTGTCTTGTGCAATTTAGATCCATGACATCTCCTGACAGCATGGGCAGTAAAGAATTCCCATGCTAATGTAAAATAGGAAGGTGCTGGGGCATTTTTATCAGCTGCCCATTGAGCTGAACAGAAGGATGCAGTGGTGGTGGGATGGTCTGGGCGTGGGGAGCACGACCATCTAGGAGACAGAAGTTACCTGGTGCAGTCACTGCTGTGGCTGGTCATGTGTGATCAGAGGAGCGAATAGTGAAAGGCACGGTACACAAAATGCTACAGGGCATGTACAGCTCTGGCCAGCATGGCTTGATGGCCGGACACTGTGGTCCAGAAAAGGGTCAGTCACGAAAATGGAGCCTGACTTACACTTTATGGCTGTGCCACATGTTCTCCTTAAGTAAATCCTGCAGAAGATACATTTAACAGTGCACTAAGTGGTTTTAAATTATGATATCACTTTCATAGGGTTTATTACCACATGGGACAGACTGACATATCCTGCTGCACTGCAAAGGGAGGAGATCCCAACAGGCTGGAGAGAAAGGGACTTCATTGTTGGAGAGAGAGCTTGCAGTGAAGAGCTTGCTTGCTTGAAACAAAGGCAAAGCTGTGCTGTTGCTCATAGCCATTCATGAACTTGTGCTTATGACAGTGTGGGTATAGAACAAAGACTCTGAGACATGCAGGGATCTCAGAGCAGAAATCTGGTGCTGAAATCCCATGCTCCCACTTGGCTTAATGGATGTGAGCCCATCTGTATCCATACTCCAGGGCGGAAGCTTGGGAAGGTCAAGAGAGAGGCAAAGATTTAATAGCTGTGTCATGTCACTTCTCCTAACAGAGCTTTTAGATGTCTGGAGGCAGAGCACCTATGATACTTCAAGATAAGCCAGGAGCCTTAGGGTGCCTGTCCTCCAACAACTGGCAGATGTTAATACCCATTCTTGGCATCAGCTGAGATGGCTCAGGACATTGGCCCTTCACAGCCTGGCAGGACACCTCTAAGTCTTTGCCTCCTTTTAAACACCCCTGAAGTGCTAGACTCCTCCAGTTGTCTACATATACTGATTTACTAGCATTTTGTTATTTTTGTAGAAGACAACTTATCTGTCGGTTCTCTCCAGCCTCTTCACTCAGCACCAGCATACATTAAGACACCTCCAGGCAGCTTTCCTAGTCCTTTCTCTTCTTGTCATTAGCTTTTTAACTTACACTTGTTTTCCTCTTTCTTATTCACTACAATTTCATTTATAACATCACCCTTGTCTTTTAGGCTTGATTGTAGACCTTTGTTCCCTTTGTTTCTGTTCAGCCATTTCCAGCCCAGTCTGGACTGCAGTATTTGCACCTCTAAACCCTGTTGGAGAAATTAATGTTAAGCATGAAATGCATATGAGACATCGATGTTACATTCAACCTATTAAACTTGAGATCTCAAGTGTGTTACCAGCTCTCCATTAGGATACACATTGTATATTCACATTAGCAATTAAAATACACGACAGGCCTGGCAGCAAGTTGCTTTGTGAAAACCACCTCCCACACTTGTGGAGTGGGGGATTCCTTAGGGATCTCTGCTTTGGGATTCTGGTAGGATCCCACTGCTAGAAAGCATCCCAGATACTGCAGTCTGCCCAGTGTGTGTCAATGCATGGCTATGCCATGGTCACCCATTGCTTGTCAGTACAAGCTCTCACAATAAAGGATGGAGCCATCTTCAAGGGCCAGCTGCAGGGCAGTTTGAGTCCAGAAATTCAGGGAAGTATGAAAATATAATTAGCTAATAATAAATAAAAGAATCTCTGATAAACATGCAGGACATTTCCATTATTTCAAAGCCATTTTTAAAGCAGTGTTGACTTTCCCTCCAGAACAACCCTCCCTTGCTTTGAAGTGATATTTTTAGTGTGTTTCCAAGTACTTAATGATGGACAGAATAAACATACACAGTTTATGGGGAAACTGAGTCAGGAGGTGGTATGAAGCTTTTCCCCAAAGTCAACTAGCCATCATGGTGTCAAGCCAGAAACAGTAGACAGGTCTTCTGAGCCTTGGTGTTGATCTCTCTCTTCTAAGAGACGCTGTTCAGAAGCAGCATGTTTAACTCTGTGCTTGGATCCAGGGCTTGCATTATGTATGGGTTATTGCAGAGGGGTGAGCGTTTGAGTGAACAGGATACTGAAAACACTGCTCGGCTCAACTCCCTTCAAAGAAGAGTTAGTCTTCTGCTCCCTATGAAACAGCAATAGCTTTGGTAGAGGAAGTAGTGAGGGGTGCCGTGGAAGGGCCATCACTGGACTCAGAGTTTAGGCAAAACCAGCAGGAGTCACTTGATACTCGGGGAGCTCCACCCATGACACAAGCAATGGGTGTATTAGAAATGTGCACTAGCAGTTGCCTGCTGAGTTGGAAACAAGGGCAAGGTCAAGGACAACTGCTGATCAGGACAGAGGGATGTGGGAAGATGCAAAAAGACAACTAGGGGGATTCCCAGAAGGTCCTCAAAGGTAACCTACTACAGATGTTGCAGGAAAATGAGTGGGTGATAAGATCCCAAATGTTTTTGAGTATGTGAGCATGAAGTCCCCTCTCAAATTGATTTAAGAAAGGATCTAGACACTTCAGCACTTCTGTAAACTTCAACAGACACCTATCTACATTTTTAGGCACATGAAGTACCTACAAGAGCTTTTGCCAGTCTTTTCTAATGTCAGCAGGTTTTACCTCTTAAGTACTGACTTTTCTTTCTTACTTGGGGCTCAGTTTGAGACGTGAGTTTTTGAAGCTGTTGTTCCTAACTTCTTTGCTTCCAAATGAAAGCAGAAACCATAAATGACTACATTTAAGTGTGTGAAACAGAACAACTTGCATCCTTAGACTGTCAATTCCATATACCCACTTATTTACTTACAATTATAAACAGAGCACTTCATAAATATTAATAAGGAAGCTCCCAAAGCCCAGCTGAGAAAATAAGTATTATCACCATTTACCAGTTGTCAAACTGAAACACAGGTGGAGAGATGACTTGTCCAAAGAGTCCAAGCAGGCCAACATCACAACCAAGTCCAGACTGTCAGCTTTCCATAGCCATCACTGCTGCATCCCCTTCCACCATACTCCCACGTTTAGCAGTGCCTCCACCCACTGTGCTCACATAGGTAACAGTCAAATACCTTTTACATAGCACTGACTTTAAACCTCCCCCTTGTAGGAAGTTTGAAGTATCCTGAATTTGATGGCAAATCAGGATGGAGACCACTTCAGTTATGTTTATTCTAGCCAACTGAGGAAAGTTTCTTAACCAGGTCTCAGAGCCATCAAATCCCCATGGTGCTTGGGTCATCAGAGAAAGGTTGAGAGCTGCCTCTCTCACCTCCAGTGACTCTCACATCCAAGAACCTCCTTTCTGACAGCCAAATTGAGAGCTCTAAGTGTGAACAGGTCACAGGAGCTCCTGGTGAAGTGGAGAGAAGTAGGCAATCTTGAAGATGGTTTCATCTGAGCTACCTTGAAATGAAGATGTTAATTTATCTTCCACTGAATGTAGAAAGGAGTGGCCAGGTGAAAACTTAGATGTCTTGAGGGCAAACTTAGGGTGAATGAATGCCTTCTGTACCAGACCGAACCTTATTTATCTGACATTAAATATAATGGGAGGTTTCATTCTTGAGCTAAGAGTGCTGAGCTGAGTGCTTCCTTGCTCGCTCCTGTGCCAGACACACTGAGTCATTGCGTAACTCAGCCTACAAGAGGCTTCAGGTTTTTGCACCACTCTTTCAGGAGTTAAACCATGCCCTGAAGGTATCCCAGCTTCATCCCATCCAATTATTCCTATTTAACTCAACTAGAATTTTGTCTCCAGCTCAGAAGAACAAAGGGCTTCTCTTACGAGGTACCTTCCCCCAGTTCACCTCAGCAGTGCTGTAGCATGTAGCAACAGGGAAAATCCCTGAGCCCAAACAGCCCAGGCACAGTCAGGGAGTCAGGCGATGCAGCAAGGCTTCCCTCACAAGGCCCAGCAGGAGTGCTTTCCACCCAGGCACATCTGGAGTTTCTAATAGCAAATTCGTTTTACCAGAGGCACCCACAGCAGCTGGCATCTGTCAAGCTATGGCGTTCATTTGGAAATGATAAACCATTCCTGCTTTCCTTGAGGGCTAGGTCTTCAGCATACAGATGGCTGGTCAGAGGGCTCACTTGGCTTGTGTATAGTCCCTTCGAGCTGGGTTAGATCACTCATCACAGCAGGTGACAGTAGACTGCAGAAGCAAGGCTTGGGCAAGGTATCACAGAATCACAGAATCGTCTAGGTTGGAAAGGACCTTGAAGATCATCCAGTCCAACCATTAACCTAACATTGGCAGTTTCCAACTACACCAGATCCCTAAGTGCTATGTAAACCCGCCTCTTGAACCCCTCCAGGGATGGAGACTCCGCCACCTCCCTGGGCAGCCCATTCCAACGCCTGACTACCCGTTCTGTAAAGAAATCCTTCCTAATATCCAGTCTAAACCTTCCCTGGCGCAACTTGAGGCCATTACCTCTTGTCCTATCACTTATACTTGATTAAAGAGGCTCATCCCCAGCTCTCTGCACCCTCCCTTCAGGTAGTTGTAGAGGGCAATGAATTTGCCCTTTCTTAATGCTTGGCTGACAGTGTGAGCATCCCATCAGAAATGCCATGGAAACTGTGACTCTTCCTTCATGACGACATTTTGGGATCCTTTGGAAATTGTCAGGTGTCTGTCTGGACTTCAAAAGAGAGTTGTGTTAAATTTTGAGCAGCTTGAATGACAGCACAGAAGATCCAGAGACAGACAACGTGACTCAGTCAGTGTTCACATGATCACAGGTGTGAGGCACCTGTGAAGTTCAGCGTGCCAGCTTCATATAGGGCTGAAAGAAATAAACACTGCAAACAGAGCTGCTCCAGCTTGTAAAACTGAGAGAAATGCAGTGCCAGAATGGATTGCTAGAAGAAACTGACAGCATCTTGTAAAAAAGTCTGTTGTTTCATAAAGACAGAAGGAAAAATGATCACTGTGTCTGAGATGTAACAGTTTTGGTCCAAACACCTGTCCCAAATGCAAAGTGGTGCAGGCCTGCCATGGGCTTCAAAAAAAACCCAGGTGTTAGATGTGGACATTGAATTGCTTGACTCCTGGAGAAATACCTGCTCTCATCTTGCTCCTACCAGCATGAAAAAAGAAATCTCTGACAGCCTGATCTTCTGATGAACCCAAACTACTTCCTCAGCCACAAAGCTCAGGATAAGAATGGGAAAGTTTGTGTTTTGGTGTGTGACACTTCCCATAACCTATCGCTTTTGCCCAGTTCTGGTCCTGATGCACCTTTCACGTCTGTAAGCTGTAAGATGTCCCTCTCCCACGCCCTGTTCTCTTCAGGAACTGCCCAGGGCAGTCTGCAACCTGGTATGAGTGGATAGAGGTGCTTCTGTTAAGGGCTTTTTGTTAAATTACACCCATCTCCTCCTCTTTCTTGTCTTCATTTCTTAACGTTTTTCCTTTAGCATGTCCGTCCTATGTCTCTCCACACCCTCCATTCTATCTTTCCTACTACTCCCTGGCTATATGTTAGAAGGGGAGAACGGGATCAATCAGATCTACTCTTTGATTTGCTGAGATCAAGTCTGAAAAGTCAGTTGATACTCCCTCACATTTTTTATGATATAGGTCTTATGAGGGAGGAGTTAGGAGAGAACAGGACAGAAATCCTGTCTCGGTACAGGCCAGAGGGCACCAGAGTGCCATCCCCATCGGACTCTGAGCTTAGGGACAATGATACTGAAGTGACCCCACAGCACCAGTAATTCACCTCTCTGGCTGCATCCAGCTTTCCGTGCTGGGTCCATGTCATTCAGGGTTAGTTGTCTATCTTGAAATTAACTGATTCCTGGCAACAGAGTGCCCAAGGAGTATGAGAAGCTTTGTCCCTGGGAAGGGAATGTTTTTTCATTAGTGTATCTGAACAGCACACTTTGTTACTGGCTGATTTTCATTAAAGAACTAAGGCTCCCCAAGGACTCATTTACTTCCTCCTGCAGTAGCAGGGGTTGAGAGCATGCTGGGGTGGAGTAATCACTGCACAGTGTGTTGCAGTGGCTGCAGCAGTGCGGGGAAGGAAGCTGCCCGCAATTCCCAGCTGTTTCTTTGCTGTTAAGACACAACTGTTGTGGTTATGATGCCATATCTACAGCTCTAATTATTTCATGCTTTGGGGGCTAATCAATGGCTTGTACCAACTGCATATCAGTATTGGAGGGTCTGATCCTACACAGCTTTGTGATATGTGTGAGCCAGGCTCTGTCCCTGGTCTCTCATCGCTTACAGCTGAGCAGCATTTTAAGTCCTGGATTACCCACTTCCATGTCTTTCCTTTACTTCAGGTAACATACAGAAATCAAGAGACACAAATTTAAGCAGTTCAGCAACACAAAAACTCCCACCAGGAAGTGTGGGGGATAGAGGCTCTCCTGCAGCGTGCAGCTTGTGATCCCCATTAGCTATTGCCTTGGATTTAGAGCAGTGCAGCCTTTTAGAGGCAGCACAAGAGTCAGGTGTCCTCCACCCTGCCATGTCATGGATACGGGCAGGTATATTACCCAGGAGTAAAGCTCACAACATGATTACTACCATTTGTACATCAGTTAGAGCACAACCCCATTTCCTTTCAAACACGAACTGCCAGTGTCTGAGGTATGGACATATCTGGTGATCGTCCTCTTAAGCCACCTGTACAGTTACGAAATACTTGTAAGGAGACTATGACAGAGCTACAGATCAAATTAAGTTTCCCCTGTCTGTATTCCCAAAGCAGAATGGGACCATTGGTACCTCCAGCCTGCTCAGATCTACTCTCTGGTCTCATGTTTGACTGGCAATGGCCAGCTGCTTCTTCACAGGAGGATGTGAAGCCAATCAGTGGCAGATGGATGATTATCTGCCCTCTTAGGAAGATCATGTCCCTGTCCCATAGTTAAAGTTTATAAAACACAAGTTCTTCTATACTTCTAAAGTGTGTATTCTTTCCTGAGTTTCCTTTTCAACACACTGATGCATTTAATGTTGACTTTCTCCAAGTGATACAGACAGTTTCCTGCTCAAAACAAGTTGTGACCTCAACAAGCTCTCACCTAAAAATAGTATAAAAATAATAGAGGTCCAGATTGAAGTGTTTGATTGCCCTGATAGAGTCTCTTATTTTCTTTCTAATGATCAGGCAATTAATTTTTGTGTAATTTCAACCCCAGTTTCCAGCCAGCTTTGCCTGAGAGCTCCAAAGCTAGAAGCCTGTGCTGAATTAAAGGTCTTCTTGATGTCTTCTGCCTCCTTTTTTCTTGTGGGTCAGGCACAGAGAGGCAAATCTCGCACACATTCAGCAGCTGATGCAGAAACATTAGTCTTCAAATACCTTGTGTTTTATTTTGATCATGCTGCCGGTTCCCTGAACATAGAGGGGATGTTGATCTGGGATGACACAATCTGGGTGTAGTTGCACAGTACCCTGCGCTCGGATTTATCTTTGTCCCTAGTCCTGTTTCTGGAGGAAGGCTGCCATACGGGGCTGTGGTATCCTCCAAAGAGGCTGCCTGGCCTCATACCACTTCACTCCTGCTTTGGGAGTCCCAAGTTCCAGATGCAGACAACTATAAAATGGGAGGAATTGCATTTGGTGTGTGGGCTGCAGGAGCACAGAAAAGCCACAGTACTGCACTGGGTAGAAAAAAAAAAGCCATGAGGACTAGTGACAAGACACCTGTGAAATCCTTGTTTTCTGCCTAAAATGTGCCATAACACTAGTGAAAAAATTCCCAGACCAAACTGGAGTCTAAATTGTTTTCCCTTCCAAAACTTATTCCTCTGTTTCACTGCATACCCACTGTCACTCACCTTTTCAAAAGATATCCAGCCACACAGGCCAGGCACAGGCATGCTGGTGGTCTGCTTAATCACAAGAGGTCATTGTTGGTCATTATTGTCACCACTGTCAGAGTTGTGTCAGAACTGTCACGTTCACGAGGTCAACAGCCATAAAACTGTAAAACCAACCAACCAACCAACCAACCAACCAACCAACCAACCAAAAAACCAGGAAGCAGCAAAACAAATGTATAGCTCACGCTAGACAGTTTAATGTACCATTAGCAATCATTACCAAATCTAGATTTTTTAATTAGTGCATGGTCTCTTTCATTTTTGAATCTGCTCAGGTTTTTTTCTGTTGGCTAAGAGATGATATTTGTGTGGAAACGTGCAGACCTGGGTATCCCTGGGCTTGTCTACCTTTCAGGTCAGAAGTAGGATGGCAGCTCCCCTCACTGTGTCCAGCTGGTTGGGATAAAAGCAGCAGTATGGCTGCAGCAGCATAAAGCTCCTGAAGACTTATGGGAGTTGAGAAAGATATTTTACTGATAAATCAGAGGTGGTTTTGGGAGACAGGCCTCTGTTTTGCAGTAGGATGGGCTCTGAGTGACCCCCATCAGCTCCTCAATCAGACAAATGTTATCACTGACAGTCAGAGGCAGTCTGACGGGACTGATATTTGTGAGACAAATTACTCAGGCAGGAACATGTTTGCTGCTCACTACAGAAGTGCTCAGGGGTCCTCACTCAGCAGGGAAGTCCTTTTTCTCTGTCACTGCTCTAAGGTGCTCATTAGCATGGGGACTCTTCAAACAGCTACTGGTTGTTGATCATTAACCAGGACAGGGACAGGATGCTCCACCATGGCAGATGTGGTCTCAAAGTGCTAAGTGTAGTCTCATGAGCTTCCCTGTCACTGTCCCTGGAGCTGGTGTCTCCTGTGGCACCAGAACAAGAGTTAGGAACAAAGCCAGCTTCTGCACTGCTTCCCCTGAACCCTTGCTGCTGAATTCCCAAATGAGGATGCACTAAGTGTTTCCTAAGTAGAACAAGGCTTGTGCATTGGGTCTGAAAAGACCTTTCCTAGTATGTGGCAGGCTGCTAAGTACAAATGCTTTAACCAGCTTGTTTAAGGCAAAATAGTTTGACATAATTTTCTTCCATTTCCAGTTATTTTAAGACTTGGATGGTGACATTAGGGTAAGAATGCACAGCCCAGAACTCCTCCAGGAGGTCCCCATACGTGCACCCCTTCCCGCATCCCTAATGTACCTTCACAAGAGGATCCTGCCAGTCTGGGAGCAAAGACTCTGTCACCTTCCTGCTGCTCATTGACTTTCCTTTAAAGTCACTCACTTAGTTTGTGCCTGGATCAGTGCAGTGCCCCAGGAGGCTGCAGCCACCCTTGCCACAAGAAACTGTCCCCTGCTGATGGGGGTTATTATTTTGGGTGCCTCTGGCTTTCTGGACGCCTTGGATCCCAGACCACCTCTCTCCCCACCATTTCAGAACCCAGCTCCAGATAGGATGTGCTGGCACATGATGCCTGAACATCAGTGCTATTCAAGTACCTTAAAATGAAGGACATTCCTGGAAAGGTCTGCACTTTGTGCTTTTTACAGCCTGGTGGTTACTCATATTATCATTTAATACCTCCAATTGTGTGACTGTAAGCCGTTTCCAGAAGTCTAAGTGAATGGTTTGTTGTGATTAGGCATTCTTATTTGTCTGAGTTCTTCCTCTCCCCTCTCTTTTTCACTTTGCTGTTTCTTTCCTTAGCCACCCTTTTATGCAGTTCTACTACTTTTGTCTGAATAAGAGTTATTCCAATGCCATGGAGTAGAGATTAGCATGGCTGCGGTGTCTGGACACTGGTGGAATTGTGCAATTTTGCAGAATTTCTGTTGAAGTTTGGCCTAAGAACCCCCACCTCTGAATGCCCTTCACATTTAGCATCTTGGATAACTCGGTTCTCCCACTGAGAACTGGGATATGTGATCTAGGGCCTCCCAGACTCTGGGTTAAGCTAGCCTTGGCAGAGATCAGGAGCAAACCCCTTTGTGTTCAGCTCCTTGGTGGATCCTTCTCTTGCAGCCTGTTCACAGCTCCCAAGGGGATTAAAGAGCATCAGAATCAAGATCTGCTGCACAAAGCCGAGGGTGATGTGCAGACCTAATTTCACTGGAATGGTATCTGAGACAGATCTGAACAGCTCTAGTAATACACATCTGACCCTTGCAAAGGCGTTTAGATATCAAAGAATGTTTATCTCTAACCTCAGAGTTCTTACTGGAGACAATCAGTTCTTAGTATTCTTCCTCCAGCTGAGAAGAAGCAGCCTCTACCTTCCCTTCTGCTAATACCCTTGAAGCATGTGTGCGGTGTGATCAGCCCTTCCTTTGCCCTTAATCACTTTCTCCCAGCCTATATAATTATATTCCGTCAGGTATTGCATCTAATTTTTGAGGAGCTCCCTAAGAACAAAAGCCAGTTCAGTTGCAGGTGAACAGAACAAATTAATTAGAAGGGGAATTTTAGGCCCTCTCTAAATTAGATCAGCAAATCTCCAGCAGAAGAAGCATAGCTCGACTGGCTATGATGCTGTTCACTTCCCGAGCAGCTGCTCAGTTCCAGAGGTTGCATACAGTGTTCAGAGACACAACATCGCTAGAAAATGGATTAGGCTCGGAGCAACCCATGCTAAAAGGCACTCCAGGGCACAATTTCAAAGCACAACACAGGGAATTGGTGGCCTTGTGTCTCTCATTAACAATGGTACAAGTTGTGCCATTAGATTGCTTCACTGTACTTTGGGAATGTCTCCCTGTCATATTCCTGCATATCTGACCCCAATAAAAGTGGATGTTACTTGAGTGTCGAGCTCTACATAGTGCTATTTACCAACATTCCTCCTAGCTATGGAGATCTTTATGAGTAAGAGCTGGAATTACCCTATAAAACCAGATCAAATACCCAGAAGCCACTCATTATAAGCATTTAAACAAGTAAACACACGACACCGATGCAACTTGCAGCTACCTCTAGGAATCTGCAATCTTGAGGAACTGTCAACACAACCTCCTGTTACGCCGTGAAACAAGCACACAGGTTGTGCTAGGAGCTATGGAAAGGCACTCCATGCAGATAGCTGGGCACGTCCCAGGCTCCTGGGGCAGCGTGGAGAGCACCAGCATGAACAGAGCCTCCATGCTCAAGTAATACACTGTTTTCACCATGTGGTGCAGGACCAAGGAGAGGAAACAAAACCCCAACAGAGATAAGGAAGAGCTTGTGGGGGAAGGTGGGGGCAGATACAGGCTGCTGAAAAAATGTTTGTTAATTCAGTACAAAGAAGAGGTTTTACAACCAAAACCAATCTCATTTATCCTGCCCTCACTCGTGGCAGAAATGTCTGGTTGTTAATGCACATACAACTCTACCGAACATTCACTTCTCCCTATTTTCCCTCTGGAAGGCACCTGCTGGGCTTATGAGCTTTCTACATGTGTCTGCACCTGCATGCGCTGCCAAATGCTCGAGTTGTGTCCACGTGGCCCCCTCCTGCGTGGCTGGACGTAGCCGTGGTCCTACAGTTTCAGTGCAACGTTGCTGATGACAGGAGCACAGCAGGAGGGGTGAGAGCCAGCGGTGGTGAGATTAATAAACAGGCAAACACTAATGATCCCCATATTGAATCCTCTGGCTCACTTGCCTTCTGTTATAAAGAAAAGAAAGCCACAACAGAAGAGTTTCATGAGGGAACCATATTAGATCAGGAGCCTATAGGCACTTGCTATCCTCATTGCGTGTAATGTACCATACCATTTGCCATTCTCCTTCTAACCCACGCTGTTTTTCTCAATAACTTTAAAAGTGTGATTGAATTTAGAAAAGATCCAGAACAAATAAAAAGTTGATCCCTCTATAGCCATACCCTGAGCAGACAGGAGCAGATTAAGGGTCGTTCTTACGTTAGTGAGGGCTGCTTAATAGCAGTGAGAAAATCAACTCTGGGGCTCCACGTGAGAAGACAGGATGGAGCTTAGAGAACAGAGCATCTTTCAGGGGTAGCCTACATGCATGTTTACACTTCAGGCAGACATATGCCCTAGCACTTGAGAGCAGGAACGTTCACAGCCTGCTGTGAATTCAGAGGCTCAGCACATGAGCAGAGAGCACTTGAAACCATTTTCCTTTTCTTATGTACCTGGGAAAAGTGGAGTGCCTTATCACTCATGATTCTTGGTCAACCACTTTGTCTCCCCTCATAAATTCTCCTTGTTTCCACTTCCAATGAGGTTCCTTAGTAATTTTTATGCTATTGCATCTTTCAAACAAAGGTTTTCCCCCATCTTAACAACAAACCCCGCAAACTTTAACAACAAATTCTCATTCTTTAATGACAAACCTGTGTTTTAACATCCTCTGCCCTTTCTGTTCCTAGTGATAGGACCAGGCCCTTGAGAAGGTGACTAAGGCTAAGACATACATAAAGTTATTTCCTCTCTTTTTATCCCTGGTCTCCCAGAGATTTCCTGAGATCATGTGCTTTAGGAACTCAACTCTTCAGAGTTAACTGAGACAGCAGCAAGTACATTCTCTATTACTGCCTTACCCAGAAGGAAAAATTAGTCGTCATCATCGTTTTCCCCCGAAAGTCATTTCACAATGTGGAGACTGCAGCGTTCATGTACACGCGGACTATGTGTTTCTAAAAATTCTGTTTGTTGAGAAGTAACTTCATAAGCCAAATGCATTTGGGGACTGTATCTGAAGTTTTGTAGCTTCTTTATTCAAGAAGATTATTGTAAATACAGACAATTTAAACATTTCTGAAACTAATATTTTCATATCAAATTAAAACTGCTGTTTTAAAGTCAGTTAAGCATGCAGGCATAAACCAGTTTCACTTAGTTATCTCAAGAGATGTTACTACTTGGAAATTAAGGGCTGAAGTTGCAGAAGTCCATGCAACACAAAATCCCAACACAAGATTAGAGAGTCTTGCAGTTTGATTCAAAGATCACACCATCTCTCTTATCCTCTGGAGACTTCCAATTTTCAGTGTAATTTTGTAACAACATATTCATCTCCTTTGCAGAAGTGGGTTTCTCTAGTGTATAGGTTCTTGACATAATTTTCTGAGCACCTGTTGTAACAGAGCAGTAACTCTTTCCTGCTGCTTCCACTTGCTAAATCAGATTACAGAAAATTGGAATAGCACTCGACACTTCCCTGGGGTTACTTTTCCATGTAGGTAATTGCTGTTATTCCCATAGGAAGGCTGTGAAAGAGTGGTTCAAGAAAGAGGGACTGTAGGAAATACAGCAAACAGGAGAGGCCTTGACTGCAAAACTGTGAGTGGAAGTAGAGGTGCCCACTGTGATCTCCAGGCTAAAATGAGTAAAATCATCCACATTGCCGAGTAAATGTCCAGCTCTGTCTTGTTCATACCCTGGCTACTGAAAGCAAGCCAAAACCCTCTAGAGCAGGAATGTGAAAAGCAAATGATATAAATAATTATGTAAATGGTATCATAATAATGCAGGACCAGTGGTCCCAGGTCAGAATAGGACCCTGAATCAGGAGGACACCTATGCACAAGCTTCTTTTTGGTCCTTTGCTTATTCACCATTGCAGGTTTTGCCATCAGTCCTCCATTATTTCTAATTTCTACATGAATTGCCAATGCATGTGAGTTGTCCTCGGAAAACAGAGATTCAACCCTTTCTCTTAACACAGCAAAATCTCTAAGTCATGAGTACCTCCAGCATCCAGGTCACTGAGGTACCCCAGGTACCCTTACCTAAGGTCAGCTGGGGCTAACTGCCACCTCTGGAGGTGGTCACCTCCATTAATAACAGAGCACAAGATGCATTCTTTGAAGCTATGACTTCTTAATAACACCAATGTATTGTGAGAAGCTTAAAGGTATAACAACTTCGGTGCTTGGTGCTGCACAGACACAGACTAAAATCCAACATAACTTTGACCAGGAACAGGGCAAGAGGCACCCAGTCTCCTATGGAGAGGAACAGGAGGAGGGGTAGTACTAAACTTGTCACAGCAAGTGAAGCTTTTATCTCGACAGCAAGTAAGAAATCCAGCTCGCACATAAGAAAATGAGCACACTTTGCCCCTGTATTGCCTATGACACTTCAGCAGTGAAGGGCACTCGGAGCAAACAGCAGAGTACAAGCAAGCGGTGAAGCATGATGATGTGCTTGCTACCAGCAGGACATTCTGTGGGCTGAGGTTTATGGAGCCAGCCTTTACCTGCTCCATACTGCTGGGGAGAACTCATGTGTCATGGAATTTAACAGTGTTACAGGGAAAAGAGCCAAGATATTTATGAGATAATTAATTAAGATGGTTTCTCTAAATGTGTCAACCAAAGACTTTATGTGCATCTAAGCTGGCATTTTCTCTGGCTGGAAACTTTTGAACTTCTTCCATACTGATCTGGGAATTAGTGCTGGGAGAAAGGAAACAGATTTATGACCACACTTCATAGATACAGCATTACACTCAAAATCCTACATAGCCAAAGGGACCTCACCTTGTATGTGGAGCTGAAAGTGTATTGTTTGTTATTTAACGTTTCAACACTCTAATCAAAACACAAGAAATAGAACAGTACTAGTGCTCATAGTTCAAATTAATACAGAAAAACTTATTTATTCTGCCTTTAAAATGGATATATATAACTTACTAATACTCACCTTGGGTCTCTGGTGTTGTCCTCTCTCTTCTCATGTATCTCTGGTTGGGTCATCAATTGTCACCAGGGACAACCTGGTTTTGTCAGGCTGTAGCCACAGGCTGGTCTCAGAGCAGAGACAGCTCAGGATAGGTGACAGACACTGTGTCACTATCACAACTCAAACAAACCAGAACCAGGTCCAGACAAGCCCAGCCCAGCCATGAGACCCCACCCTGCTGGGTCAGTACAAACCCTGGGGATTGTCATTGGTAACAGCAAAAGTCTTATTTATTGGGCTGCAATAGCAACACCACTTAGACACGGAAGGGCAAATGCCTGGCAGCCAGCAGTCACCACATTTACGCCGGCCACCACTGGGTCCGTGATACTAAAGAAATGCTATGAAGACAGTGGCTGGTTTGATGATGCATCTCCCACCGTCTGTTCTGTCATACCCCTACAACTGCTCCCTGGAGATTTCTCCCAGGGAAGTGCTGTTTTTTACTCTTTTTTTTTTTTTTTTCCCCCTTTTCTTTTTCTTTTTCTTTCTTACTGCTGTTAAGTAGGTGGAAACAGGGAGAATTGCCCAAGACTAGCCATCTCCCAACACACCAGCAGAGATTCATGCACCGAAGCCTGAGAGATACGCAGTCCTTCCTTGGGTATGACTGGGTTTAAGAACAAATAAACACTTCTGGATATCACCAAATTCCCCTGGTTCGCAGACATACCAACATGAAGGGATCTGGGAACAAGTACACTCACTGTATAATGGCAGCACTCACTTACTGGTGCAATAGAGAAAAAGGATGAACTGTAAGTCCCACCTGGCAGGGATCAGAAAAGCCATAGTTTAGGTCCTTACCAGGAAGGAAGAGGCATGGTCTTGAGTGCTTGTTGGCAGTGAGAGAAATTAAAGCTGCTTCTTCCGAGAGCTGGGTGAGCAGGCTACCTACTAAATTAGATAAAGCTGTATACACATTACTGTAAAAACTTACAGGGTTTAATTGTGACTGCTATTCTCTGTATAGAATACTTCAAATCAACCGGCAGTAATTGTTTCCTTGCTACAGAATTCAGCAGGACAATAAAACAGACCTCAGTCTCTATTGTGTTTCCCTGAGAGGGTGTTATGTGGTAAACATGAATGTGTGAGTACCAAGGATAAGTGAACTAATTCATGGTCCAGTAAAAAAAAAAAACAGAAGGAAACTTTTTCTCCCTCTCCAAAGCCATACAAAACTTGAACTCCTTCTGTATCACTAGCTGTACAATTATAGGGTGTGCTTAAGGATGCAGAAGGAAGATTAAAGGTTGATTTGTCATTAATTTCTGACAGCCTAAGCTGAAGGGATCCCCTTGATACATGGCTGCTCTAAAGCACCTCTTTGGAAGCTGATCATGCCTCCTGCTCTGCTCGAGTCTGATCTAACATCAGCTCTGTGAGGTGCCGGAGTTGTAATGTCACTGCTGCAAGCGTAGAGGTGCAACAGCACAGCTCTCCCTGATACCGATGGGAACAGCTGACTTTCAGTCACACTGGGCTGTTAAGTACTGAGACTCCTCTGAATAGGAGCCCCAAGTCTGTTTGGATGCTTATAGGTTTGGTAGTGGCATTCTTGTACTCACTGGGCAAGAATTGTAACCTGGTGAGTTTTCTATAGAGATATTAGCCAGACTTGATTTGCTTGTGCTTTCACTGTGTTTTACGTGTTGGCATTTCTGTAAATCGTACACATGATGGAAAGGGGTCCTTACATCCTCGAGGAAAAAGAATCAGACTCCCTTTTTCTTCTTCTTTCCTTCCATGCAGAGGGGAATAGCTTCAGCACAGGGAATGGGGAGTACAGTAATCTGGCAAGCCTTTGTTTATATGAACCCCTCATCCCTGACATCTATGGGGTCTCTTCCCTCTGCTATACTGTAGAGGAAAAGGGTGTCCTTCTCGGCTTTGTGATAGCTCAGTACAGCTCTATGTTGATGAGAAGCAGACCATGGGAGCAGAGCAGGTACTTCAGTAGGTTTTTCTGCTAACCAGCATGTGCATTTGGAGCCTTGGAAAGCTGTACTTTATTTTCCTATCAATTTAATCCTCGCTCTTTTAAAGTGTCTTTATTTAGACATCTCAACAGAATATGAACTCATCGCTGTATTTCTGTCATCCCCAATGCGTGTTGCCAGCAAGACCCTCTAGCACTGCAGTCCTGTATTTAACTATCACAGAGTAATTTTGTTTTAAGCTAACAAAACCTAAACCTGATGTTTCCTGAAACCTCTTACAGCTTCTTATAGCTTGCAGGGGGTTTGCAAAGTCAAAGACAATTGCTGTAGTTAACAGAGTAAACAGTTAAAGAAAGGAGAAGTTCCCTTGGTCACTTATCAGAAAAGCCAGCACAGCCTTTAGCTTCATGTCCTGTATCTTTTCCAATGCCAGAAAGATCCATGAGTACGACCTGGACTCATGCAGCTCACTGCACTGGATTTGGCTTGGTCTGCTGTGCAGTAAGTGGGCATATATTTGGCAGGGTTGCTAGTCTGGACGGATACAAACCCTGTGCCAGAAAACTATTTCCCATTCTTGTGATCTTGTGGGAAGTGTTCCAGTATGCGTCATTTTCTATAAAGCCCAGTCCCTGGCCAATAATTTTACTTGAAAGATCCAGTATTCAGTTGTGAATAGTAAGCTTTTACCCTTCTTGGTTGTAAAGAAGGGTGGAAAAAGTGGTGCATATGCACTCTGAAAGCTGATAAGGCAGAAGTCACACTGAAATAAGTCAAAAGGAAAAATAAGGACCGCCCAGTTTTCAAGTTCGAACCATCCTCTTGTTCTGTTTTGAACCCAAAGTTCCTCCGTAGCCTGGTCTAAGTTTTTACCATGTTTTCAGATGCACTGGGCAGTCAGACATGCAATAGCCATATGCTTGCTGGAGCCCATGCCAGCTGGTCAAGCCGGCCTCAGTGATACAGGACAGCCTGGCTCATGGTGGGCAAGATTTGGCCCTGTCTGCTCAGGTGAGGCACCTATTCTCTTTCCAAAACATCACAGAATCACAGAATCACAGAATCATCATCTAGGTTGGAAAGGACCTTGAAGATCATCTAGTCCAACTCTTAACCCAGCACTGACAGATCCCAACTACACCAGATCCCTCAGTGCTATGTCAACCCACCTCTTGAACACCTCCAGGGATGGGGACTCCGCCACCTCCCTGGGCAGCCCATTCCAACGCCTGACTACCCGTTCTGTGAAGAAATGCTTCCTAATATCCAGTCTAAACCTGCCCTGGAGCAACTTGAGGCCATTCCCTCTTGTCCTATCACTTATTACTTGATTAAAGAGGCTCATCCCCCCTCTCTGCACCCTCCTTTCAGGGAGTTGTAGAGGGCCATGAGGTCTCCCCTCAGCCTCCTCTTCTCCACACTAAACCCCCCCAGTTCCCTCAGCCGCTCCCCATCAGACCTGTGCTCCAGACCCTGCACCAGCTCCGTTGCCCTTCTCTGGACACACTCGAGTCATTCAATGGCCTTTTTGGAGTGAGGGGCCCAAAACTGAACCCACTCATCGAGGGGCGGCCTCACCAGTGCTGAGCACAGGGGCGAGATCCCTTCCCTGTCCCTGCTGGCCACACTATGGCTGATACAAGCCAGGATGCCATTGGCCTTCTTGGCCACCTGGGCACACTGCTGGCTCATGGAAGCCTTTGGCACTTGCAGGGATCACAGACACCCTGACCTAGAAGACCATTTCTAGTGTGCCATGGACAGTGAGCCACGTGAGGAGATGGACAAGGCCATCCCCTATAATCTGTTTAGCATAGTCTGTGGGAGCTGATCTAAGCGGGGTCTCTGTGATCAGCAGTCACATGTTATGGAGAACAAGTGGGATGAAGCAGGGAAGAATGTGAGAAAGGCTTAGCATGAGGAGAAGGGAGATAAAGGAAGAAGAGGCAGTTATTTTGGAAAAGGGTGAAATTATGGGTAGCTTGTCACATTATTAGGACAGCGTGAGTGGAACTCATCTCTCCATAGCCCACAAGTGTGATTTAAGCTAAGGAATATCTGTTTTTCTATTATTCCCTACAATGATTTGGACTACATCTCGTCCATGTCTGGATGTGTAATGCTGACAGCTCACCCTAAGTGCCAATAAACTCTTTCCGGTTGCTTTTTTTTTGGTACAGTTGCATGTTCAGGATAGACAGTGTTTCCAGAACTATGATATTAAACCAGAAAAAACCACAGTGCAGTGGCCCTTACTGTGCCTTTATTCTGACAAATGTGAGAGGTGCCAGCTGGCTTCTGTTTGGGTCTTTTAAAAGAAAATGGTAATGTTTCACTGACATCCCTTGGGTGCCCTTCCTATCATTGTAATCTCTGTTAATCTGTACCCTATGCTCTGGTAAAATACAAAGATGCCCAACCTGCCTGCAAACACTTCCTTCAGTGGTGTAGGCCACATGTCTAATATCCACCAATTTCTGCAGTTAGACTTTCCTCAAATTGACATCATTTATGTGCTTGCTGGCTGCCCTGTGCCCCTCTGGCCCCAAGAATTCCTCATTTTGGGCGAGGAGCCTTGCCCTCTCTTGCATTCAGAGATGATTGTATTTGATTGACAGTATAGACAGAGTGATGCAGAGCAGTCTGCCATGTGCTCAGTAAACACCTTACAGTTGTTTTGGCAGCTCATGCCCTTTGTCTCAGTCTGTTGATATGTGTAAAACAGCTCCAAAAGAATCACTCCAGCAGAAATGAGCAGCATCAGAGACAGGTAGGCTGTGGGATCCCCCCTCAAAAAAATTATTTGTTTTTCCACAGAAATCTGTCTGAGAATAATGTTTGTGCTGAGTTTGAATGTGGGGACTCCCCTCTGGGTGTAGGTTTTCTCACAAGGAAATCTGTGACAAGGATGAGATCAAAATCCAAGAGTGTATAATGCAAAAGGCTGTCCATGACAGTCCCTGTCTGCTCTTCTCAGGATGATGTAATCCGTAGTCGGTAATAACATTTCTGAGAGGTGGATAACAGCATTTTAGTTCAGCTCTAATAATTCTGTTAAATCTGAGCTGTGGTTGTAATTGCTGTTTGTGACTGAGTTTGTTCCATATGTGTGTTATGCAGGATGCCATTGTAATGAAATGTTCCCTCTTGGAGCTGTATGCCCTAAAGTATATGCATTTATTGTGTGGCAGGCAAAACACTCATCTCCTCTCCACCTCTGCTGTGCCTTATAACCAAAGGAGAGGGAAAAAAAGTCATGTTTAACCTTGTTTCAATTTCTTTTGGAAATTTTAAGTTGTCTTAGTGTTAGCCTTCATTTATTTCAGTAACAGACAACCTTGATGGAGTCCTGGTCATTTCTTTTAAGGAAAAAGCCTGCAAGCCTGTCTGCATCTGAGGGTTTACATGCATTACAGTACATGGATATGAGTGTGAGCAAGAACAGGGAGTGAGAGAGAAGGAAAAGCCTCCTCCAGGGCTTCAGAACCGTGCTCTGAAACAGCATTTTAAATTTTATCCTAACCGTGAGAAATAGGCCTTAGAGATGCAAAATCTCTAGAGAAATATTGTATTAAAAGCTCGCATGTTCCATGCCGTGAGATCAGGTAGGTGGGTGGTTGCTTTGCTTTGGAAGTAGTGAGTGTTGTGAGACTCCATCGTAATCAAATCTGGCTTCTCTACAGCACTTTTCATTCACAGACCGCCCCGTGCTTTGCAGGCAGAGTAACTCCCTTTACAAACAGGGACGCAGAGGCACGTGGAGGGGACACAACCTCTCTGCTGTCCTGTTCGGTGACTGAATGAGGACACTGGTTGTGATCTTACACAGCTACCAGCAAGCCCCAGAGTTAATGCATGCTAGCTGGGTAGGACACCTGGGTATGGAAAACTATCAGACAGCAGCTAATTCCACCCAAAGCGGGAGCTGTAAAAGATGGAAAGTGCGTGCTGGGAGCCTGAGGACATGAGTATGCTGGGCTGTATTGCCTTGCCTTGCTGAAGACACTGATCTGCTGCACTTGCTCTATCTGACTTCTCTCAGGTCTTGGGTGCTGCCTCTGGGTTCTGGGTTTCAGCTCCCTGATGGCTGCAGCCCATGGAATGTCTTGGAATGTCTTGTGTATGCTCCCAGGGAAATACAACACCAAAAGGCAGTTTTGCTCTGATGTGATCTCACATGGGCGAGGAGGGAGAGCAATGTGAATAATGCCTGTAGACAGCAGGTACAAGATAGCCATCAAGCTGTCCTCACCTCATTTACACAGGAGATTTAGCTCAAAGATCACAGAATCACAGAATCGTCTAGGTTGGAATAGACCTTGAAGATCATCCAGTCCAACCATTAACCTAACACTGACAGTTCCCAACTCCACCAGATCCCTCAGCACTAAGTCAACTTTACTCTTGAACACCTCCAGGGATGGGGACTCCACCACCCCCCTGGGCAGCCCCTTCCAATGCCCAACAACCCCTTCTGTAAAGAAATGCTTCCTAATATCTAGTCTAAACCTTCCCTGGCGCAACTTGAGGCCATTCCCTCTTGTCCTATCACTTGTTACTCCAATTTCATTTCAGATCTCCATTTCATTGTGTGCCTGGGGTTCTGCAACAGCGGGGGCTGTCTCCAGCACCAGGAAGAGCTCAGGGGAACCTTGTGGGGTTTCAAAGAGAGGCTCTTTCTGACTGGAATGGCAGGGTTTGTTTGGTTGGGTGTTTACTGGCAATAAAAAACCCAGAAATCTGAACTGAAATTAAAATCGGTCCATTTACACTTGTTTTTCAAGGAATTGGGGCATTTTTAGCTCTATCACCATAGGGCAGACAAACACCCAGCTTCAGCCTACTAAAAGTGAACACCTTGGATAAGTTACAAGTGCTCCTTCTTAGCCCATGAGACAGGCATCTCCATCACCAGCTCAGCTCAGCTCATGGCTGAACCCCCTTTTGGCAGGGCCAATCCCTCCTACCAACTGTGGAAGGACTCCCAGCAGCTAGGTGAGAGCTCACAGCTGAAGGTAGGAAGGAGGAAAACAGCCACAAGGGAGAATGAAACAGGGATGTTTTCTGGTATGGCATAGCCCTGTCTGCGCTTCCACTACTCTGCAGCCTTGTCTACTTATGCTTGAGCTTCTTTAGCTCTGCTGCAGCTACTGGGCACATGCATCTTGGTAAGGTACAATGAAGCATTCACTTCCAGTGTGAAACATCTCAGTCAAGAATTGATTATGGAAAAGTCTGTGTGAATAACAGCACCTGAGCTTGGCCCAGCAGCAGCCCCCGAGGCACTTCTAAAACTAAAAACCATGTACCAGCATTTTTACACTGCGAAACCAAGAGAAATGATCACAAGTGAGCAGGAATAAAAAACACATATAAAACAAGCATAGCATCCTATAATGTATCCGTAAAAAGGGAAAGTTCATGCTGCTTGACAAATTCAGGTTTCTCGTGGGAAAACATAGCTCCTGTTCAAAAGCTAATGGCTTGTTATCACAGGAATGTTTTAATTTAACTACTACGTACTATAAGAAGGGGCAGAACAAGGTTCAGAGAGCAAGTGGATGATGAACGATCTTCAATCTGCCAGTAAATGTTTGTTTGGGTTTTTTTTATATACTTCCCCTTCTTGATCTCTGTCTTAAACAGATTCTCCAAAGGGACATATAAAAGACAGCTGATTTCAGCTAGAGGTAATACCACATATTTGGGTGTTTCTCTTATCATTGTCTAAAATGGTACATTTATGGCACTGATAGAGTGTCAGTCACCAGAGTAGATGGCCCTGAGAGCTCAGAAATTGATGGTATATGAGCAAAAATTGGCTTACTGGAAAGAAAAAGTGCAGCACAATTTAGAAAAGTGATAGAGAAAAAGAAAGCAAATTGGGCATTGAAGCCACAGGCCATCTCTGCTGGCTTCTCAGAACAAGAACATCTCATGAAGGAAGAATAGCTTCCAGGGACTCAGAGGCAAAGTCTGCCACCCTTTTCCAGGAACACAGCAGCCAGATTGCAAGACCTAGGTACAAAGAAGAGAGAAAGAGCCCATGATCTTTCCTGTGGAAGCAGAAAATCACTCTTCTTTCTGGAAACTCTCTTCTCAGCCAATTTATGGGTGGATGCCTCCACATCTGAATGTTTTTGCTACCACCTTGCATTACTATAACTGTAAGAAGAAAACTGTCTTGCTGCTAACAACTCCTAAACTTGTAGAAACACTTTATATGTGTTTTCAGAAGTTTACAGAGAGCACTTGACTGACCTTGACCAGAAAAAATATGTGAGGGAAGGGAGTGAGATGCTTTTTCTATTAGATGGGAATAAACATTTGTCAGAAGTCTCAGCATCTTATGCTTGCCATATGTGAGCCTCTTCTGAGGATCTTCAACATGCCTGTGTGATGGCAAAGTCTATGCTAGGATCTCCTGGCCAGAGCCTTGCTGGTGTCCTCCCTGAATGGGGATTGGGACTTTGAGCCTGCTCAGATCCATTAAAGGGCAGAACCGTGAGACATTCTGGGATAATTTAGACCTTGGGGGGTAGTGCTTACCCTCAGCCCATCCAAAGGTGGACTTTGATGACAGGAGTAGTGGCCTGCAACATCAGTAGTAGCTGCATGGATACTGGGGTGAGAATGACTGGCTAAAAAGGAAAGAGGAAAACTCTGCAAACTGATGAGATTTCAATGTCTATGTTCCCATTAGTTTTCACAGTGTTGCCAGAGAGCCTGAAAGTGTATGAGAACAAACGGCATTTGGTCTCAGTGTTTGAAAAATAGTAAAGGGCTGTAGCATCTGTCAGAGGCAATGTGAGCCAGCCAGAACAGGGCCCCAGGCTGCATTTCCACCTGGATCCCTGATGCCCATTTGGCCCTCCCCATAGCTTCCTGACTCAGCTCTCCTGCTTGAGTGCCGTGCGCTGGACCAGCTGCCATGCTGGACTTCCAGCCACCGTGGCTCAGAAAAACAGTGATGCATCACGGGCTTGTGCAGAAAGGCATGGAGAAGATGGAGACTTAACAGGGAGGGAGCTGCATTCCCAGCCCCTGAGGCTGCCTTACTTCCCTCCCCCCACACCTATCTTATCTTTGCCTCTTTCTAAAATAAAAGGAATAGAAAAATTAACAACATGAAAAAGGGAGGAGATGATAAAGAGTATCTGAGAAATTATCTACGTCCTCATTTCCGAGCTTTGCATGGTAACAGGGAGGCAGAAGGCCTTTTTCTGTATTAATATATTGAAATATTAAAATATTAAAAAGCTGGGTGTCTCCTGAACCTACTCTGTTGTTATGGACTGAGAAAGCTCCTAGGAAGTGTTCTGCAGAAGACTATTGCACTTGAGAAAGCATCCAGGGATGCCATTCAAGGACCAGAGCAAATTGATACTGGTAATGGGGACTTGGGTCCAGCCTGGACAGGAGCGATATTCGCACCTTTGCTTTTGTGCTGAGACAAAATCTCTACCAACAGGACATGAATGTTCTCAGAGGTCTGGCTGGAATTGGGAAGAATCAAAACCACATCTCTTGTGATTTCATTTAGCTCCTTAGCCTTGAGGGTCTGAGTGAGACCAGTTCCTTGGGAGTGCTTTTCCTAGCAAACCTGAATCTGAGCCAGTGATGATCAAATTTCCCGGAGATTGGGGTGTTTGGTTTGGCACTTTAGTGGTTTCCCTATCGGAATCTGTTCATTCCCTGGCAGTTATCAAAATATGCAATTGTTCTTCTCCATAGATCTTTGCCAATAAAGCAATAAGACTTTGATGCTGCTGTAGCTGTTATGTTCTGTTATACCCTCTGTTATCTGTTAATAATGTAACCATGTGGTGGGGTCTTGGTACTCATCTATGAGGGTTACAGAGGGACTGTATAGCATATATGTGTGTATATATATGTGTACACACACACACTGAATAAAGGGTTCTTTGTTTTCTTTTCCTTGGCAGGTCACTATGGAAAGGATATTTATCGAAGTGGAGGGCCAGATCTCCATAATTTCATCTCCTCCGGGTTTGTCACATTAGGAAGAGGACACACGAAGGGTACAGTGGAAACAATTTTTTGCTAAATAAAAAGATTGTTTTAAATAAAAAAAGCTATAACTCAGAAGCTGGGTTCTAAGTGCTATGAGATAACAGTATTGGACTGCAGTCAGTAGATTTAGTCTAGCAAATATTGCTGCAGGTAAAATACTGTGCTCCTGGCAGAACCTTTTAAATCCTAGCAAGGGAGACGATGGGAGAGTGTAGAGTTGGACAGCCAGACTCCAGACTCCACTCTGACTTTGCAGTTCAACAATTTATACTGCTTTGTGTTTTCCTGGGTGCATGGTTGCAAACCACCATTGTGCTGCTGTACTTATAAAGGGAAAGGGAAGGAGTGTAATGCTGTCCAAGGGCAGGCAGTTAACACTTCAAGAGTGCTTTTCTGGATTTCTTTTGTTTGACTTGTGGGCTTTTTTTTGGGGGGAGTATTATGAATATTTTATAAAATTATTTATTTTTAGGTCCTAAAACATATATTTTATGTGTTCGTATAATCTGTGATATAATGTACAAACATGAAAACACAAAAATATACATATATTGCTCTGTGTATGTTCTGTGTGTATGTACTGTATATAAAATATATGTTGAGAGACAGTTGTAGCAATATTAGATAAGTAACCATACATCCCAGGAGTTGTGGTGACACAAAAGCTGTGAGATCTGACTCAAAGTAGCTAGTCACCAGAACCCCAGATGAATGTTCATTTTATGACGTTGTTGCATATTTGGTGAGTTTTTATAGTGTACAGTGAGACTATGTTTGGAGCATCTTTCTGTTCACACCCACACCCTGACCGAGTCACACTGGTGCACTGACAGTGGGTTGCGACACTGGGAGTGCAAGCATGTGCCATGCCAGTACTCGTCTGGTTTTGTGTCCTGCTGACTTCTGAGACTGTTGTACATTTCTATAGACACAATGTATGTGGAGATACCTATATAGACACAATGTACTGTATGTGGAGATGTGTCCATGTGCTCGCATGGTTGAATGCACCTGTGTTGTTTCTGTGGATGACCATGACTCAAATTATTAAAAGACCTTTATTTTTTCGTACATTTCCTGCACTTTTTCAAATTCTCCACAAGTGTCATCCAAAGCAGTGTTGGTCCTGTAGAACTGTCAGAGAAGAAACAAATATATGTATATTGTCTGTGTATGTCTGTGTGTGCTTAAATAAAGTTTACTGAGGCTGAGGCAGCACCCGTGGGACTTGTAATACAATACCCTGCAATTCCAGCCTGGCACTGCACCGGTGGAAGGAAGGCAAAGAAAACCACCATGAACCTTCAGGTGGGCTGGGAACTGAAATGGTTCAAGGAAGGACTCATGGATGGCATTTCACACAAGGTCTCCCTTTCTCCTCCCCATCCAAAAGGATCTTTACAGTCATGTCATACCACATCAGGCCTGACAGTATATTTAGCGTAAGATAGCAAGTGTACCCCAGTAGAGTTGTGGTCTACAGAGTGGTGTGTCCAGATAGCCTTGATCAAGCACATGGGTAACCCTGGGCAGGTCTGTAAAACCTGCTTCTTTATGTCAGACATTTGAATTATCTTCAAGCAGTTTTCTGTACAATACACTTTTCCCAGTCCCTTCCCAGATAAGAATAAAACCTGCTTTCCTTCTTTAACTGAAAAGTCCTGGGGGCTCCGTTCTTCTGCAGACCCGCCAGTGGTTTTCACACCTTTTCCACTGGCTTTGCTGGAAGCCCCTCAGAGCACATTTCCTATCCCTAAGAAGTTGGGAGAATGAGCAATGGGAGTCCAGACTGATTATATACCTCCTCTTCCAACAGCCATCAGATCGCGTGGAGCTTTCCAAAATGAATAAAAGTTTTTTATTATGTGAAGAAATTAAACTATATCTTGGCTGTTTATGGACATAAAAGAATGGATTGGCCTTTGAATTTACTTTTCATCTACCTGTAAATTCACATTTTATTTGAACAGTACTATAATGATAACTTCTAACTTCTTAATAGTAAATTCACATGCTCACTCATGACTGGTGCAAGTGATTAACATCTCCACACATTCTGCAGGCAAACTGACTTGTTTGCTTGTGCAAATGTGTGGACTTGTCTTTGTCTGTGAGATGATTTGATTGCCTATTTGTGCTGTGAAAGCAGGGACTTTGGATGTAACAAACGGCTTAGGGGCTCTGTCGTTAGGGTTGTGCCCTATATCATTTGATTATTTTTGGAAATATTACATGATAGATTTACTGTGTTCAGTTTGAACTGGCAGCCCAGCTGTACATGTAGACAGGAGAGATGAGTGCTCCAGCAAGGCTTACAGTCCTGAGCTTCAACTGAACAGCTTCATGCTCAGATTTTGTCCTATTTTACTTCCAGTGCATGTGTTAAAATCTCCACCTCAACTACTATTAGCCAAATAACCTCGCCCTGCCTTGTCGTTACACCACCACGGAAGAGGGTTCTGCTTTTAGACTGAACAAAGCCCATGAAGTTTATCTCAATATTTCTTTGCACTGGGAGACACATTTTTGGTGTTTTCTCAACTGTCTTCTGTGCTGTGGCAGAACTCCAAGTGCTGAGTAATATTTAAGAGCTAATCTATTTTGGGCAGAAGACAAAGATGTGAGACATGCCAAACTACCATGGATACCAAATCAGCGTATTCACATGTCTGACATCCACAAGCTCCTTCAGGATTGTGATTTATGATTCTTATATGACACTCCATTAGGCAATGCATCACTGCCTGGCATTTAAGTCTATAAAATCACTACATAGTGTGTTCTTCAAACCATGGTAAAAGACTTCACTGCCAGTCTGTCATGATGATCTAGGAATGAATCCAAAGTCTTTAGGCCATAGAAAGTCTCCATGGTGAGACACACGGCAAGGCTAATCTCATCTAATATTAGATAGCTAGAAGTTAGACATTTTATTCTGAGGTAATAGCCTTCAATTCCATGTAGAGACACCTGGGAGACGTCAGCACCTCTAAATGAGTGTTCACTGGATGGGTGCTAGGCAGCACTTCCCCACCTGTAGCAAGAGGGGAGCTATGTGGGGCTAGGTCTTTCAGCCATCAGAGGAAGGCAGATGAATCCCACTTGCACTTGCTTGTATAGGAGTAGCTACTGTTGCTCCAGTTGCTGTGGCAGTTGCTATGAGAGTTCAGTGCTCCAGTGAAACAAGTAGGAGTACTGAAGACAGAAGCTATCGCATCCCTCTGTGCACTAACCTAATTTAAAAACCAGCTTCTTCAACCTCTTCTCTCTCCGAGCATCTTGCTACTCTCAGATGTAACAGATTGAGACTACCCTAACATGGACCATACTCACTGTCCTGCCAGGGCTCTGCAGAGCTCTGCTCAGTCACACAGAAGCTTGCACAGCTGCAACACAACGTGGAGCAAGCACCCACATGGATATTCAAGCACAATGAGTGACCAAATCTTGAAAAGCAGTAAATTCACTTCAGATTAACTACTCCAGATCATGATTGTTGAGTTTTCAGGTAAAAATATGATTTTTATTTTGTGTTTTTACTACCAGCCTCAGACCTTGAAAATAGTTTCTGAATGGAATTGGGCTCCTTTTATTTCACCAGTCTGTGACAGCAGTAGAAATTCCATAGAGAAGATGATAAGCTCACTTCATCACTAAATAAGTTATTTCTTTTCCTAGTAATTCTTCAACAGCATTAAAAATACTGAGGTTTTTTTTTGCTGGAAAAGCATAATTTCCCAGTTGAACTGAGTGCTAGGGGTCAGGAAACAGTGAGGCAGGAGGAATATGGGATTTTAGACTCCTTTACTGCAGGGTCATCTTGTAGGGAAAAACAGGAATTTTCGTACAATCTGCTAGTTTCTTGAAAGTTTATGCCAAATCCTTGAGGAGGTGCAGAGGTAGGGCTGCAACTTGAAAAGCATGTGTGGAAAAGCCTGCCCAATAACACTTTCAGAAATGGAACCTCTCACTTTTGATTCAAAGCTTCAAATCGTTACTGTTCCTTGATTCACTGAGAGATGTGCTCTGAGTTAGGGCATCTGCAGGAGTCTCATTTCTTCAAGTATCCCACTAAAATTTGCACCTAGGATGTTCTCCATCAGTGCCAGTAGTCAGGAAAAAACAATGAACCATGTATCCAAGCCAGTGTGATGTGGCTGTTAAAGCCTGACTACATTGCTGCTGGCATCTCTGTGGAGCTGCACCAGCATCCTGTAGTGTGGGCAATGTGAAAGCGATGTTGGTATAGAGAAGCCAGCCTGGTGACTGAGCAATAAAAGCTACCTACAGTCACATTTTATCTTGTGATACTTGGTGAGGAAACAGCAAGATTTACAACCTGAAAGTGGGATTTGCCTGCCTGGGCCTCTGTTCGCACTGTCCTGCAACATGGTTGTGCCTCATGCATTTGCTCAGGGCACTCTTTGGATGGTACAGCCCTTCGTGTGAGGTACAGCTGTCCAGCCTTGGCTGGTTTTGGTTGAGCACATGTGCCTGGTGTGTGGGATCATGGTATACCTCCTTTAGCAGGACTGTACACCCAACTAGACACCATACTCCCCAGATACAGCCTCACCCTTTGCCATCTCCTGATAAATATCCCATTTGCTGTTACGTGAAATGATGCACAGCATCTACATACAGGCAGAGGGGAAAGTGAGAGGTCAGCTGTTGCTCACTTCTTGCTTTTTCACAGTTGACAATATCTCCCTCAAATCATCTTTTTTGGTGCATATTCAAAAAGACCAAATTGTTCTTAATCTAGTCCCACCTTAGAAAATGATCACCTTTGTCTCCCAGGCCATGTGCATGTGCATGAATTATTTTGAGGACAGACAGACCATTATATCCCATGGTGCAAGAGCAGTGGAATATGGCTACCACGTGAGTTCAAGGTTTGGAAGCTGCAGGGCTTTGTGAGAGTGCGAGGAGACAAGGTAATGTCAGGATGGGAGGGAGAGCTGACAGGCCTGGGATAACAGCTGAGTCTCGTGGCTCCTCTCCACTTGCTTGTCTGTTAGTGGCTCTGACAAGCTGAGGGAGCTACCTCATCACTGACCTGGTGCCTTGTGCTGCCAGTCCATGGCCAGACCTTCATGTCATTGGGTCGTGCCTTGCAACCTCCTGGAGATTCAGACTGCTGGGAAGTCCACTGTGCTCCCACAGTCACCCCATGGGCAAGTAGTGGGAGCTGGATGGCCTGATGTCAATAGGGTCACACAGGCTTACTGCAAGACAAGTTTCAAGAGTAAAGCAACAGCTTGCTTTATCCAACAGTTTTACATTTGTGTTTGTTTATGAGAACCACCTACAAAGGCAAACATGAAAGAGGACAAATGAAGCTCTAGATCATACTTAGCAACCAGGATCTTCCTGAGCTGCTTCAGTGTCTCAGCCAACTGAAGTGAGCAGCAGCTCCACTTTCTCATCTTTTTCTCCCCCAGGAGCTCCAGAGCTTTCCCAGAACCATGCCTCTGCTGGTCCCACTGGAAGGTGATGCCTTCCCTCTGTGTGGAGAGAGAAAGCACAGAGTAAATGACTCATGACTAAGCCTATGTTTGCCCAAAACAGCATTGCCAAATTCATGCTTGTGTGACTCCTAGAAAAGCTTGGCAATAATGATAGCGCTGTGGGACATCCCATGTCGATATGAGGATCAGGTCATTTCCTTCTTGAAATGTCTTGATCTACCCATCCATCGTGTTCCCTCATTTGCACATTCTTCCCGCCTTCATTGGTTTTTCTGCAAGCTGAAGAATATCTGTGACAGGCTCTGTATTTTATAAATGACATATCTGTATGCAAACTAATTTTTATGCAGACACCTCAGTGAATTTATAATATTCAGCATGCTGCAAGCTTTGCATACAGACTAAACGTGATATGACATGTGGTAAAACAGAATTGGGTATTCATACTGGCTGACACCACTTCCTCTTGTACACACAGTGTACACATTCCTCTTTTACACACACTGCTGTTCCTTTTGGAGACACCAACTGAGCCCCTTTTACAAGCATCAACTCAGGAACCAACAGTTTTACTGGTCTGTTGGCATGTAAATATGATTCAGAGATGAATGGGAGGAAAGACATTTATTAATTTAATCATCATTAGCAGTTTGAGGATTCTGATTACTCTCCCCAGCACTGCCCTCGTTCCCTGCTGTCATGGCTGGTTCCCTGTCACTTGACTGGCAGCCTTGTGTTCCAGTTACTTTCCCAAAGTACTGGGTCATGCCCTTAATTTGTAATTTTGAGGTCTTGGATTACATCTGTCACAACCAGCATCGACCCAATTCAGCTACAAAACATGCAGTGAATCAGCTCCAACATGGAATTTACTGCCTTCCCCCATCATTAGTAATCCACACTTGCAGTAGGCCCATTAATACAGGGAAAGAGAGAAGTTTAAGGGTCATTTTTTTCATACTTGCCTCTGTAACACGCCATGAATAGATTATGCAAAAATTAAGGGTGAGGTATGTTGAGTCCTTTTTCTCATTAAACACTTGTTAGACATTTTGTATCAATGGCGAGATGTCAAGCCAGAGCCTGCTGCATCCCAATGAATCATTTTATGTTCATCCTGGATAATATCTAATGATTTTTATGGTGTCTTGCAGCGTGTGTGCTAAAGATCACTTGCATTCTGATTCCAGATTAATTTCAACTATTGCATATTCTGACACTTAATTGTATTGACTTGAAAATAGGATCATTGGGATGTAGAAACTGCTTCACGGCTTTGCAGAAAGATTCCATTATGCAATAGTGCATTTCAATCCGCCCTGAATTATTTAATCGACTTCAGACGCGACTGTCCATTTCTCATCAGAGTCTGGACAGCTCTTTTTTTTTTTATACCTCTCTGAATAGCTGGGTGGGAGGAAAGTGGGAGGTCATGGCAAACATACCGATGCCTGCAGACGTTCTGCAACATGCCACTGCTGTAGGCAAGGAATGGGGGGAATGTGAGCAAAACCACATCAATCCCTGGGGTCACCTTCTGCAAAGTATGTTGAAATAACGAAGGTGATGGGTTCATGCCCTTCTGTCTTCAGACAAACTGGTCACAAACCTGGTTTAAAGCACAACCTGGAGAGACTGTTTTGGAACATGGCTTTCTGAGCTAGTGTGTCCCACGCTATGAGCAGTGAGCAGAAGGAGGATTGGCAGCTAATCTGAGAACCTTTCTCAAGATTATAAAGGAAACAGCAGAAAAATGACCACAAGCAGGGCATGGAGCACACATATCACTGTTAAGCCAGGAGGTTCAGATTCCTGCGGTAAGAAGCCCACAGTCACTCTGTAGCCAGTTATTAAATGGAAATTGCTGAGTGCAGCAAAAAAAAGCAAGCTTCCCCTGTGGGCAGCCTCACTGGTGCGTGTGAAGAGACACTTCTTGTCAGTTGGAGATCATGTTGTCCACCACCTCAGCTGATTGATGGCATTTTTTAACTTGACCTGATCAAACATGCTTCCTGGAGGACACAGACAGGACTGAGGTGGGAAGGAAGGATGCCAACCAGATTGAGTTGCCTCTTCTTTCTCACTGAGAGACAGTTAAACCCAGAATCTTGTGTCTGACCCAAGGAAAGTCCACCCTGTGCCTTTCTGCATGTGAACATTCGGGCTGGCATTAGCAATGTATTTTGGCAACTAGTACTGAAACCTGCAATATTGGAGCTAAACTTGCACCTGGCACTACAAAAGGTCATGGAACATCTTTGGCTTTTGACTTCAGCATGTGGTCCCCTTTACGGACCCAGGCATGCACAGGAGTTTGGGACTAGCTTTCATGACTGCCACTGCTGAGGACCTTATATTTCCATGTCAACATAAATCACAGAAGTTATCAATCAATTTGTTCTCTGTCTGTGTTCTGTGAATTATTTTGCTGCCCACTTACTTGTCCTACAAACTCCATTGCATCCAGCACTCTGATGAGTTCTCATGGATGGTTTTCAGTAATCTAGGACTCTAGAATGGATTCCTCTTCTTTCTGCTGTGTGTTAACAGTATATCAAAATAAATTACAGTAGCTGAGAGGAGAAGAAAAAAGCCTTGCCTATTATTGGATGCCCTTTCACAGACAGTCTGTCAACTCTCCATGATGTTTTGGCAGATACCTTTGAAAACTGAGCTGAAGGCTGGTGAAAAGCTGGCAGTTACAGCCCAGCTATCTATGAAACAAGGAGCTTCAGCTGCATGCCACAAACTTCTCTTTGAAGAATGTCTTTTTCTATATTTAATATCAAGAACTGATGTATAAAAAACCTTATGATTTCCTGCTACGGTGTAACTGAGCATCTCAGGCCGGTTATCTCCCCAAACAGGGGTTTTACCTGAAATTAAGAATCACCCTTAGCATTTCTTTAGCAGGTCAGCATTCAGTCTTAATTGTCTTTGCAGACTGTAAATAAGAAATTCAAATATGAAAAAATTGGAGATTCTTGAGTGTGGATAGGGGACTTCGCAGAGGGATCTGTAATTCTGAAGCATCTTAGATCTCAGCAGAACAAACGAACCCTGTTCAGCAGATGAAGAGCTCAGGGCACGCCCTAAAATGTACTGCTATAGCAAAACCAGTCTGTTATATACAGTTTATCTTCTAAAGTTTCTTGGGAGGAACTCTGGCTCATCATCAAGTGTCTTTGGAGACACAGGCCCCAGGTTTGCTTTCCAGATTTACTTTCTAGATATGGTATTCACTCAGGGAAAATATTTGGTCTCAGGAGCTTCAGTTTATCCCTTAGTAGTCAGTATAAAACTGTGAACAATTGCAGGGAGTTTATACAACAAATGCCACCAAAATTATTGCAGACAGTCCTTGAGAGGCAGGCTTGAACTTACTGATCGACATTTTTCTAATCTTTGGAACAGATTAATCTCCATCTGTTGACAGCATGCAGGCCCCTGACTGTGACTAGTTTATATTGTGTTGGCAGCTGAAGGCCACAGGTTGAAGATGGGAAACATGATTCCTAGATGGGGACAAACCAGAGGGAGCTATGCCCCAGATGTCTTATTCCTTGTGTTGGATTTACGGGTGTGCAACAGCTCAATATCTGTTGAAGTAGGAATGTTAAATTTCACAGTTTACAACATCGCTTTGTTGACCCAAACCTACTTTTACAGAGTTGTCGTTCTCTAGTCATTCAGTTCCTGTTCTGTTCCTCAGCTGGAGGAATTCTTCTTCATATTATTCTATTCCAAGGTTGCTTTTGTTTAATACTAACATGACTTTGCTACAGGTCTCGTGTCCATGCTCCAAGAGGTGTATAGTAAAACAGCCGAATGAGGGTTTTCCTACTGCAGTCAAAAGGATATAAAATTCTCTTTGCCTAAGTACAAAATTTGTGACTTTTAGTGTGTTGGACCCTTAAACTAGCCTTAGCTGAAATAACAGAATCTGAACTGTAACCTGCTGTTGTGTAAGAAGGCATGCTGCTGTTAGCATATTGCTCTGCTGGTTCAGAGACAGCAGATGTAGATGTTTTCAGCCTTTTCTTGTCCTATCAGCTGAAGTTGCATCCAAGTAGGGCTGATTTACTCTTCCAGGACAGGGTAAATCCCATAGGCTGAGAACCTCCTTCCATTTAGATTGTGTCATAGTGACTAATGTTGGTGACATTTGTCAGTGAACCATTAATCTTCCATTTATGGGGCTGCAAGGTCACTTTAGAGGTCTGTAGTGAAGCCAGATGATTCCTACCCTCTCTGGCTTAAAGTCAGGCTTGTATTTTCAGCTAGGCACCAGAATCCTTCTCTCTACTCAGTGAGAGAGCCTGTGCATTTCATCGATCCTGATGCCTCAGGCTGAGGTCACCAGCAGGACCGGGATGACTGTTGCCCTGCTTCTGTTCTTCATTGTGTGCTGGGATGCAATGTGGCCTGCTGGCAGCCTTGGACTTGTGGGAGACACAGTGCTCACAAGTGTAAGGCCTCTGCTTTCATAGATTGAGACAGCAGATGCTAGGGGAAGAGCTAAGATGTTTGCACAGTTAAGCTCAAGTCTTAGAAACCAGAAGCCTATTTTTTGCTCCAGAGGAGGAGCAGTTTCCCTCTGGCACATATGTGAAAGGTCTTGCTTTAGCTGGAAGATATTTCTAACTGTTGAGTTACTCTTTGTGCACTCAGGGAGAGACAAAGCTCATCAATTTGCTGCTTGCCAGAGTGACGTTGCTGTGATTGAGTTTAGGTTATGAAATTAAGGTGTAGCATACCTTTTTTATAGGTAAAGGAAGTCTGTGCAGTGCAAAATTTGCTGTTGCTCTCCATGAACAAAAAGTGCAGGTTTCCCAAAAGGCAGGGAGGAGATAAGGGAGCCAACTGCACTACATTGTCCTTCCTTTGTAACTGCTTTGAGGCTGAAATGAATTTACAGTCCCTTGTGGCAGGAATTGCTTCTGCTGCCACGGCAGTGGGTAGGCAGTTGAGTCAAAGTGCTACAGTCCTCTCAGGACTTGGGGAGAAGAAATAAGCAGTTCTCATCTGTCATTTTCCTGGAGGATCTCAGGAGGTGGTAGGGCCAGCAGATTCTCCAAAGGACCCTAAGAGCAGAGCAGATTATGTTGGGAAGTGAGTGAGGACCATGGACTGAAGGATGAGTAGAGCATTTTCTCCTTGTTTGGACTTTCCAAAGTGAGCCCTGCACTGTCCCTCCTGCCTCTCTTTTAGGGCACCAGCAAGTGTCCTAAAAGTTATCATCTGTTGGGAAGAATATACTCATAGTGCTGATCAGAGATGTTGGATAGAAGAGGAGGGGTTGCACTGAGTCCCCCAGCAGCTGTGCCAGAAAACACCCCTTTTAGAGTGCTGAGCCGCTTCCCACTGCTCAGCTCCTGACTGTTGCTAGGACAGTTGCTTCCTTTCTGACAGCATCTTCATTTCTGCTTAGAACTAGAGCAAACCCATTCTGTCATCCACAATTTTCAGGTAGTGGCTTTAAAACTCTCCAGGGTCCTGAAATCCCTCATGCAGTGGCCATCACACTCCTGAAAACAGATGCCCACAATCACTTGTTGTAACAATGTGCCCTTATTTCCTTATAAAAAGGTAGTCGTGATTCCTTCAAAGGTTTTCCTGGATGAGGGCATCATTTCCATACAGTGCCTTGAGGCTGCTTCTGGTGCTCTCATGGGGTGAAGCTGCCAGAACCCAGGTCTATGGCAGTTTGTGAGACTGGTGGTTAGACTGAACCTGTGATTCTTTTGTCTGACAGTTGAAAAGCAAGAAGCACCTCTTTTTCACTGACTTTCCTCTGAATTAGTAGCTGCAGAACAGAGAGCAGTGTTTCAGCTGGAGCCAAACGATGAGATAATGCCCATAGCAGGAAGATGCATGGAGCAGAAATCCTTCGAGCAGGAACAGATCTCTTCATGACAGTTTTTCTGACTCTTAGATAGTCCTAGCATCAAGTGAATGAACAAAGAAACTGGGGTTTTGCCAGTAATTCATATAGCTGACATACAGTTTCTGGATGACAGCCTAGTTCCTCAACTAAAGAGCTGATTCCAAGCCCACTTTCTGCCAATGACTGGTATTTTTTAATTGATTTCAATAGCACTGGCTTGAATCTGCTGCAGAAAATAAACTTATGTATGCCAATGCAGACCATGCTATACTGCTGTTGCACACCTGGCCCTTGAGAAAATGGTGGGTTTGCTTTCCCAATGTGCATTTCACCCTCCGAACAAAGAATGAATTAAAGACACATTAGAACTTTTTTTTTTTTTTTTTTTTTTTTTAATGTAGCTGATGTTCCTGGAAGAAATGTGCTTATAGGAGTTTACTGGTCAGGCTGAAAATTGATCCCTGACTCTAGGAGTCAAACCGGATTTTGCTAGTGGGAGTTTGTTCAAATTCTGTGATCAATGCGTGAGACAGATTGAGCTCAGGAGCTTGCCTTCCCAGCTACAATAAGAAAAACGTTAGTGCAGACAGCGAGATGCAGATTTACTGAGTAAAAAACCTTCATCCTACACAATCATATTTCTGAGCAGATCAGCTCTTCGTGTGGGGCCATATCTGTGCACACAACTCACATTACTCTTTGGAAACATAGCACTTCAAAATTTTATTAAGGTACTATACTCTTGTCTATTCTTTTTATGTCATCACCCTGCCTCAATTGTTTAAAATGTAGCACAAGTTTTATTTCAAAGTGTATGTTATTGTTATTAATTTAGATATAGTCAGATACCAAGAGTGTACAGTCTATAAAAGGCATGTCCTCATATTCATTTTAAACCAGGAAACTAAAAATAGAGCCAGTTCAAATATAGGTGATGAGAATAACCTGAGGTTCATATTAGGAGGTATAATATGAATAAAGACTTTAAAAGTTCCTGGCAAAGTGTCTGTGCTTGGACAGAGCTGCAGATAAATGTTTGTAAGTAGATTTGGGACAGAGAAGGTGGTTTGGTGAATACTATGAATCCTTTCTGTATGGCAACTGAAAGGTATTGAATTAAAAACTCCAAATTCAGAACAGAGAGCAAGAAATGCTTTTTGACTCCTGTGGATCTCACTGCTACAAGGTGCTGTTGAGATCAAGAGTGTGTAGGACACAAAACACAGATCATGATACTTTTGCAGTTAGTGAGATAGGCAAAGTTACTGTAAGTGTTAAAAGAGGAGTGAGGAAAGCAACATGAACGTTCAGGTCTGAGGCTTAAGTGCCTCAAACTATTGGGACCGGAGGAAAACCCCTTGACTTAATGATGTAAGTGTCCAGGGCAGGGGTTCATCTTGTGAGACAGTTAATAGTGTGTACCCACAGAGTACCAGAAATACCCTCTATTCATTCCAGTTTGGTATGTCCTGAGTCAAAAATAGGACACTCCAACTAAGGGGAGCAAGAACTGAGCAACAACTGCATGGGAAGAGCTTGGGTCACAACTGAAAGGTCAACTCACTGTGGCATGTTTGCCGATGGCACAAGGTGGGGGCCACAGCTGACCCTCACTGCTTCATTGTGAGCTCTGGAGTCTGGCAAGGGGACACAGCTTTGATGCTGTGCTTGGTGACACCTCAACCTTTCTTCTCAGGGTTCCTCAACCTGCTTGCAGCTCAGGGTCCTGGCCGAGGCTCCCCCAGCCTGGGGGGTGTCCAGCTTTGTCCTGTTCCCCAGACAAGGCGGGAGCTTTGGCTTCCTTAGTGCTTCTAGCTGCTGCATGGAAACTGAGCACAAGCAAAACACATATGTGGTTGTTGAGCTGATCCCAGTCTAAGCTCTTGGTGGGTCATTGATAGCCCCAGTGGCTTGACAGGGAGGTGTTTCACTTCCTGGAGGCTCCAAATCACTGAGAGTGGGCTTCACCAGCTGCATCGGTGTCTAGGCAAGTACAGGGCTGGCACAAGTCAGCAAGCAAATGAGTCTAAGCAGTGCAGAGGAAAGATGAGCAGGAGAAGATAAATGTGTGACCCACCCTCTAGTGCCACGCAAGAGTGCAGCCCAAAGGCATTTGAACCCACAAAGCCACAGCACTTTATCTTGTATCACCCACACTGTTTATCTCTCTCTCAAATGTTTAAGCCCTGTGTAGGCTCTGATCCCTGCCTACTGCAAATGAAACATCTTAGCGGGGATACGGTATCCACAGTGTGTCAGGCTGCTCCCTTCCCATCCCTACTCTGCAAAACCAAAGCAGAGAGTGAGACAGGTCCTGTCAGCAGCTTGGCAGTTTCCAGCCCCCTTCCATGTCTTGTGGTACATTCTGACACAGACTCTGCCATGTAAACACACACATAGCCCAGTGACTCCATGTCTTACTGATGCTGAAGCATCCTCCCCTGGCTCATCAGGACAACACCCAATGTCAAGTATCAGTTCTGACTTGTCTTTTGGTGAGTCATAGGAAGAGTTTGTGCAAAATGATCATGCCCTATGTTCTGGTGGCTTTTCCTGTCTCTGGTGGGGTCTCTGGGCTCCCCTGCAACCTCTCTCATGTGCAGTGTAGACAGATGTATGATGACACAAAGTGTCCCAGAATTGCACATTCAAGTGAAATTAACTACATTAAGACCTTACTTTCCTATTTCCCTGCCATTCCTTCAGTTACAAAACAAGCCTTCTGGAAGATCTTGAGCTTCAGGTCTTGTTTCTCAAGATCTCTAAAGTGGCTGGCAGTCCTCTGAAATTCTTCACGTGCAAGCAGCAGTGACACAGAGCCCGACAGCGCGTGAGGGATGCAGGCAGCCACAGCTAGCACGTGGCAGGAAGCCACTGGGACAGCACGTCCACGGCCTCCATCACACATCTCCCTCCAACCTGCCACAGAAGAGAGCTCTTCCTCCTGTTGTTAAGGGTATTGTACACTGTCATGATCATGCTCATTACAGAGCTTTCACCCCTTAGATGTGAATTAGTATTTGCATAGAGCAAGTGAAAACAAAATAGATAGCTGCTGCTGGATTTTCTAAACAAGCCTTTCAGAGCTGCTGGCTTCTTTTTCATATGCAGATAAGACGGAAATACCTTGAAATATTTAGGCGGAACTGCACAAGAGACACTGAACTGGGAATGGCAATCATAACAGAGTGAATTTTTAGCATTTTCAAAGCCTTTTCCTGCACCAATATTTCCCAAGAATGCCATCGAATAAATTGGGATGACTATCTTAATTTTTAAGTTGGGGAAGGAGAGATAGGAACAGGACTGGAACATAAATCAAACATGATGCGTAGATCAGAAAGGTAGTTTGATGGATGTAAGCTGGAGACTGAGTGGGAGGAGATACAGTGACTACATCTACCTTGAACTGAGGCATTAGTTGTGAGCACTGTACACAGCTGAGGCATCTTTCAGAGCATACCAGAAAGGGGGTTCAGATCTGTGGCATCCTCAGGGTGACCCAGGCAGCAAGGATGAGAGTCAGAAATGGGATCTGTTCCGTCTGTCCTTGCACCAAAACAACAGGCTCTGGATTATCCTCATGACTTGGTGGTTTCTGGGTTCTCCCTCAGTTGCTTACTCATGGAGAAAGGAGTAAATAACTTTTCTTCAGGAGGGTGCTGAGGTGTTCTTCAGGCTTTAGGACCCTCTCATGCAGCAAGCCTTCTGTTACAGATCTGTGGGATCTGGGAACAGTACTGGTAAAGCTGAGATCTGGCAATAGTGACCTTTTTTGTCATGGATTCTACAGCAAAGCTTGAGCAGCGTTTGAGATTAAATGAGAGCGCATAAGCAAGGTTCCCTTTTATCCTCTTCAGGTTCTCTTTTATCATCCTGCAGTGTGTGGACTGGCTGTAACTTGAAAGACAATTCCTTGGAGAAGACCCACGGCTGCACAAATGCCAATTCAGCCATACTTATCAGCAGGAATTTAGCAGCATCAGTATCTTCTTCACAGTTCACAACAAAGCAGGGTCCTTGTGATAGAACCATGATTTATGGTCCCTTTTGGTCCCTCAGCTGGAGTGGGAATAGAACTGCCTGTCAGGTTGCATTGCTGCCTAGGAGAGAAGCTCACGTTTCTGGTTACATGTTTCTCACATGGATTCGCCCAGGCATATATGAGTTACAGCAGATATTCCTCTTTTCTTTCTGAAACAGGCAGCAAAGACAAAACAGAGTCAAGTATGGCATCTCCATCTGACTTTGCTACTCAGTCTCCATTGGTGCTACTTAGGGAGAAAGAGACCTTGCTGTGGAACACATCCCAAATCACACATCCAGAACAGGCCAGAGGAGCTTCTTCTTAACCATGCCTAATTTCTCCATTGGATACCAGGGTGATTGGCTCAAAAAGAGACCTCTCTAACACATCCAATTTGAGGATCCCCACCTTCTGATAAATGCATAGTCCTTGCATTGATCAGATACCCTGGGACAGAAGCCTCCAGCCCTCAGGATGGACATGGCCCATCCACTAGGGAACAGAAAGAAGGCACAAAAAAATGGTGCCTTCGAGCTATTATCTAGTCCTCTCTAGATAAAAAATCACCCACAGGAGGTTCAGGAGCCATTGAGTGGCTTCTCTTTGTCTATTCTGTTCAAGGAAGATTAATTCATTCTAGAGCAGGCACAATACTGTGCTGCAAAGAGGGTTTTCTGGGGAGTTGTTCTGCTAGGCAAGATGAGATTAGAGTTTATCTTGTTTAGCCCAGAAAAGGAAGACTAGGAGACATGGGATTATCCTGCATCACAGTGGTGGCTTTATAGCTGGGAGGGAAAATAATGTGTAAACTAAAGGGCAATACCAGCACAAAGACAAGAGGGTGAAGACTGGTCATGGATAGATTTAGTGCAGAGGATTTAAAGGTCAGACCTGTGAAGTTCTCCAGCAGTCACCCATTTAGTGTATCGGTGTGCACTGGGACAAGCACACTAACTCTGTAGCATGGAGCTTGGTCAGTCCGCAGAGGAACACTCTGTCCCAGCATTCATGGTACAAGGCTTGAAGGATGGTTCCCTTTTTCTTGCTTGGGAGCGCTGTGAGGAGTTCTGGTGCCCAGCAGGACAATGTTTCTATAATAACCCTGCACCAGCAGTCCAGATTGCCTGATGGGAAGCAGAATAAAGGACAATTTCCCAGAGAAGGGCTGGATTATTTGAGTCTTTATAGTTCTGTTCTGAAAGGACAAATAATATCCCTCAAGAAAGAGCTGCTGTACCTCTGAGTACATCAGCTTCCAGCTGCTTAGACTTTCACGAGAGTTGTGTCTATTCACAGCCTTGTTCTGCAGGAACTGAATGCATCAGAAATAAAGCAGATCAGGCTATTACATTCTTTTCCTGTATGCCCACTGTTTTTCTTGCAAAGATAGGTCCCATGCCTCAGACGTCAAGCCTCCAGACCTCTCCAAAGAAGGGAGAAAATTCAGTCTAGTGGACATGAGGGGGCAGCCCTCCAGCTCATACCTAGGAGTACTCCCTGCCCCATGCTACACTGCCGTCCACCCTCCTTTCTCAGGTGGCCCCATGCCTTTCAAGGTTCACAATAGCTTTGGAGGCTCACACATTGGTCATGTAGATGGGATACATTTAATCTTACTTATAGCTTTTAGACTAAGATGGTCATGTAGGCTTTCCTGGGTCAAGGGTGAGAGGTGGGCATCTTTGAAGTGGTTAAGCTCAGCCTAAGACAGGTGAGTTTCTCTGCATCCATAAGAGACTAGATGATGAAGCAGAATTTGCGTACAAGCTTTACAGCTAAAACCAGGGGGTTTGGGTGTAGTTTGAAATGACATCCCCTAAAACTACAGCTGGGAGAGGCCTTTTTCCTTGCCTCTTCTTTCCCTTCTTCCCAATGCATCTTCCTTCATGCCAGCACAAGGACTGGTGTGACTACACAACCAGCCAGATTGGAGAATTTAAGTTGGATGAAACCAAACCCTGACTGCTTTGAACTCAGATCAGTTCACTATGTGTCATCGTGGATGTTGTGCTGGCTTGAGGACAGGCATGGTATGGAGCAAGCTGCAAAGGGCAGGGGAGCAGTGATGTGACTGTTTCAGCAGCATTGCTCCTTAAAACAGGCATGAAGCCCCAGCTTCATAAAGCTCACTTTGTAGAGTCACAGCACAGTGCATCACAGTTAAAAAACACAGCATTATAGAAAGACTACCCCGGATTTGTAGCTGTCATCACATTTTGAGATTTGTGTTATGAAGTACAACATCTTCAGCTAGCACAAGCTGTATTTATCTTACATGCATTGAACCTTGCTCTGCCACAGTAATTTCTTGTCTTTAAGGATTCTCAGGTGTTTTAATGTAAGTCTTCACTGATTGATAGACAAAAAAAGACCGCAAAAATCACTGGTTGCTATGTGCTAGCAGGAGAATTTATGCTGGGGAGCCAGAAGGCTAGAGCCACCCAGAGAACAGGGCTTAGGAGCCGTTGCCAATGCCCCAGCACTCAGAGGCTGAGATTTCTTTATCTGCATTTGTCAACATGACACTCACAAAAGGGTGGCTTTCTCCAAATACAGCATCACTCTCTTTCTAGTACAGAGAGGGAGGACTAAAACAGTGCAGTCCAGCGGTTCGTCCTACAAACAGGGTTCACAAAGCCATCGTCCCAGTAGACTCCATGCAGCATAGTCTTCAGGGGTGCCCAGGTAGCATCTTTTTACTCTTAGCATGCTTTTTCCTTAAGAAAAAAGACAGTGTGAATGTGGCTGGAGGCAAATTTGTCTGAATTGTAAGGATTTTAACATGTCTGTACTTCTACACCCTCCCACACCTTAAGCCAACTACTGATATCATGCCGGGGCTGCATGCAGCTTTACAAACCTGCTGCTAAATTAGTCTCACCACCCAGTGCAAGGAAAGTTCAGAAGAAACCCAGGCTTCTGCTTTGCATATCTATGACACAGAGCTGAGCCCTTTGATGGGCTCCTCTGATGTCCTCAACACCAAAAAATGGTTGGAGAAAACAACAGAAAATGTGTCCCATCATCACCACTGAGAACGGTGATTTTTCCCTGGCAAAGGCTGATGTGACAACAAATCGTAACTATCATTTTCTAAATAGGATGAGGCCAGTACAGACATTTATCATATCATGAACAGCCCTGGTCAGGTAGTAAAAAGGGCAAACAGGCTCCAGCTTTGTAGATGAGGGGGAGGCCCATTTTACAGCTCTGGCCACCATTGTGCTGCTTTGAACCATGAGGGTGAGAGCGAGGGGAAATAGCAGGACAAACTGGACAAGAGTATGAGCTGCAGGCTTTGTCTTAGTTGGAAATACTTTTTTTTCTTTTTTTTTTTTTTTTTTTTGTCACCAGGGAAACAGAAGCAGAAATGACAAATGCTTTCAATTTGTCAACATTTCCCATGGATATTTTTGGTCTTCTGGTGAAAAACAAAGCATACATGTTTCTCAGTTTAAAACTATCTGATTCCCTTTCCAAATTGAATGTGGAAATGCTATCAGAGGGCTGAAGGCACAGGTGAGGTTCCTTAGAAGTCCCTTGACACTTTGGACTGCTGTCTTCTCTCGGCTCCTTGGCTGGCCTCCATTCCATGAGTTATCATTGCCTCTCCTTGGGCAGAGCCACCAACGTGTGTCACAGCAGCCTTTGCCTTCTGAAGGTGTCATCTGACAGGGCACTGTGACCCAGAAAGAGAACATGAAACACCTAAGCTGCGATTCACATCTCCACTGAAGACAATTTTGTTTCCAGGGCAATTTTATTTTATAACAAAAAGAGCCTTATTCCTGGCTAGGAAACAGGTGCCTTTGTGGAGAAAAAGGGGTTGGTGAAAGAATATGTTTTTCTATATATTTTTAAGAGGAAAAATACAGACTTGCCTTCCTGTAAAACTGTCTCAGTACAATCTTTTGATTTGTGAAGTTAATCTGGAAGAAATCATGGGAAGTGAATTGAGGAGCTATGACCTGCTAGGACTTTCTTTAGCTAAGAGCCATGTCTCTGGAGATTACGTTTAGCTGGACCGATAAATCCTGCTAAGATTTCTATGCAAGTGTCTCATGGAGAGCAAAGCTATTTGATTATCCTGTTGCTATTTGTCAAATGCAAAGGACCATGTAAAAAAATCATTTTCAGACTTCAGAATTACTATACTTTCCCTCTGCTTTTGATGTCTGAGGAGAAAATAGCCCTGTGAAGCAGCTTGATTTCTTCAGAGCTATTAACAAATCTTTCAGGGTCCGAGGGTGACATAACAGGTCTGGTCTGACTCATTCCATTTAAGAGTGTCTCCTTCCAGCCAGAAATAGCTCTGTGTGCAGCCATAAAAACATGAATCAATTAATGTCTTTTATTAACTAGAAATGCAGATAAATCCCTTCAATCAGGGGAACACAAATTACTAGCTCCCGTTCCTTCTCCCTACCCGTTCTCTTTGTATCTGACTTCTTTAATAGATCTTTTTGGACGTTGACTCCAAGTTCACGTGGCTATTTTTGCAGCTGAGTCTCAGACATTCTGGGTTCGAGACAGATATGTCAGGAAGATACCAGATCACACTCTAGGAGATCATTAGCTTGCTGTGAGAATAAGGAATTTAAAAATTATCTTGGCCAGGAAGCACCAAGTTAAATAGGAGCGTAGGCTGGACTGGGAGAATGAGGCAGAGGTAATGACTTCACATTGAGTATGTGGGTGTATAGTACATGGGGAACTCAATGAAAATGCATCCTATGCACATACGTTAGTGGTATTTATATTAAAGAACGTGGCATACTGCTCCTGGCTTAACTGTGACTACAGCCTCCTCCCTTGCCATGATCTGATCAGTCAGATCCCAGCATGCATTTACCAGGAATTGAAGGAAGAAGAGTTTCATTTTCTTCTCCACTCTGGCCAGCAGACCAGAGTGACCCAGCTGTGACCAGGTGGCCCCATGGCTGCATCGTGCCCTGCTCCACCGCAGCTGTCAACAGCGACTGCTCAGCTCCAGAGCTGCTTCCTTCCCACCCGGCTGCAGACGTGTGCGTGTGTCCTGGTGAATCTAGTGAACTCAAGCTTGAGGATGTGTGGGAATGCACTGCTACATTTTGGCTGGATCTTTTTAGTTTAGTATGCATCTTCTAATACTTAAAGGCCTGAAAATATCAGTTAGGATCCATATTTCCATTGCAGCCTCTCAGGCAGTAGTCAAACATCGTCAGCAAGCATTAGCAAGGGCATTTTAGCATCGGTTCTTTTTGCTAAGCTGGGCACCAGTGATTGGCCACATACACAGATAAGGCTTAGTCCAAAAACCTGCTTGCTGATATTTTTAAAGGAGAAAAAAATACCTTCTCTAAATAATCTCTAAATGAAAATAGGTATATGAGTCAGAATGCATATTGAGAAGCAGGCAGGAAAGGCTTTAAATAATAGGATTCATTCAGCTAAGGCATCTAATCACCCCTGAAAGTGAAAGATTAGTTAAAACAAAAGAGTTATTATCTAGGAAAGTAAAAAGCGAATTTGAATTTTTTCATTTCCTCACACAGTGAGTACAGGGAGTCTGCATTTCATTATGTGCTAACCTGAAGGGCTTCAATAGCCCCCACGGTGGAAGCAGAACTGCAACAATTTATGAATGCCTGCGAAAATATCTCCCTGCACCATTGCTTCATTTTAACCTGCTTTCCAGAAGAGTGGCTCGAGAGGGAGCAGCAGAGAAAGCCCTATCCAAGGTTGTATCTGGGATCATCTGGAAAAAAAATAGTGCAATCCACAAAAGGTGGCTCAGTGTAAGGATTTTAAATCAGATGTAAACAGACTCCACTGCACTGTGCACACAGTGGATTGAAATGGAAGCTCTAGTCAGGAGAATATTTAGAAAAGTTTTATTTTACTCCTTAAAAAAAAAATCCAAACCCGTTGTGCAATAAAAGGAAATAACAGTCAAGGAAACTGATTTGAATTAAACCAGAAACTCAAACCTGGTTGTTACTAAAAATTTATTCTGCTTTATTATCTTGGATTTTTGCTCCAATCTTTCCCTTCAAACTTGAGATTTAGTCTGGTACATTTTTAAATGACAAATATGAATTACTTGAACTTCCAGACTTCATTTATTATCTGCCCATGCTAAAGATGTTACTGTAGCCTCTGATCTATGCTGACACTCAGTGGAAAAATCAGCTGTTTTTTTCTTCTCAAGCATGTGAACTTTGAGGACAGTGTGATGCTGCATAACTGAGAGGTAGGAGGAAGAAAGGAGAAAGCAAGCTGATACTACTAATAATTTACATACAATGCTGGCATCTAATTTCCCTGCACTTCAGTGTCTGGAAATTTCATATAGCTGTGTAAAAGCTGGTTTTATTGTCCCCTTTATAGGTGGGGAGACAGACACGAAGAAGTGAGGATATTTACACACATTTGTACAGCTCAGTGGTAGGGCTGGGACTGGGAACCTGCTTGACTTTCATGTGCTGATACTGGGTGAATCCAAACAACACGGATATTGTAGAATAGAAGCAGACACCAACTGATATATCAAGCTGCCAGAACAATGCATGTGCAACATCCTTACCTTTGATTTCATCATTCAGGCTGCCAAATCAAGACTTCCAGCAAGCTGCATCCATTTTAAGATATTATTCGTTGTTGTTGTTATTGTTGCTGTTATTATTATCATAATCATTATTATTATAATTATCAACATTATTATAATTATTATCAAAAAGATAAGGAGACTGTCTCTTCTGGTTAGGGCAGGTGGCGAGACATTAGTTGAGAAAGTGGCATTTGGTTTGACAAGACTCTGTTCCTTGGGGAAAGAAACAATTAATAGTCATACTTGTATTTAGTCAGTAGATCTGGATAACATCCACTTAATGTGTCAACAGAGTTAGCTAATAAGTATTCCACACCTCTGCCAACTCTAATGAAAAGCCATGGAGAACAGCAAGGTACAGGAAGCGGTCACATGTAGTACAAGTATTTGAGAACGGGATGAACAGTTGTCCTGACTCTGGTCGTCTGGTAACTCTGATTTAATCCTCAATACACGATGTGTTATCACAAGCAGGAAGTAGAAACAACAGTGGGCATGAAACCAGAATTTACAGTAAAAATGGTGGAGATCTTATGTTAAATAAGGTACAGAATATTCTTAAAGGACAAAGAAAAGTCTTCAAAAAACAAATTACACTCATCAGATACATGTTCTTCTAAGATGCTAGGCCTGTGGCACAAGGCAGTATAGATGCAGGCTTTTCCCTCCCTTGGGGTGAAGAGTTGCCATAAAAGCCCAACAGTCCTTTGCAGCTCTGCCCACATCAAACCATATGGGATCAGAATCAGACTCACTCTGTCTTGATTTCAGTTGAATGTTTCTGAATATTCCAGTCTTGTGAAATCCTTCACACAATTAATTCAAATTGCCTTGGAGACGAGTGCTGACTGGGCAAGAGCAAAAACTGGGCAAAAGACTGCAATCAACAGATAATGATACACTGCAGCATTTCAGCTAACAGAAGGAGCTGTAAAAGATTGCGAAAAAAGGCCAGTATTTGCTCCCATCTCTTCTCACTCTCCTATTAACCATCCCGCGGAGAGCAGGCCATGTGTTAATTACATCCACATCAAAATCTGGGTGCAAAAATTTGACTTTGGCCTCATGCCTGGGATAAAGACTCAACAAGTCTCTTTTCTCATCACGTTTTGAGGGATTCCGTCAAATCTTGATTTATCTTCCCTTAAGGATCTTTCTCTAGTGGCTGCATAAGGTCCTTTGCCAGAGAAAGAGAGAGAAAGACAGGGTCCTGCCACAGGTACTGCTGTGGGCAGAGCTTAGCCTTAGAGCAATTGTCCTCACAACTGTAGGACTCTGAGGGTGCCTCAGACATTTGGTTCAAATGCTAAAGCTGCTAAACTGTCTCTGTCTTCATGCCTTATAGTGAAGCATGGACTGGGTAACTGGCTGCCACTGGTGACACCAGAGTCAAATGTAGATTTAGTAGTTCTGGTACAGAGAAGGCTGCAACTTTGATACTTTGCAAAGTGTCTTCAGCTTAGTAAGTGCACTGGCTCCCAGGAGCCTGGGCAGAGTTCAGGAAACTGCTAATTTTTGTGGTCTCCATGCACAGGCAGAGAACTAGCTTGTCGTGTGGGCAGAAGCTGGATTGCAATAATTTCTCTCTATCAGCAGTACTTCTGCAGCTGCCACCAACAAAGCCATGCTCACTCCTGTGCAGCAGGGCGAGATGTAGTGGAAACTGCACTCAAGACAAGTCTACAAAGCCATCATCTGATCCCAAGTGAGACAATCTAGGATGTTCTCAGTGGCAGAAAGGACCACATGAGAAAACATTCCATGTCTTGCCCAAAGAGAATAGTAGAAAACCACTGTTCAGCATTGGTGATAGGAATCTGAGACCCCTCTTCATCCTACATATTTTTGCAGAAGATCTCAAGAGCTCAAGTTGCACTCTGAAAAGCTTATGGGAAAAACACAACCCCTAGAATGCCTGGAGGAGTAATCAGTGCCATTGAAGGGCAAAGGAAATGTCAACAGGGCTCAGACCATCTGTCTTCCATCTGTTTGGTCCCTTTTCAGAAGTACTCCGCTTTTGTGGAGAAGGCATCCAGCTCTTCAGTGACCACAGAACAGGCCCTGTGGCTCACAGGGTGAAAAAAAGGTTGAACATCACTAATATAATTACAGAGCTGAAAGAACAGCAACAGCTTACAAACTGTAGTTAGCCTCTCATTAGTATGGTTGAGTGATGACTGTATATAGGAGTCAGGCTTATTTAACAATAAATGTCATATTTACATAACATATAGGATGATACAGGCAAAGGTAACTGGGAAATACATTAAATTAGGAAAGAAAAATTTGGACTGAAAACCAGGAAAATGAAGGATTGCTGGTTCATGCTGTAGGCTAAAGCATTGTGGAAGTGTTTAGAAAGATTTCTGTTATTTGGATCCTAGTCGTATCGCTGGCAGTCAGGGTGCTTAAATCCCCTAGATGCCACTGGAATTACTAACTTTTAAGCTAAATTGATACCAGATATAATATTGGGGCTGCCCTATTTTACTGCAGGGGAAAGGAATTGTGTAGTACTGATGTTGTAACTTTGGGATTTGCTTTCAAGAATAAATATTGTGTGAGTGCAAAATCCCTTTTATGAAGTATCACTTGTCCCAGGAGAACAAAGATGATCCATCTTGGGTGCTGCCATGGACTGTTATCCCAATACTCTTACCAACGTCTTGAATCCATCGTCTCAGATCAACAGACCTTCTGTACCTATAAATCATGTGAGGTCATCCAATAAACCAGTTAGAAAGACTCCCAACAAAATTACCAGAGATCAAGCAGATATTCTAGCTAATAAAGCCTCTTGGAGTTGCTATGTAGTTATAGCATGTTCCAACATCAGCTTCACCTCATTATGGTGTTGATTTATTACCAGTTTCAGCAGACCAAAGGAACTAAATAAGCATCATCCGGATGGGATTGCCAGAGTACCTCTGTGACTAGCCAGATGAGTGATGAGTCTGAGCTGAGGACCTGTAGCAGCAACCACACATGACGCACCAGCTCCAGCTGGAATTATATATCTAGTCCTCCTCCATGGGGCTTTGACTAATTGGCACAAATGAGAGCTAAAGATGACATTAACACTTCCATGAGATGGATAACAGAGACATTTCACTTTATAGATTTCTCGGCTCAATGTCACTTAGTTACGTGACTACCTACAAAACCATACGGATGAAAATCAAACCTGAGCCAGATAGAAGTTGTAATGCTGTGCATTAGGCTTACAGCAGAACATGCATTACCTGACAGTAGCCATGTGTTTAGTGAAACCTGTGAGCGAACTCAGTAGTCACATATGCTTGGGTGTGCAGGCAGCAGCAGGACCTCATGGCCAGGCAATGCTGTGGAGGAGGAAGGGCAGCTGTGCACAGAATGGTGTCCTTTGGGTGAGATGGGCATCCAAAGGTCTTCCCCTGTTTCTGCGAGCAGTGCCACAGAGCAAGAAAACGTGCTCCCATGCTCCCTGTATTCAAAGATGAAAGAACAAAAGCAAACCCTTACCCATATCCACTTGCTTGGCAGTGTATGCTCCAGTGTCTGCCACATGAGTCCAGCAACAGTACTCAGCAGTTCAGGTCCCCTGAGACAGATTTGGAAGATGTAGGTGTGAAAGTCTACCTATCTACCACTTGGGTACACCACTACTGGCACACACTGCATTGGTGGCCTTTACTACGGATTGGCGGGCGCACAATTTAGGGTACACACAAAAGAGAATCACAACACTGTTAAACTTGTCATGGCCTTGCAGGTGGTGTAGGAGAGGCTCCTCCCTTATCTGGCATTAAAGTCAGTAAATAGAGTTGGTTTACAGCACTCAAATTTTTAAGACATTAGGTAGCTGAAAGTGCAAAGAGCATATGGCTGCATTTGCAGAGCACGATTGGAAGTTTCACTAGGTGCTGTTTCTCACTAAGTGACTCAAGAGCAGTCAAATTTGACTTCAATTGAATTTGATGTCTAAATTAACATTTCTGCTAATATCATAATTCAAAATGAGCCATAAGATGACAGTCAGGGTAGTCTGAAAGTCAGGATGCTTGGAGGGAACTTCTGGGCCAGGGTAAGGAAACCCAGACACCCTTCTACCTGGAGAAAATGCTGAAATGGGCTATATAATTAGGCATCCCATTTGGTGCCAGCTGCCATCTTCACTGACAATTTAAGTAAAGGTGAGAAGCAGTGAAGGAGCAGCAGCCTAAGTGACCGTCTCCTCTTGTTATTAATTTTTTTCCTGTTCTGTCATGATACCACCAGCATGGACAGTCATAATTACTACTAGATTTTCTAAAAAAGAAAAGAATTGCCAGATTGAAATCTTACTCCTGGCAAATACATTTACTGACTTAAAAATGCTAGAGAAGCCTGGAGCATGTGCATATGGAAGGCCTGTGTTCATCTGAGGACATTACTGGTGGATCTAACTTCCATGACTGATCTCACACAAAGAACAGGACCCAGTTTATTTTCACACTTCTTTTTCATACCTGGAAGAAGGAGAAACCTTCACAGCACTTTTCTTGTGCAACTCACCCCCATAAGTCAAAGCAATCATGTTTGAGATCTTCTTCATGCTCCTCTGATATCCAGAGTGGTAGAGACAGTTCGCTGCAAGAGTCCAGCAAGACCTGTGCTTGGGCAGGCTAAGAATAAGAAGGGGCAATGAAATGCAGCAGGTTATGTTTGGAAGCAATTATTGCATGTTTTAAATGCAAAGAAGAAGTATCAGAAAGCTTTAGCAGTGCTGGGGACCTAGGTGAATGGTAGGCTGACAATGGTCAGTTTAGGAACCCAGATGTGTCTGGTTCCTAAAAACAAAACCTGAATCTGGAATTTCCATAAAGTGACCTAGATGTGTTCCTTGTCACCAGCCAAGTGTTCTTTGTGGTCAGGGTGTATCTAGTTTTGGGCCCCTCACTACAAGAAAGACATTGAGGTGCTGGAGCATGTCCAAAGAAGGGCAATGAAGCTGGTGAAGGGTCTAGACCTATGATGAGTAGCTGAGGGAACTGGGGTTGTTTAGTCTGGAGAAAAGAAGGATGAGGGGAGACTTTATTGCTCTCTACAACTACCTGAAAGGAGGGGGTAGTGAGGTGGGTGTTGATCTCTTCTTCCAGGTAACAAGTGATAGGACATGAGGAAATGGCTTCAAGTTGAGCCAGGGGAGATCTAGATTGGATATTAAGAAAAATCTCTTCACTGAAAGGGTTGCAAAACGTTGTAACAGGCTGCCCAGGGAAGTGGTTGAGTCACCATCCTTAGAGGTATCTAAAAGATGTATAGGTGGGGCAACTGGGGCATGTTTTAGTGGTGGACTTGGTAGTGTTAGGTTTATGGTTGGACTCGATGATCTTAAGGGTCTTTTCCAACCTAAGTGATTATATGATTCTATGATTCTCAGCTTTTAGAAGCAGCCAGCATCAGACACATGCAGTCTATATTGTGAAACCAGGCAAAGGTACACAGTGGCCTGAGAATGCAATTTTTTTCACCCCAAAATCACTGCATTAAAAAAACATCAAGGTCATAATTCCAAGTGAGGGTGACAGAACTGAGATAACTCCAAGTTGGGCTCATTTATATGTACATATGCTGATTGAGGTTTTACATGATTGCACACACTGCTCTGGTCTCATCCTGAGCACAAGACAGATGCTGTTTCTGATTGGGTACCTGTTCAGTATTTCATTAACATCTCCAGGTACTTGCGGTGCCAGGCATGCTTTACCGTACGCTGTCCAAGGTCTGCACTGAACACAGAAATGTCACCTTCCTCATGGTCTTTACTATGATGTTCAGAGTACATTAATGCTCTCATAATATTTTTTACTTTCTTACACACCATTTTAGGAGAAGAGGTGCTATTTTTATTACAACCAGGTAGCCATGCTCAGATTAAAGCCAAAGTTGTCAGTATAGCAAATTTACTAATGACATATTATAGACTTTCATTCTTAATATTCTCATGTCTCTTATATCAGCGACGTTCCCTACACCAACTCTTTTCTTTATGCTGTCAAATATTCCAGTTCATGCACAAAATTCTGCTTGTAGCATTTTATGGCACTTCTTACATTCAGAGTTGCGTCCTCATTTCCTTCAACTGTAGGTATGGAAGCAGAATGTCTTTGTAGCTCTGCTCCTGGGATTTCAGATCTACTTGGAGTCTATGCATATACCATTCTGCATTGAATAAGATCAAGGATAATTCTCAAAATTTGTATGGCATTTGCAGGCCATGTCATGGAGCAAATGTGGAAGAGGAGAAATTTAGTTTTGCAGTGGCCTGATTTTGGCATCATGACCTGAGAACTTGATTGCAACTTTACTGGAGTTCTTTGATTTGGATTCATAGTGCAATTTGAAGACAATAAATAAACTGAAAAATATATATTCCTTCCTGTAGGATGTTGCTGGTCCTGCTATGACAATCAGCAGTTATGGGACCTTTAGATTCGCAGCACATCTCCTAGGAATTAGTCTTAGAGTACTCAGTCCCACAATAGACTGTCATCATCTGTAGGGACCTGGCACTACAAGAAGGCAGATCCACTCAGGTCTTATGTTCAGCAAACAGCTATATTAAAATTTGGGAATATGGGGTTCAATTCTGTATTTCTGCATTGCTCTCTGGAGATCTGAATCTTTACCTCTTTATGTCAATCTCTGTTTTCTTCCTGGTATGTCTTCAGTTGCTCTCCCCACTGCTTCTGTCCTTAGCCACTTTCAGCTTTGCTTAGATCTATTTCCCAGCCCTCCTTCTATTGCCAGCACTGGTTTTTTTTTTTTTTGGTTTGGTTTCCAGGTACTTCTCATAATCCCATCCCCCAATGGATGGGAATGTTCCATCATCCCAAAGAGTTTTATCCTTCTTATCTTCTCATCTTAAATTTCTTTCTTGCCTCTGTCTGCCTTAGCTCTATTTTTCCTACCCTGTCTCTTGTGCCATTAGCATCCAACTTCTGCTCTCAGCCCTTCCTTTCCACCCCTTCCTCTCCTTTCCCTCTTACTCTTACTTCTGCACTTTTAATTTGTGTCTGGCACCTCCTAGGTAGCTTTTCTCTTTTCTTTTGTGCCTGACTTCAATTTTTCAATCTTTGCAAGTTAGTTTCAAGAAAGGCAGTCGCTGGACATGGAGAGCCCAGGACAGACAGGCCCTTTACTTGTAGATCTGGTGCCTCCCTGTAAGAGAGCAAGCTCAGGCCATATGAAGGATGCTGCAAGTGACAACCTGGTCAGCATGTGGGAGCTTGAGGGAGACAAAGCATCCTTAGGACAGATGCAGGGAATTCCTACAGCCTTAGGGAATCTCACTTATTGATAGTTTTTAAGGAATTTATTGAGCAAGTCTGAACTGCAAGTTATGATGTTCATAACTTTTGCAGTTTGGGATAAGACTAAAAAGTGGCAGTAAACGAGACACCTTGCCAACCTGAGTGCCCTACCAGACCTCAAAACCCTGCTTCAAAACAAGTAAGTAAAGTTATTAAAATACAGGCAAATCCTTTCCTTGGCATTTCTTGCTTGGAAAAGGATAAATTTTTTTTTCTGAACATTGAGAAAAGAAAATGGAAAAAAATCAACCTGGAGAGATACATCTAGCTTGGAAGGGTTCAGCCTAATTAATTAAATTTTTCAAGTCATTATCACCTAGAAACAGGTTTTCACAGTAGAAGATGCTAGACAAACTTATATTTAGGCCTTAGTATTTAAACTGACCATAATGATTACTGAAATCTTCGCTTCAAGAATTCCCACCCAGCACATGGGGAAGCATGGGGCTATATGCAGTGTTTTCTCACAAGTATTTTGTGCCATGGGTTGAATTCTGCACTGCAGTGTTGCTCAATCCATTACATTGTTTGCTGTAAATGTCACTGGAATTCTGTTTTTCCAGATCTAGCTAATATATATGTAAATATTTACTGGTTGAATGGTTTTCTTGTAAATAACAGGGATTTGTGAAGCACCTTGCAGATGTAACTTGGTAGTACTGGTGAACTTTGTAAACTCTATCTAGGTCTGGATGGTTCATTCTCTTGGGGTTACAGTCATTCAAAACCAGTTAAAACCATGACTTGAAAACCACAGCTTGATAACCGAAACAAAAAACTAAATGTGAACACCAGCCAAATGTGTGCTGGAAGAAGAACCTGAAAATCATGAGTGATCCTCAGACACCAATTGGAACCCAAGACCAGAGCAGGGTTGTAGGAGACAAGGATGTGAAGCCTGAAAAACAAAGTATGACCTATGGTAAAGTTTAACTAATTTATCAGAAGTGGTAAATAGAGTGTGGCTGTGGCAACATTCTGTGTTGCAGGTCAAGCAGGCATCTCCCTGGTGTGTGCATGCTTGCACAGTGAAGGACTGGGGCAGAAGGAAGGATTCACTGGGTGAATCTATTGGCAGATCCATGGCTTGGCTACATCTGACAGCAGCATTTAGTTTTGTGCGGTCACTGTTGTCTGTGGCTTGAGTTGTATACGTGGGTATGGCTGCCTTTATCCCCCATTTGTGATCTTCTTTGACAATTTTCTTTAGATTGGCAAAGACAAGCTAGCTACACCTGAATTCTTTTCTAACCTATGATCAAAATGCTGTCCTCAGAGCCAGTTCTACTCGCTGAGAGTTTGCATACTTGAGATATTGCTCAAGTAGTCTGAATCATGATCTCATCAGAGACAATAAGATGCTGAAGATGGTTCTTAAGTGCTCAGTTTAAGCTCCTGTCAGGGAATCTGTCCACTGACATAACTAATACATTCTCCTTTTCCAGAGACATCATTCAATTTAGTCCCAAAGCTACCCTTGGTCCATACTTATTTGAGGTCAACTCAATTTATCATTGAGGAAAAGAATACTTATGCCAAAATTATACTATTGCAAAGGAGGTTGACAATAATGAACAATTACACTTAGAAAACATCTATTATTCACAGATACACATACGTGTGCACATACATGTACACATATACAAAACAAATACAATTTTCTGATTAAAAATACAAAGCCAGCAAACATAGGGAAGAACACCACTGAAATAGGAACAAGTTCAGAATAAAAAATTTCAATTTGTCATTGAAAATATAATTTGCATAAAAAATGTGTAGTTTTCATCTAAGTCTCAATTTTCTGTCGGGGGAAAAAATGCCTATCCATAGTATGTCCTGTATCATAAATGATTTGATTTCCCAGGCTACCAGTGAATCCCAACTTACAGAGCCCCATCATAAGCTGTTAGTTTACCCTGATTCCTCTCTTCTTGTGCAGCCAGGGAGGAAAGGGGCTATCAGAAATACTAGCATAGCTTCAGTAAGTTTAACTGTTAATGGTCTTCAAAGCAATACTATGAATCTTCGATGCATTGATCTAAAGTCAGTGGCGTTCACTTGAGGCAGGAACAGATGAGGGAAAAGGGCTGAGGAAAATCTCTACTGCCCACCCATGTGTGCATCTACTCCGCAGTACGTACTGGGTGATGGGCTACTTAATGGAGGAGTCAGACATAAATGAAGACTCATGCCTGCTTTGTGGAGGACAAAAGTGCTACTGCCAGCAAGGGGTACAGTCCAGTTGATTTTATGTCCCATTCCCTGCTCCGAGAGCCATCACACTGACCCTTATGTGAGTTTCTCTGGGTAAAAATGATTGAAAATTTGGCCCCTAAAAATAACCCTTTTAAAGAAATCTACAAGTCATTACTATGCTAGCTTTATCCTCGATGTCTAGTGAGGTTTGTACAGGGAAAGCTACTAGAGATAAATACAACCAGGTCTGAGAGGCCTCCATCCAATTGCAACATCTTTGATGCTGCTCCAGCAGTCACATCCCTCCAGTGACAGTGGCACTTGGCAGTGGAGCACCTTCAGGCTGTTGGTGAGGAGGCTATTCCACCTCCAGCCACTCCCATTTTGTCCACTAAAGTGCAAGTGCTAAAGCAAGGTTTTGGAAGATCTTGCCTGAAGAAGCAAGTGCCATGTCCCCACGCTTATACAGTTAACTGCATGCACCTTACTGATTTCTCTTGCAAGGAGAGTGAGAAGTGCCAAGACAGCTCATGAGTGCTGTGAGTCACTAGGTAGAGTCTTCTGGATCACTCTGATGGTCTACAGTCTTACAAGAGAATCCTTGTTCAGCCAAAAATCCTACACAAAATTAGCAGGAGTAAAGCTATGGCTGGCTGCGACTTGTACAAGAAGATAGTCCTACCTGGCATTTCTTTGTTTCCAGTACTTCATCATAGTTCAGCAGCTCACAGCCTCTTCTGAAGGGGCAATATCTCAGAAGACTTCCCATCACTGTTCCCTGTGTTGGTGACATCATAGCACACCAACACAGGAGCAGAAATGTGATTGCCACCACTACAGGTTGCACAGGAGGCATTACGAACTTACTATGCCAGGTTTACTGCCCCTATCAGTAGTGGGGAACAGTGTCAACTGACTTCGGCACTGATAGATATAAATTGCAGCTGAGAACTCACAGATTGGTGGCAGAGTATGTTATCTGCTGCTATCCTAAAGCTTGGAGACATTATTCACAAAACCAGAAAGCCGGATTACTCAGTACTTACCT